>NC_092876.1:228851719-229157680 GCF_028372415.1 Notamacropus eugenii
TAGGATGGTCATTTTGGAAGAGGAAGACACTTGTCAAATTGAAACTCAGGAGCTATGAAAAGGCTGAGAAGAGAATCATGCTGCCCAGTGTGTCCTCTGTTTCAGTCCAAAAACTGAGTGACCCCAGAAGGCAAAGGGATCTCTTGGGCCATAGAAAGGGAGTATGAATCAGTGAATATTTTTGGAAAAAACATTTCTTCCCATCCCTCTTCTCTTTCCCTTCACCAAAGGGATAAAGAAAGGCATTTTATGAACTAAAAGCTTCTGCTTCATTCAAAGTGGCTTCTATGTTCTCCTTCA
The DNA here is from genome assembly GCF_028372415.1 of Notamacropus eugenii. Classification (NCBI taxonomy): domain Eukaryota; kingdom Metazoa; phylum Chordata; class Mammalia; order Diprotodontia; family Macropodidae; genus Notamacropus; species Notamacropus eugenii. Next base: position 228,852,020 of record NC_092876.1, read on the forward strand.
AGATTTAGCTCAAATCCTGCCTTCTGCAAGAGGCTTTCCTTGATATCCCCTCCCTTGATACTCATTCCTCTCCTCAGAGATTACCATCCACTTATACTGTATATGTTTCATATGTCCAGTGAACACAGTTGTTTGCATGTTGCCTCCTGTCTTCAAGCATGAGCTCCCTGAGGGCAGCCACCACGTATTTGCTTTTCTTTGTATCCCCAGAAATTAGTACAGTGTCTGGCTCCTAAGTGCTTAATGTTTAATGATTGATTGATTAGTAACTAACTAGAGCCTTTCAAAATAGTTTCTCTAATAACATGTTGTAAATATGTAGTTCTTGGCTAGGGGTGCAATAAATATTCATGGATGAAAACCAACATATCTTTGTCAGTTTCTGTATCTTTAAAAAGAGGCTAACAATATTTGTACCACCTACTTCACAGGGTGTTTGGGAGAAAAGTGTTTTATAAGCATTAAAATATTATAAATATACAAATTCTCCTTATTATTATAATAGTCCCTCAAATCTCACATTTTGAAAGAGGAATGTTTTTCTTTCTTCCCTTCTCCCCTCCCCCCCAGTTATTCTTGTCACTATTATTTAATTGCTGATTTCATTAGCTCTTGATTGCAATTTGGAAAAGCCAGAGAACCAAATCAGAATTGGAAACCTGAGGTGATTCAGGACAATGGAAAGCCCACAATTGGGATAATATTTTTAATTAGAAAAATAGTCAGCTGTCTCCATGGTCTTTTGGAGTTTTAAGTTTCTGTGATGTTTTTATCACTGAGTTTTTGCATATGTTTGTTTTTTGCCTTTGTCAAAACCTGTTCTAGAGTGCCCCCAGGGCTCTAAATTACATTGTCAAAACTGTAGGGTGGTTTAATATTAGCATAATTAGACCTCCTGGCAGATGACCAATAAAAGAAAAGCTCCATTGTTGCAAATTACGCAGTAATAGATGTGGCAAAAACCCTTCTAGAAACTAAAATAGTTTGAATATCATTTGTGTCATTGTCTCCATTTCCACCTCGTAGAATGTCTGGATATTATTCTTGGATCTTATGCATCTCTAAAATGTGGGAGAAACTCTTAACAACAAATATTTCCTAAACGCTAATTGTATGCCAGATCCTGAGTGTATAAAGGACAAGCATAAACCTATCCCTGCCCTCAAGGAGCTTATATTCTAATGGGAAGAAACAATGTGGGCATACAGAAGTATGCACTTATAAATATGGATCCTCATATATCACCATTCATTTTGCTAGGGCAGGAAAAAATAAAGGATGAGAATAAAAGTTTTCAGTGGAATAAGGCTGGTGAATGAAGATAGTCTGTCAAATGAAGTGATATATGTAAAGGATTTTGCAAATGTTAAAGTGCTTGATAAATGTGAGCTGTTAGTGACTTGGAGCGCACATCTTACACACGCTGCTTCTTGTGTCTCATTAGCCTTAGCCTTTTGGTGTAGCCAGACAGTTCCTATAAGGTGAACAGCCTTAACTATTGTTTCAGTAGACTATATCCTTTGGTTCCAGATGTTTTAATTAGCTAGGTTTATTAGCAGTAGCAGCTTTAATGCTTTGTAGCTGGTGAGGATCTCACTGTGAAGTCCTTTTAAGAAGGTAGCATGCCTGGGGCTCCTATGAAATGGAAAACTGTCAATGTTGATCCCTACTATCCCTAGAGATAAAACTACCCTTATTCTTCTGGTACCTGAATCAGGAGAGCAAATTTTTCACAGTCAACAAGTCTTTGTTAAATAGATAGGAGCTTCTCCTAATGATATTATAGTGACTAGCATTTCAATAGCTCTTTAATGTGTGTGTTTCATTTGATCGTTCTAAGCAGCCAGGAAGACACTTTATAGATGAGGAAACTGAGTCTAAAAGAGATGAAATGACTTGCTCAGGGGCACACTGCTAAAAAGTATTTGAGTCAGGATTTGAATTCAGATCTTCCTGACTTGATGTCCTGAACATTATCCACTGTGCTCCTTAGGTGCCTAATAAGTACTTAAAAAAAAAAAGACTAATATATTGAACTGCGTCCTCCCATATCAACAGACCAATCCCCTGGAGAGAGAATGTTGTGCATTTATCAGTCTATTAAGTTTTGTAAACATATTAATTCTACTTGGCAGGTAGGATTTGAAGTTTATGCATCATGTGCCAGAAGAGGATTTCTTTTTACCACTCAAGTATTTAGTGTTTTCTCTTCTTATGATGGCTCCAAAATCATAATAAGGATGCAAAAGATGGAATTTATGAAGTGGTCTCTAGATGCTGCTTTGCCCTCCCACACTGTCTGTGCTGCTATTCACTTTATGATAGCGGGAATGCTGATGAATCCTCCAACAGGAACCTGACCTGTATTTTAAGAGGCATACATTAAGAAGCAGGCAAGTAGAGCATGCAGCATTTATAGATAAGGTCAAGTGAGACTCTACAGACTTTACAAACTTACTCCTTTCCAAGATGGCAAAGGAAAATAGTGTGGAGATTCTCTGATCGAGACATTCCATCTTCAGCTCTCAGTTGCCAGTACTTCTGTATGATTGCCAAATGCTCATTACTTGCATGTTGATGCAGAAATCTTGGCACAGACACTTTCTCTCACCCAAAAGAGACCGTGTCCACTTCATATTAATGACTGATAAAAGAATCTTTCCAAATATGAACTGTGAAGATCTGTTCCTTCAGTGGTTCCCAGTGTAGCCAAGTGTTAGCATTAGCTGAGGAATCCAGGATAACAAATGGAGACTGCACTTCTTGGACTTGTATGTCACATCTCCAAACCTGATCAATGTTGCTGAGTTATTTCCACTAAGGACCACTTTTTGTCAAAGTAGAAATTTCTTGTGAGTGCCTGAGTCTGACTCTCAAAATGTTACAGTATGTCTCTGTCACCAGGATGAACTGAATGTGGGACTGAAAATGTTGTCTAGCTATACAAATAGTCAACCCAGTGCTTCTAGGTCCTGACCAATGCTTAGCACAGTGCCTGACACATGGGAGGAACTTACTACAAGTAAGGTGAACTGACTGACTGACTACACCATTTTGCCATGTTGGTGGGTTATGCCATATTAGGCTGACTACATTTTATGTGTTTGTATGTGGACACTACCTAACATAATTATAGGTCCTTATATAGTAGATAGCATATAGTAGGTGTTTCCTTTGTGGCCTGGGAGAAAAAATGTCATTTCTCTAAAAGCCTAATTTACAGAAAGTAGTGCATAGGAGAATTTATCTCACTCTTTGACCCATTTTATGGATGGAGAAAATGGTAAAATTCAGTGAAGATCAGGACCTACAGTTCATGTCTCTTCATTCAGTACTGCAACCACAAGAAAAACAAATACTTTCTGGGAAATATTCAGCTTCATTTCCACCTTCCATCTCTATAGCACTCAGTATACCCTTGAGAGTCATAAGACTCTCTATTCACTATAGGACAAACTACAAGCTGCTCAGCTTGGCATTTAAAGCCTTTTATAATCCAGATCCATCCTACCTGTCCAGGTTTATTACCTATCACTCTCCTCAACTCACCTTTTCCAGTCAAAGTAACCTATCTATTCTTCCCTGTATTTGGCATTTTACCTTCCTCCACCAAACCTTTGTTTGGCATAGATGTCCAGACTGTATTTCTGGACTGTACTCCATTCAGATATGTAGTTCTTATAAACCCTAGCTTTCCTTAAGTCTCAGTTCATGTGCTAGCTCCTATTAGAATGCTTTCCCGATTTCTTTTGTCATTAGTGAGCTCTCCTCAAATTAACCATGTAAATCTTGTAAATCTATTTGTTTGTACAATTGTTGTTGTTGTTGAATCATTTCAGCCACATCTGACTCTTTGGGACCCCAATTGGGGGTTTTCTTGGCAAGAATATTTGCTATTTCCTTCTCCACTGCCAGGCCTAGAGGCCTGAGGGCTACCCGAGTCTTACCTTACCTGTCCCAGGTCTTTGGTTGGCCAAACCGGATAAACGTATGAGAGAAGAGACTTTCCGGAGTCGAACAAGGGTTAGGCTTTATTCAGGGTCCTGGTTACATGTGCAGGGGGAGCTCTTCCTTAGGAGGGAGAGAGAAATCTCCCAAGGAGGCAAAGATCTTATGGTAAGAGATTGGAAGTAGAAGTGTAAGAGGGGAGAGAGGGGGAGGGGAGAGCGAAGAGAGGAAAAACGGAGCCTTCTGTCCTGTCAGGGCCCCTCAGCGCTAAGAGCGCCTTCAGGCTTTCCTGACCCTAATTAAGCTCTCTGGCCGTGTAGTTTGCACCTGAATACCATGCCTGTTAGATAACAATAGGTGTGCCCAGATCCGGGACAGTCTCGAGGGCGGGGATGCTCCTCCCATCACGTTTCTCACGGGAAGAGGCGGAAATACATGAGATAGCTCGGTCTCACTCCTCGATTCCCTGGTATTTCATGGGGGGCCTCATGAGAACTCTAAGATTTAGAAGTTCCCACCTTTACCCGCCCGAGACTGTCCACATGGAATTGAGCTTCCATCCCCAACACTCCACCTTATTTTACAAATGAGGAAAAGTGAGGCAAACAGGGTTAAATGATTTGCCCAGGGTAACACAGCTAATAAATGTCTGAGGTCAGATTTGAACTCATGGAGATGAACATTCCTGATTCTAATCCCAAGACTCTGTCCACTATGCCACCTAGTTGCCCCTGCACAACTAATGACACATGTATTAAGTGCTCCTGTCCTCCAGTCCACATATGTACCCTTATCTGCAGGTACTCTGCCTAAAAGAATACAAATTCTGATCACTGAAATCTCCAAAGATATCTTGGAGTTTATGGACTACATTTCTTTCTTAAGGACTATATCATAAACCCAGATCACTGGGGCTCTCATTGATTGGTCAACAATAGGTTGCAGTCCAAGCCCTGCCTGGTCATTGTTTGGGCCCTGATGGCTCAGAGCTAACATAAATAGCAGCTGTTTCTGTTTTTGGCCAGAAACCCTGAGGGTCTCAGATTGATTTTTTTTTACTAGGTAAAAGAGGACATTCTCTGCTTCATTTCTTACCTAGCCTTAATCACTGAATGGCCATAGCCTCAGTCAGCGTTTGGCATTTTGGCAGTCAAACTGATTACTGGGAAAGACCTTAGCTTAAAAAAGACCAACTGTCTCCCACTACATCTGGAGCCATCTCTGGTCTTCCTGATCTTCCACTGAGAGTAGATGGTTCCAGAAAAGAAAGTGAGGCTGGTAACTTTGCACAGCCTTCCCTCACTTAAATCTAATTCACTTGCAAATCATGACATCACCTTCCTGATGTCAAGGTCCTTTTCAAGAATGAGGGACAGACAACAATAACTGTATTGCCAGTTACTATGTTAGGCACTAGGGGTACAAAGACAAAGTAAGCTCAGAGAGCTTACATTTGAATGGGAAAGATAATGTGTAAGTGGTAACCTTACAATGGAAGAACTGGAAACTCTGAGGGGGAGAGAAGATACTTCTAAATGAAGGTGCTACTTGACCTAAGTCTTGAAATAAGCTAGAAATTCTAAGAGATGAGGCAAAAATAGTTTAATCATACAAATCATGCAAAGGAACAGAGATGTTCAGAGATGCAGCATCATACATGAGGAATGATAAGGAGGCCAGGATGATTGGACCACAGAGTGTGTAGAGGAAAATAATGCATGAAGATTCCATATGGATAGGAAGAGACCAGGTTGTGAAGCTGTAAATACCAAGAGGCTGCATTTTATCCTAAAGGAAATTGTATTTGAAAACTTGAGTTTATTGAGTAGTGAAGTAACGTAGTAAGATCTTCACTTTAGGAAAATCACCTTTGCAGCTATGAGAGAACTGACTGAAATGTGTAGAGACTTGAGAAGATCAGTTATGAAGCTGTTGCAGTAGACTGGTCCAAGAGGAGGTCCAACTTTTTCTCAGAGACTGGAGAAAAGGAGGAGATAGTGGGGGAAAGAGTCACAAGGGTGTGAGATGAGGAGAAGGGGAGATGAGGGAGCTCATGGTGAATAGCACCTAATTTTTGGTCAAGAAGGAGATGTTGTCTTGAGATGTGAAGAGAGGGCGTGTTTAAGAAGGTTTAAGGAAAAAAAGAGAAAGTTTGGAACTTTCCAAAGTGGTGAATGGGATAGAGAAACAGTTAAGGAATAATAAAAGGATTACCTAGGGCAGCTAGGTGGCACAGTGAAGTGCACTGGGCCTGGAGTCAGGAAGATCTGAGTTCAAATACAATCTCAGACACTTCCTAGCTGTGTGACTCTGGGCAAGTCACTTAACTCTGTTTGCCTCAGTTGCCTCATCTGTAGAAAGAGCTGTCCAGAGATGTTATGTTGACTAGAGGCGGTGTCTCAGTGAGTTCCAGAAAATGGAAAGAAGAAGTAAGACAGAGAACTAAAATGAAACAGTTTTTCTTTAGTTATCAAGTGTGACATTATGGAGAATAAGGTTATAGTGGATGGAAATGAAAGAGCAGACTGCATCAACAGTTGGTGAGTGGTGTTTGCTCTTCACATTCAGAGATTAAGTATTGGTGGAATTTTGGAGTCAATACAGGAAGAGTTAGTTGGAGCATCCTAACCATTTGGAAATTAATCCAGGAAGATCATAAGTGAATGGGAGACATTCTCCTGAAAAAGGCAGATGTTTAAAAGGATCAAGGTTTCCCCAAGACAGATTGACAGACAGTGTTGCTATGTCCCCAAGCAGGCCCCAGTAGAATGTAAATTCCTTGAGACCAGGCATTGTTTTGTTATTTCTGACTTTGTGGCTCCCAGAGCTCAACAAAATGCCTTGGACCTAATATATGGTCATAAATGCTTATTGGATTGGACTGGAGAACAAAATCCGCCTTCTATGAATTATCAAGGGAGTTGGGAGATGGGATTTTGCATTCAGGGACAAATCCACCAAGGGGTTTCCTCTGAAGATTTATTATAAACCTGATTGCTCAGCTGTGTATCAGAGGAAGAGGATGTTCAATTAAATCTAACAGTAATTACAGTTAGACACTGGAGAATGCAACACAAATTTAAGACACAGCCCAGCATTCAATAAACTTCAAGTCTAACTTGATAAACAAGGCCTGCATATACCAAGCATAAAACAAGACAGGATATATAAATGGCAAAATCTGTGATACAGACAATTGCTATAGATGACAGTGCCTGGTACAGAGTAAATACTTAATAAATGTTCTTTCTTTCTCTTTTTTTCTTTCTTTCTCCCTCTCTTTATAACCATTTATTATATGTACATACATCCAATCATCTATCTACCCATCAATCCACTCATTTAGACATTCCTCATCTACCATTAAATCTTATTGATCCAACTAGCTCGCTCTCTGTCTCTCTCTCTCTGTCTCTCTCTCTGTCTCTCTCTCTCTCTCTCTCTCTCTCTCTCTCTCTCTCTCTCTCTCTCTCTCTCTCTCTTTCTCTCTCTATTCATCTGTCATCCATAAGATCAGACTGACTATTGTTGCTACTAAATTTCATTATTCCAGGAAAAATGATTGCAATTAGTCTATGTGACTGACCTAGTTCCTTCCAGTTATTCTCTCTACTAGACTTCATGAAAGCAGGGACCAATCTTAGCTCAATTATGTATCTTCTTCAGCAGCTAAACAGAGCAGTGAATAAGAGCACTGAGCTTGGAATCAGGAAGATTCATCTTCACAAGTCCAATTCCAGCTTCAGACACTTAGTAGCTGTGTGACACTGGGCAAGTAACTTAACTTTTTTTGTCTCAGTTCCTCATCTGCAAAATGAGCCCGAGAATGTAATAGAAGACCACTCCAGTATCTTTGCCAAAAAAAAATAGGATCACAAAGTGTCAGACATAATTGAAAAACAACAAAAATATCTTCTCTAGACCCTAACAGTATTCTGTTCACAAAAAAGCCCCAAATAAATTTTGGGGATGCCTTTTAAATTATTTTAATGTTATATAAACACTTTGGGATAGATACAAACATTTTAATGCCATAAAAGGTATGATTTCTTTAAACCTATTTTTCTTTAACATGCATGGACACAACTACTAGTATGTACTCTATTTCAATACATTGTAATATTTGTTAAATTTCTATTATATGTAAAGCACTGTCCTGTGGTTGGAGATAATTTTTTTTTTCATTACATAGTTATAGGATCAGAGAGTAACAGTTAGAACTGATCTTGGTAGATAACTTAACTCTAACTCCATTGTTTTACAGATGAGGAAACAGAGGCTCAGAGTGGTTAAGCGACGAGGGGTCTGAGGTTAGATATGAACCTAGCTCTTCCTGATGCCAGATCCAGCACTCCATTTATATGTTCTTTGTTTTTTTGCCTATACCTATGTATACACACACACACATACACACACACACACACATATATGTAAAATGTTGGAATGTAAGCTTCTTGAGGGCAGGTCGACAACATGCCTGGCACACAGTAGGTGCTTCATAAGCACTTGTTTCAGTGATCAAAAAAAAAAAAAAAAGAAAGAAATGAGGGATCACCTTCTAGCTAGAGGAATCAACATTAGCTTCCTTATTAAGTTATTGCTTGAGCTGGGCTTGGGGGCATGTGAATAATCATCAATAAGCATTTATTGAGGATTTACTGTGTGCTAGATCTTGTGCTACCACCTCAGCTACAAAGACAAAAATATGATCCTTGCCTTCAAGGAGAATATGTTATAATGGAATAGGAAGAAATGGCTCCAGGGCCAGGAATGGAGGAAGAGAAAGGAAGGAAAAGGAAGAAGCATTTATCAAACTCCTAACATGTGCTATTTTACAAGTATCATTGCCTTTGATCCTCCCAATAATCCTATGAGATTGGTGCTGTTATCCCCATTTACAGTCGAGGAAACTGAAGCAGATGGAGGTTAAGTGACTTGCCCAGGGTCTCAGAGCTACTAAGTGTGTGAGGCTGGATGATCTCCAGGTCCAGTATGCTACTACCAAGTTTCCAAGAGGAGATAGAAAAATGAAATAGGGAACAGAATATAGGCAAGTTTGACTGGAGCATAGAGTAGATGAAGGAGAGTACTGTGAAATTAGGCTGGCACGGTAATTTGGAGCCAGATTGTGGAGGACCTTGAATGCCAATAAAAGTGCTCATACTTTATAGGCAATGAAGAACAACTAAAAGTATTTTTAGCACCAGAGAGCTGTGCTCAGACATGGGCATGGGCATTAGGTAGATTATTTTTGCTCTTATACGAAGGGTGTTCTAAGGTACAGAAGTATTAGACAGAGGGCAAGAAAAACACCGATTTATTGATTCAGGCAAGAAGTAATGAGGGCCAGAGCTGGGGTAATGATCTATCCATTCAGTACATAGCAAATAGGATTATTGTATATATTAACAAAACAGCTTCTTTATTACCATGACTCAAATACTTTAACTTCGAATCAAGATGGCAGGTCTCAAAATTGAGTTTTTTAAGATAGAATCATAAACCAAGAATTCATTGTAGTTTCTATAATTGGTTTTTGAAAGTCATCCTATTCTATGAGGTGACATTACTGAAACTTGAAACAAAAAATTATTTGAAACTTTATTGAAGGATTAAAGTTATAACAGAGCAGAGGTATAATAGAAATAGGTCTCTGTCCTCTTCCATAGATATATTTTCTTATTTTCCTTTGATAAAATATTACATACAGGTAGTAGTCTGTTTTATAAAAGGGAAAGACTAATACAGATTTAATTGCAAGCTGAAATGACCAGTTGTCCCAAAGGCGACATTTGGACCATGGAATAATTGCATGTAGCCTCTAGAAGGTTTCATTTAAGAACAAAAAAATTCAATGCTATTTGAAACATTACCTTTTTAATTAAACTGGAACATTTGGCTAATAAAGCCCACCTCTATGGCTGCATACAGGAACAGTGGTCCCACCCTACAGGTGGTATTAAGGAGGACTTCTCACAATTTGGAATTATCAAATGTTTCAAGTCTATTTAAAAACTATTGGAGACATATAGCTTAGTCAAAGGGTATCAAAATGTCCATCTTTAAAAGTTTCATAAATGATACAACTAACATACTGCTTCAGGAGTTGAACAAAGGATTGTGGGACATTTTTGCAAGCAATGCAAAAGCTTGAGAGAAAACTGAGTTGAAAACGAAATAATTGTTTTTAAGGACATTTTCGTTCCTTCTTCCCTATTTTTTTAGAGAACGTAATTTTTAGAATGATTTTTTTAAATGTTTGAGATATTTCCAGATTGCTGCCCAGGCTTTACTCTGCACCACCCCAACTCCCACAATGATTTCTAAAAATTATTCAAAGAATAGATTTTCTTAGTTAAAACGATATGCAGTTTTGAATCACAACCAAAAAAAAAAATCCAACACATGGGACTTATTGTTAGAAAAGCACTTTAAAATGTTACAGAATGCAGAACATTTTTAGGTACTTGGCACAGGAATAAAGGCTAGGATTCTGCAGAAGGGATATCCCTTCTGCAACCTAGCAAAGCACATTTGTAGGACACCTCCTCTAACTCTGGTTTCTCCTCCTTCAGATTCCTGGATCTTTTGAAGCCTGTGGGCTGAAAATGGACTTGTTAGAAATTCTTAAGCTATATTAAGAAATAAGTGAATTTGTGTCAGAACAGCAAAATTTGTCTCAATCTGGACAGTCAATTTTCAGATGGTCCTGAACATATTAGAGAATGAAACCTCAGAAGTAACTAAACTGTTGGCAGAGATAGCTCAAAAAATAAATGTGTTGAGACAAAGGTCCCTGTGGCAAAAGTCATATGCAATGAATTTTGGAGGCTTTTTTCCTCCTGTTTTTCTTGGTTTCTTATCTAAGAAACAATTTTCTTCAGATGCTCTGTCCAAATAAAAGTTTAACTTCTTCATCTGTCAATAAGGTTGAGGTTTTCTACCATTTTCAAAGATTTTCCTACTTTTAATAAGCTAGTTAAGGCTAGGGAAATCTAGATTCCCTAAAGATGTAAAATGTGTGGTTCCATGTTTAAGAAAAATTGAAACAAATTATATTTGGTGAATCTTAATTTATTTTCTGAATCAACTGTACTTCCAAATGTAATATACAGCATATAATCATTTTATGAATTAGCCAAGTTCTAAAGTCACAAAACCTCAGGTCTATAAAGGACACAGTCCCACTATGACATATGGAACGAATGTTTCTCCAAGCCTTTTCTTGAAGATTTCTTGAAGAGAGGGAAACAAGCCACAGCTGGAGGCTGCTTGTTCCACTTTTGGATAGCTCTAATATTAGGATACTTGAGCTCTGACAGTCAGACTAATTTCTTCTTTATTCAACTTCCCTCTTTTGTTCCTAGTTCTTTCCTCGAGGACCAAGCAAACCAAGTCTTCTTCCACTTGACAATCCTTCAAATGTTGCTGTCATTAAGTTGTTTCAGTCATGTCTAACTCTTCATGGCCCCATTTGGATTTTCTTGGCAAAGATGCTGAAGTGGTTTGCCATTTCCTTCTCTAACTCATTTTACAGATAAGAAACTGAGGCAAACAAGATTCAGTGACTTGTTCATGACTGCACAACTAGTAAGTATCTGAGGCCAGAGTTAAACTCAGGTCCTCTGACCCAAAGCTCCTTCCACTGTGCCACCTAGATGCCCAACCGTTCAAATACTTGAAGGTAACTATGATATTTCCATGATATCCTGTCTTCTTTTTTATGGGTTCCTTTTCTCCATCCTTAGTTCCTTCCTCTGATCCTCAGGTGACAAGGACCTAAGGCACTTCACCTTTCTGATTGCCTTCCTTTGAAAATTCTTAACCTTTTCAATGTCCTTCCTAAAATACAGGGCCCAGAATTGAATACAATACTTCAACCATGCTCTGACCAGGTCAGAGATACAATAGAATCATAACCTCGTAATTCCTGGAAATTAGCTTTTCTTAAATCACCCCAAGATCACATCAGCCCTGTTGGTTGCTTGGTCACACTGTTGGTTCATGTTGACGTTGTAGCCCACTAAAACATCATATATTTTGTCACAAAAAAATTGTTTTTTTTCTACAATGTCTCTCTCAATTTCTACTTGTGAAGTTGTTTTCTTGAACCCACATGTAAAACTTTATATTGATCCCCATTCAGTGCAATCTTATTTGATTCAGCTTGTCAAAACCTTTCTTATTTATTATTTTGTTTTTCCTCAGTTACATGCAAAAACAGTTAACATTCATTTTTAAAACTTTGAATTCTAAATTCTCTCCCTTCCTCCCTCCCCACCCCCCTTATTTGGAAAGCAAGAAATTAAATATAGGTTATACATGTATAGTAAAGCAAAACATTTCCCTATTAGTCATGTTGTAAAAGAAAACATAGGACAAAAAAATTCTCAAGAAAAATAAAATTTTAAAAAGTATGCTTCAATCTGTTTCCAGACATCATCAGATCTTTCTCTGGGGATGGATAGCATTTTTCATCAGAAGTCCTTCAGAGCTGTGTTGGATCATGGTATTGTGAGAATAGCTAAGTCATTCACAGCTGATCATCTTACCATATGGCTGTTAACTTTCTTTGTGCATAGTACATTTCACTTTGCATCAGCTCATGTAAGTCTTTCCAGGTTTTTCTGAGGGCATCCTTTTCATCATTTCTTATAGCCCAATAGTATTCTATCATAATCACATATGACAATTTGCTCGGTCATGACCCAATTGCTGGGCATCCCCTCAAATTGCAATTCTTTGCCACCAGCTGCTATAAAGTTTTTGTATATATAGGGTTTTTTTTGTTGTTGTTTTTTATCTTTTTTGAGATATAGACCTAGAAGTGGTATAACTAGATCAAAGGGTATGTATGATTTATATCCCTTTGGGCATAGTTCCAAATTGCTCTACAGAATGGTTAAATCAGTTCACAACTCCCCGAACCGTGCATTAATTAATGTCTCCTTTTTCCCACATCCCCTCCAACATTTGTCATTTTCCTTTTCTGTTCTATTAACCAATCTAATAGGTATGAAGTAGTACCTAAGAATTGTTTTAATTTGCATTTCTCCAATCAATAGTGAGTTAGAGCATTTTTTCATATAGCTGTAGATAGCTTTGATTACTTCATCTGAAAGCTGTTTATGTCTTTTGATCATTTATCAATTGGGGAGTGGCTTTTATTTTATAAATTTTATTTTACATATGTATATAATTATAAATATATATAATTAACATATATATTTATAATGATAAATTTTATAAATTTGACTTAGTTCTCTATATGTCTAAGAAATGATGCCTTTATCAGAGAAATGTGCTTCAGTTGGTTTTGCTAACTGTATTTCCTTCCATCCTATTCCCACCCACCTTTTTATTCTATCCTCTCCTTTCGCCCTATCCCTCCTCAAAAGTATTTTGCTTCTGACTACTCCCTTCCCTAATCTACCCTCTCTTCTATCACTTCCTCCCATCTCTTATCCCCTTCCCCTCCTAGTTCCCTATAGATTTCTATATCCAATTGAGTGCATATGTTATTCCTTCCTTGAGCTAATTCTGATAAGAGTAAGGTTCACTCACCTCCCCTTACATTCTTCTTCTCTGCCACTGTAAAAAGCTTTTCTTTTCTCTTTTATGTGAAATAATTTACTCCATTCTACCCTTCCTTTCTCCTTTCTCTCTTAATTTTATCTTTTTAGATATCATCCCTTCAGATTCAACTCAAAACTGTGCCCTCTGTCCATATGCACTCCCTCTAATTGTCCTAATAATGAGAAAGTTCTTATGAGCTACAAGTATCATCTTCCCATGTAGGAATGTAAACAGTTCAACCTTATTTAGTACCTTATGATTTCACTTTCTTATTTACTTTTTTATGCTTCTCTTGATTCTTTTATTTGAAAGTTAAATTTTCTATTCAGCTCCGATCTTTCATCAAGAATGCTTGAAAGTCCTCTATTTCGTTGAATATCCCTTTTTCCCCTGAAAGACTATACTCAGATTTCCTGAGCAGGTGATTCTTGGTTGTAATCTTAGTTCCTTTACCCTGTAGAATATCATATTCCAAGGCCTCTGATCCTTTAACATAGAAGCTACTAGATTTTGCGTTATCCTGACTGTGGTTTCACAATAGTTGAATTGTTCTTTTCTGGCTGCTTGCAATATTTTCTCCTTGACCAGGGAACCCTGGAATTTGGCTATAATATTCCTAGGAGTTTTCATTTTGGGATCTCTTTCAGAAGGTGATCTGTAGATTCTTTCCATTTCTATTAAACCCTCTGGTTCTAAAAATATCAGGGCAGTTTTCCTTGAAAATTTCTTGAAAGATGATGCTGCAGCTCTTTTTTGATCATGTCTTCCAGATAGTCCAATAATTTTTAAAACATCTCTTCTAGATATATTTTCCCCATCGATTGTTTTTCCAATGAGATATTTCACATCATTTTCTATTTATTCATTCTTTTGGTATTGTCTTATTGTTTCTTGAATTTTCAAAAAGTCATTAGCTTCCACTTGCTCAACTGCAATTTTTAAGGAATTATTTTCTTTAGTGAGCTTTTGGACCTCCTTTTCCATTTGGTCAATTCTGCTTTTTAAAGTGATTTTTTTCTTCAGTTAATTTTTGTGCTTCTTTTTTCTCAAAATCTTTTTGAATTCTAACTGACATCCAATATGGTAACTATCCTCATATGAAATTCATTACTTAATATCTCTACATGTAATCAATTTTATCTTCTTACCTAGAAAAGTGCTCCTAGCTCTTTAGAGATCTATTAAATAATATACATAGTTCCATTTCTTTAAAAAATTCAACTTTTTTAAGAAAAAGGGTAAAAAACTATCTCCCTTTACTGTCTATGACTTTATACATTGTAGATTTTTTTAAAAATCTCATTTTAAGTCCCCAAAGAATTATGGAACATATATTCCTTTTTCCCAACATATCTTCCTTCCTTCTGGAAAGGAAACTATTCCTCCAAGGATTTCTTGTTTTTCTAGTTTGGTGAGGGTGGGTGAGGGGTGAAGGGTAGGTATAGGGGAGACAGAACATAGAAGGACTGTGTGTGAAAAGGTCTTGTCATTTTTAGGGATTTCTTATTTCTGTTTGGAATTCTGGCTTCCTCTCTAAGGCAGCATTTTCTCTCTATCATAAGAAATAAGGAGAGGTTTTCTTTTTCTATTTATCCTGGCAGATAGCTGGCTTTCTTTGATTACACCTTTAATTGATAGGACATATTGCTAAGTATTAGGCTGTCTAATTTCTAATGTAAACATAGAAGTCCTTCTTACTTAACAAACCTTAACAATTTCTAAATCACTCACATTGTGGTGGCCCTGCTCTTAGGTGACATCGTGTAGTCTGACATTTCTAACTGCTAATTGCTTTCTCTTTGTCATTCTGGTAATTCACTGCAAGCGCACCCTTTTTGAGGAAGGATTAGTTCTACATAAATATTTTGTGAATGAAATATCAGTGGAAAGTAAAACCTCTGCTTAAGATGCAGGAAGCAGTTTTGCCAACTATATGTCAGTGACTTCGTTTGG
The DNA here is from genome assembly GCF_028372415.1 of Notamacropus eugenii. Lineage (NCBI taxonomy): Eukaryota > Metazoa > Chordata > Mammalia > Diprotodontia > Macropodidae > Notamacropus > Notamacropus eugenii. Next base: position 228,867,497 of record NC_092876.1, read on the forward strand.
CCTTATTTCTCCTGGGCTACAACAGGACCTGAATTTTTGTAATATACAATTCAGGAAGCTCATAAGCAAAAAGTTATTGAAAATAGCTTGCACAAGGGATGTGCTTTGTGTCCAAATATAGAGATAAAGTTCTGGGGATATATTTGTTTTGGGGGGGGTTATTGCTTTGTATGTATTCACAAATATACATCCCATTCAAACATAGTTTGAACACAAAAAAGTGAGAATTTCCTTGAAAGCAAATAATTGTAAAAGCTACTTCTTCAAAGCCTTACACATTGAGAGTTTTTAAAAGTAATAACAATGAAAATATCCTTCTACCTAGCATCTAACCTAAGTGCTTAATGCATTCAAAATATTTTTCTGGTGTCTACCAATTAACCTTCAGAGCTGCCCAAAGAGGTTAGGTCATTTTAATTCATTTTTTCTCTAAGGAAATGGAAGTCTAAAGAGGTTAAGTGATGTATTTGACCAAGGCCACAGAAGTCAGTTGCAATTTTGGAATGGGGTCTTAAGCTATTTCTTATATTCTTACTCCATGATGAGATGCAGGTCTCACCTATTCTGAAGATTTGCAAGAATAAATTGCATATAAGAACTGCTCATAAAATGATTCTGGTTGAAGATGAGATTTGATTGTTGGTGGTCTTTGAAACATTGTGGGAGAGCAGAATAGGTGCCCAAGGATTGGGGATGGGTAACATATTTTGTTTTTCAGAAAAGAGGGAGAGAGTAGAATCTACAAACTATATGCCAGTTAGCTTGACTTACATACCAAAAAAAAATTCTAGAACACATTATTATGAAAAAATAGAAGTGGTGATCACTGAGTTAGCATGAGGTAATTAAGACCCTATGACTAATATCATCTCCTTTTTGATGAGATAATTAGTTTGGTAGAGTTCCTGTAGACATTGTACCCCCGGATTTCAGCAAAGCTTTTGAAAATGGTTCTCGTGGTATCCCTGTGGACATGATTAAAAGATGGAGGCCAGTTAATGGTACAGTTTGGAAACGAAAAGAAATATTATTTTCAAGTAAGTCAAAACCAAACATTTATTAAGTGATTATTATGTATTAGACATTATGCTAGGTGATGGAAATACAAAGACAAAGATGAAAACAGTCCCTTCTACTCCCAGAGGAGCTTGTTCATTATATGCTATGTGGAAAAACAACACGCGCACACATGATTGTATTGGCTAGAGCCATGTTTTGGTGACTTAAAGATTACAAAGCACACTGGAAGCCTTTAAAAATTCCTTTCTCTTAAAAGGTATCAAATAATGATCACAATTGTCACTTTCATCAGGAACAGAACTTCCATCTTTCCATGTATTTCCGAAGCACTTATTCCCAAATACTGTGGGTGGCTTTAGGTCAAGGTTCCATAGCCAAACTGACAGCTGTGGCTAAATAAGAAAAACATCTGGGGAAACATCTGTTACAGTTAATTCAGTAGACTCTCATGCCCAAAGGGCTCCCCAATGCCGGACACAATGTCTTACATAATTTCACATTTAACCTGAATCTATTTCTTTGGATTTCCCAATTAGCCCAATCAGTGGACCAAATTACCCATATATCCTTCCTTAGGCAGCTGATCTCCTAGGCTGATTTAGTAGGGAAGAGGCAGTATAAAGGGAGCTCCCCCCACAGAATCAGAGATGTGTACCAGATGAAACTTAAGACGTATTATTCATCCATACATAAAATTCCAATTCTTCTCCTCTCTGCTTCAGCCAAAATCACTGTCATCTTGAAATTGTATTTACCAAGTACTATGGCATTCGTATATGTAGATGAGAATACGTATAATCCCTCCATCAGTGGACTGACATTTGAGACGGTGTTAGATTATCCAAGTGCACACTCTTTTTGTCTGTCTTGAATTCCTTTATAACATATGGAGCTATACTTGATCAGGGTTGTTAAAAATAATTCTAACAATTCTGTGAAGTCAGAGAATTCTAGAACCTGCAGGGGCCTTAGAGATAAATCATCTAGGTCAAGCCCTTCATTTGGCTAATAAGAGGAGATCCAGAGTGCTTAAATATTTTGCCCAAGGTCATATAGCTAATTAATAGTAAACTTAGGACCAGGACTCTGCTTTCTTGGCTCCCAAACCGGTTTTTTTCTAATTCGCTCCATTGCCTACTTAATAAGTTTAAAACTTTTGAAAGCTCCCAAAGATGTGGCATTTGGTCTGAGATCAAATTGAAAGGTAGCTGATATTCAATCATCTGTCACATTATCCACTATTTCTTCTGTAGTTGTTTAAAATAAATCATTATTATGAAACTCTGGTATGATTGTTGCATAGGTGACTTATAAATGTGTATATTTTAGATAAAAACAATTTGCTCCTTTTTTAATTTACAGCTAAAAATTTTTGAGGGTTGTTAATTTAGAGAGGCATAAATTCCTTAAATGCCTATGCAGTTACAGCCAGAATGAAATTATATTGCCCCTCTTTGACAGTTTATTAGTATTGGCAGGCAAAGTATCTCCTGAACTCCTTTACTTTAAATTACATGGCAACGGTTCTCACCAAAAGAATTACATAAGTGAGTATTGGGAAAGAGGGATTAACATTAGAACAATAGTGACTTACCTCTATTCTCAAATGTTTATGAAACCCTGACTCTTTCAGTTTCTCTAAGACTGTAAGAAATATTAGATTTTCAGATTACATTAACAAAGGCAAAGTGAAGTGAGCAGGCAAGGCAATTATTTGGATAATTCAGAGGGTCCCATGCTGATGGAATCCTCAACAGAAACGAGGAAGTTTGATGAAAGGGTATATTGAAGGGAAAGACATCCAGTTGGAGTGATCCCATAAACTCCATATTGAAAATAGTAGTTACTGAAACCCAAATGCATATTTAAAGGTAAGATGACCTGAGCCATAAGACCCAGACTATAAGCAAAGCACCTAAAGAAAAAGGAAGCTGAAACCCAGAAAGGTGAATAATGACTGACGTTTATATATTGTTTTAAGTATGGTAAAACACTTGACAATAGCAGCCTCTCAGTAAGGTATATACTACAGGCAAGATTATCCCCATTTCTAAGATGAGGAAACTGAAACCGAGAGAGGCTAAATACCTTGACTAAAGTTATATAGTCATAGATCCAGGACTCCAACCTAAGAATCCTGACTCCCTGAGCAATGCTCTTTCTTATAAACTCTTTCCTATATTAAAATAATCCTTTTTACATGCTCATATCTTTTGTTTTATTCCGTTCTTCTGTAGGTGATGAACTGTACCTTTCCCAGCTATGAGAGCCAGTGTTTGATGATATTTTTTTAGATGGTACCAATATCTCCCTCTAAAGATTTAGGGATTGCTGAGGAAAAAAAGACAGTCTTTCTTCTCACTGTGCTTCTTAGATTTCACCATAGTCATTAACTTCCCTGATCACTATCTACACATACTTCCCCACTATTCCTGTCCAATCAGGTTGCCCCATTCATGTCTTCTTTTTTGCATCATCTGTGTTCCACTAGCTGATTCTTCTTATGTTCACCAATTATTTGGTCTCTGTCATTGGTTCTGTAGTGTGCAATCCCAAAATAGTTCCCTCTTTTTTGATGGTTGCTCAACAGTCACAAACTTCAAGGGTTATTCAGTTAACTTGTAATACCAGGCCTCCAATTCATTTAGTCTATTGTGGGTCTAAGTAGTCATACAAAACACTACTCACAATTCCTTGTTACATTATCAAGCCTCTATCAAAACTCACTTTTAAGTTAGAATAGTCTACATTATGGCTACTCAGGCATGTCTCTCTCATTTATCATCTAGTTACTACATAGAACTAACTGCACCTTGTAATATTTAACCTACAATAAAATTTTTGTGGCATGAACTAACAATATGGCGGTGGGGGCAGCAATAACCTTTTATGTAGAATCTACTATGTGCCAGACACTATGCTAAGTGTTTTTTACAAGCATTATTTCATTTGATTCTCACAAGAACCTGGGGAAATAGGTATTTTAATTATTATTATGGATGAGGAAACTGAGGCAAACAAAGGTTAAATGATTTTCCAAGGGTATAAAATAGATATATTAGGTAGAATATATCTGTATGGCCTAAGACAAACAAGATTTTTTTTCTTCTTCCATAAACAAATCCAGGCTGGTGGAAGAAAAGTGTGCTCTTAGGTCAATCTGATGGTGGTAGTAACTTGTTACCCATGTCAGCGGACAAGTATAAGGCAAAGACTTCGGATTATAGGAAATTCCTGATAGAGGAACATAGTAACAGAATTAATAAGGGCATTGGGTGAATGACAAATAGAAAATGCCCAGTGCATTGCATGGGATGATCTCACTGACTCCTCAAAGTTCCACCATTTTTCCTTTTTCCTTTTTCCTATTTTTCCAAGCTGAACCAACCATGAGAATGGCCAGAATATTAGGTCTAATAATGATGAATAATTAGAAGTGGCTAATACGGCTACTGCCCACTTTAAGAGTCATTGTTAAGCTAGAAAACATTTAATTGACTAAATGCTGAAGTTTTCCAAACAATATTCTTGAATAGTACCTTCATCACCCTAGAGCTAAAAAATAGGAAGTCATTCCCAAACAGCACTGAATTCCATTAAGAATACATATTCCCTTCTTGTTTGCTTCTTTGATCCTGCTAAATATTTTAGTCCATGCTTCACCTGCTTTACCTAAAGGAAAAAGGTCATTTCTTATTTATTTATGATTCGTTTGCCTTGATAAAAACCAAAATGGAAATGTGAGTCATTTGCAACAAGCCATGACTGTGAGACATCAAGCTTGGAAAAACAAAATTGAAGGATTATTAGACTTCAACACCATCAACTTTTTCATTATTTTTAATGTTCCTTTTTAAGGATAACTCGAAGTAGGAAGATTAGACAGCCCATTAGGATTTATGAACACTGATTTCTAATAAAGTCCCTCTAATGCTTTACTTTGTGCAAAATTAGTTTCTTTAATAAAAACATGCACAATATTCCATTCTAATATTTCAATACATTTGTCTAGGATTATTTGTGGGCCATACAATTTTACAGCTATTTGTGACCTGATCTTGTGGCTTTTTCCTAAGCAAAAGTCTCATTGACTCAAATTAATATTTTTTAAATGCTCTGGGACTTAAATCCACAAATGTTAGCAATTGAGTGGAGCTAATGAATTCACTTCCTCTTCATGTCTTCTTAGATATTAGATTAATCTGGCAATATTACATTGCAATAGAAACATCCATAAAGTTAAAAAAGAAAAATATTAATAAAAATAAAATGTAGGTTCAAATTGTCTTTCCTTGTTGTTATCGAGCCCCATCTGACTCTCATGACACTATTTGGGGTTTTCTTGACAAAGACACTATAGTGGTTTGCCATTTGTTTTCCAGCTCAATTTACAGCTAAGGAAACTGAGACAAAAAGGGTGAAATGACTTGCCCAAGGTCACACAGTAAGTGTCTGAGGCCAGATTTGAACCCAGAAAGATGAGTCTCCCTGACCCCAGAACTGGTGCTCTATCCACTGTATTACCCACTTCCCTTTTCACTTTCTTCCTTGATCTCCAAATCAACACAGAGCAAACATTTCTCTATTGATTTTGCATTTTTAAAGGAAAATTTTTTGTTTGTTTTAAGATTTAGTTTTAACTAGGGCAGCTAGGTGATGCAGTGGATAAAGCATAAGCCCTAGGGTCACGAGGCCCTGAGTTCAAATTTGACCACGGATACTTACTAGTTCTATGACCATGGGCAAAACATTTAATCCCAATCGCCTTATAAAAAAACTTTCATCCTAAGCAAACCATTTTTGAAACTATGTTGGAATAAAGTGGGGATCATCGTCCAAGCATAACGATTTTTCCTTTTTAGACAACTACAAACATCTGTTTGCTCTTCATCCTGTGATACTTAAGGGAAATGGATGTCCAAGTAGACACGCATACCAATCCACTGTTAAAGCTCTCTGTTTGCATAGAACTTGACTGCAATCATTGCCAGTTGGCCTAATGCTGATCTCACACCTTCCATGCCTGCAACGCACTGCAATCATATTTTCAGACAATGGAAAGTATTATTTTTTTTAACCTGTCAGTTTTTTCTGCTTGAGCTACAAAGGGCACATCTGTTGCAGTTGTGGCCTTTAATGGTGTTTTGGTAGTAGGTATCTTTTAAAGACAAGAGTAGATTTTTTTAACTTACTATGTTTCTTGGATTACAGTTAAAAAAAAATTCTCTATGTACTTTGGAATACTTGTAAGTTTCTTACCCAGGTTGACTGGTAAATGGTCACTTGCCTATGAATTCCAAAGTACTACATTGGCAAAGCTCTCTTGGAAAAGTGATGTGATTCATTTCTTCCTGACTTTGGAGGAGCTACAAAGTAGGGTGGAAGTTATTTATAACAGAGACCTGGTGATCTTAAAGTAGTCACTGAGAACTTGGGGGAATCATACAACCCATTTTTAAAAGTTATATATTATTCCAATTTACTTAAGTCCTATTTTTAATGAGCACTGGAAATATTTAAATGAGGCTGTGCTGAAGGATTTGGTAGTCATGGCAACGCAATGCTGAAAAGGCACCCGTGACATGCTAGGATATTAGAACAAATATGCTACGCTTCCTTTCGTAAGGCTTCTCTTTAAATATCAAGTGTAGAAGACAGAGGTAAAGAGACAGTGAGGGTAAAAGAAAATGTGTCTGTGAACATGTTTTAAATGTTTTGAAAAATGAGGAAAATTCAAGATCAGAAAAAAAGAATGCAAGTCAAGATGTTATCCATTGTTGACACTGGAAGGGCAGAATGCGAGAAGATAGACACATGGAAAGCAAATTAAGGTCCTTGCCAGGAAGTCTTGATTTTATTTCCTACAACTTAGAGTCAGTGGCAGTAGTGTGAGACCAAAGAGTAATATAATTGAAACTTTTAAATAAATTGCTTTTATAGCAACTAGTTCATTACTAGTGATACATGAAATAGAATCACAAAAAGAACAACTTGAAATGAGCTTACTACTACATGATATCGATTGTGTTTGCTGTTAGTACTACTTTAAATTTCTAGTCTTTATTGTGGAGCTTATGTACTAATTGGTTCCAAGGGGGTGTAAATTAATAATGTACCTGCTGTTTGATATCATATTAAATTATGAGCATTGAAAAATCAAATATCCTCTGAAACCTGGATTTACGTGATAAAGTGTTCAGTATTCTCTATAATTAACAGACATTAGACAGTAAAAACCCTCTCATTTGATTCTCTTATCCCATAATTCTTCCAGTTATGAAAGTGAAGTTAGGTGAGAAATGTTACTACAAAGTTATGATAGGACATTCAATAGACCTTAGAAGAGGGAAAACTTGGTCAAACCATTGTGTAACAATGGTTTGTCTGAATATTAACTCAGACATATTTAGGAATCCTTGGGTTTGAGCTGGTTGATGTGCTCTGGTAAGACTTATTCTTCTAAGAGGCATATCTGGAACTTTCTTTTATACATCAATGACTCTAGTTTTGTTGTGTGTGTGTTCCCTGCAATGACACAGCTTATAACCCATCTATACCTTCTTATTCATTGTGGTTCTTACCAGTATCCTTCCATAAATTCTCCACAAGGGTCTGCTCAACATACTAGGGATCTTCCTCTCAATTTCTTGGTGTTCTATTGGCATCAATGATGCACACAAGAATACTTTATTCTCCATTCTCTCTTCAAGACTGGTTCACCTCTTTTCTGGTCATACATGTAGATACTGAGATTCTTATGTTTTTATGTATACATAGAGGCAGCTAGGTGGTGCAGTGGATAGAGCACCAGTGCAGGAGTCAGGAGGACCTGAGTTCAAATCTCACCTCAGACACTTGACACTCAGTATCTGTGTGATCTTGGGCAAGTCACTTAACCCCAATTGCCTCATCCTGCGTCATCTCCAGTCATTCTGATGAATATCTGGTCACTGGATTCAGCTGGCTCTGGAGGAGAAGTGAAGCTGGTGACCTGCACAGCCCTCCCTCACTCAAAACAAAGTCAAGTGCAAGTCATGTCATCATTTCTCTGATGGCATGGTCTTCTTTGGCAATGAAGGATGAACACACACATGTATACATAATAAAAATGTACTGAAGCCTATTTAAAAATACTTTCAACAAATTCAACTCAACAAATGATGATTAAGTGCCGATACATTCAAGACATTAAGCTTGGGAGATGGGATGGGGGGAGGTTTACAAAACCAAATGTGTACCTCCACTACCCTTTCAAGGACCCTCAATTTTTATTCCTATAATAGTGTTCTATGATTTCTACCCACTCAACATTATTGTAAGAATTATTGGTGATTTTTAAAAATTGGCTTTTATTTCAAACAGAAATTTAGGGTCATGAAAAGCACTTGTACAATTCTTAAAATGTAAGCCAGCTTACTCTTTTCATCCTACCCAATCTTGGGCCCAGTCCATGGTCCATCTTAACATTTCCAAGATGAACAAACTCTATAGACTGCCCATCCAATGGCACAGTTAGAACAATATGTCTTCTTCATCTACTTGGTTTTTCCTGAATGGATAAGCCAAACTCTTTTGTGTGATTAAGGCCCTCCGAGGCATAGTTCATACTTCAAGTTCATAGTTCATTACCCTATAAAGGTGTAAAGTCTTTCAAATACTTTTCTTTCAGGACAAAAATGTGCTGTTTGTGTAAAGCCCTAGAATGCTATGGAATCTCCTAAATAAGATTATATATGTGTGTATATATGTATATATATATATATTTGTGTATGTGTGTATATATATATATATACACATATATATGTATGTATGCATAGACACACACACACACACTCACTGGGGGAAAAGTTCTCCCCAAGAAAATATAAAGGTTTTCCCAAGAAATATAAAGATTTGCTATTTTTTGATGTAAAAGCTTTCTAACAAAATGTTGATTCTAGAGCTAGTTATGAGATAAAATGATGGTAAACAACCATCTCTCTATTGTGGTTACATTCTACAGTAAGTTTCATTTACTTTAATTCTTTTTCTGACAGGAAAAATCAAATAACACTTTGTTGTTCAAAAGCAATAAAACTTGAAAAGATTGTCCTTGGTGTGTTGAAACATTTGTGTTTGTTGACTATTAAGTTAAAATAAAAAAGAAAATGAAGCAAATGAAACAAATGTTTAAAGTTGACAACAACAATGCCAATATTTTTTGTGAAATTCAGTTCAAAACTTGTCCAATTATTACATCAGATACTATGCTATGCTCTAGGGCTACAAAGACAAAAATTAGTTTCCATCTGGATTGATGGAGAAATTTCCCAGCCCAAGAGGCCCCTAAATGATAAAATCACAAATCTCCAATGTTTTAAAGCTTTGGAATTAATAGAGCAAAGAATATAATGATTTCAAAGGTATTTATTTTAACATAAAATGTGAAGATTGGAAAGATTCATAAGGGATCATTGCCAGGGCTTCAGTGAAACAATTCCAGAACAATAACTACCTTACCTTACCAACAGAGATTTCCATGTCAGATAACCAAGGCACTGCTTTTTCCATATAGTAAAAATTCATCATGGCCTTTTTTCTGAGCATATTCCTTTAAGAAAATTATGAGATTGGGCTCTTCACGCAGGTTCCCTAGAGATTCAATTCAATCCAATCTCCAATAAGTTTGATGAGCCAAGAAAAGGAAGACAGTCTATGAAAGCACAAACTGACAGCATGAGAGGTAAAATTATAAACCTTAGGGAAGTCACAGGAGCAGAAGAGTTTGGCTGAAGACAGGATTGAATCCTCTAGGAGTCTCAATGGGGAAATTGAGATGTTGGTAAACCAAATACGAGCTTAAAACTTTGCAATGCATGAGGTCTCGGAGAAAAACCCTATAAAGATTATGGGTAAATAGTTGTGTAATTTTCATGATATCAAGAGGCATTATTTTAAAAGGCAGAACTACAATTGAATGACTAAAAAGCTCACAGGAGAAATAAGCAAAGGAAAAACTTCACTGGATCTTCTAGCAGATGCTAATAACTGTGGCTGTCTCTCTAAAGAGTAGAAACCAAGGAGCCTGGTGTTTTAAGGGATTCAGCCTCCTGTGCTCATTTAAGCCCCCTGATGGAAGAAAGTAGCTGAGCTTGAACACATTTGTATAGAAAGAGGAATCAAGAGAACTTTGCACTTTCCCCAACCACGTGAAGAATCACACATGAAGAAAAACTTCCATCTGGTTTGGGACACTAAATCTACCATGAATCTTTTAAAAGCTATAAACCTAAGTAGAGGAAAAAGGAACCCTCACTGTGAAATCTAATTCAATCAAAAAATAACATGAGTACCTTATGGCAAACTGATGGGATGTACCAATGGTAAGGGTGGATTTTTCCCCTTACATTTTAAATGCCGCTTGATATCCCTACTGCATTCAACATGGTTGCCCACCCCCTTTACCTTTGGACTTTGACTTACACTGACCTGGCCCTCCTTTAATCTCTCCATTCTTTCTTTGTTTCTATTACTGGTCCTGGTTCCTTCTGCCCCCAAAGCTTGGGTTTTCCCAAGATTTAGTCAGAGATTATCTGTTGTTTCTTTATCCTCTCTTCCTCAGAGAGGTCATTCATCCCTATGGCTTCAAATGTTGTTACTTCTATGTTGATTTGTCCCAAATCTATATATTTTAGTGCATTCTTCCCATCAGAACTCTAACCCTGCATAGTTACCAATCAACAGATCAACTTAGATGTTTTTCAGTCACCAAAAACACAATATACCCCTAACCAAATTTGCCACCTTCCCTCCATTTTGTCTTCCCCTTCTAGAAAAGGCTAAATAAGCTACCAAACCCTGAAGGTTTCCCTAGTGATCACAGTCATGCCTGGGCAACCATAAGCTCTTAGAAATTGTTTCCCATAGGATTAGTCTGTCAGCTTCCAGGTGCATCTGTTCAGGAATGTGCACAGAGACAAGAGAAAATTCCATCACACCAGGTTGTGTCTCAAATAAACCTTTCTCAATGTCAGATTTTCTTACTGGGTCAGTCCAGTCAAGGCCAATGTTGAAACAGAATGTATCTAGGTGACCACAACGGTCAAATATAACTACATAACTAAAAGAAAATTCATTTAAGGAATTGTGGATGTTCAGTCTACAAAAGAAAAGTTGTTTTGGTTTTTTTGTTGGGTTTTTTTTGGTTTTTAAGGGAGGGAGATGATTAAATTCTTCAAGTATTTTAATGAATGTCATAAGAAATGGGTGTGTTCTTCTTGATCCCAGTGATCAAAACTAGTAGTGGAATAAGCAGATTTAGGCTGTACAGAGGCTCTACCTCTTTGCAAAAAGTGAAAAGGTAAAATATCTTAATAATTAGAGCTAACCAAATGTGAAATGAGTAGTGTCAGAAGACAGTAAATTCTATATCACCACAAGTCTTCAATCAGAGTCTAGATGACCATTTGTCAGAGTTGTTCTAGTTATCCTTTGGGATGGACTGGGTCTACTCTGAGGTTTCCACTCTCTGAGACTCTCTGAGTGATGTGGTCATTAAGATGACCTGTAATTTGTTCCATCCTACTTATGTTTCACTTTTTAACATATTTCATTAATATAAATTTACCCATTACTATGATCATTCTCTCTTAGTCTTCAAAAGAGCTGAGAATCCTGATCATGCCGCATTCTCTTTTGATTTTTACAGTTTCCTGGTACTTCTGAAATGTTTAAAAGGTCTGATAATTTTATAGGGAGTTATTTGCTTAGCTTCACTAATGTAATTTTGTTAGTGCATTCCTGTTTCTTATTCATCATGGTCTTTTTATAAATAAGCTGCCATCTTCTGGTTGGGCTCCATTTAAGACTGGCAAAGCAAAACATACAGATTGAGAAATCTCTGAAAACAAGTTGTTGTTTTTTTTAAATTTAAAATCCTGCTCACTCATCCACAAATACTGATTCTACCATCCCCTATTCTATCAACCTGTGAAATGAACTTGGCAGGAATTGTGGAACTTTAAGGCTGGAAGATCTATTAGAATTAGAGACCAATTTGTCCAGTCATTTAATTTAAGGTCCAGAGAAAGGACATGACATGCCCAACTTCACACAGCTAGTTTGTAACAGCCCCAAAATAAGGAACCAGGTTTTCTGACCTCTAATCTGTTATGTTCCTTCTCTCATGCCACACCATGCTATCTCTCTCCTTTATGGAAGAGAGACAAGAGGAAGGGATTTGGATTGCTTTTTTCATAGCCTGTGAAAAACAAAGAAAGGCATACGCAAATATATATCTGTGATTTCATCAGCCTGGAGGGACTCTCACAATGGAAACTCCCTTCACCAATGCAAATCTCAGATTATTTATGGTTTAGTAGATAAGCTCTAGGAAGTCATAAAGGATGAGTGACTTGTTCAGAGTCACAAAACACTAAGAGTTAGTGGCTGGATTTGAACCCAGGTCATTCTGACCTAGTTTTCTATTTGCCACACTAGCTGCTTCAATATAAAGAAAGATACAGAATACTGACAAAATTATCTAGATGCTTCCTACTCTAAGAAAATGTTATATTCAATAGTCTGAACCTCTAAAACAAAAATGTAAGGGAACTATTATTCATATTACATAAGGTTTCTTTTCTTTACAGAAAACTGTACTGCAGTGTTTCTCCTCTGCACTAAAGATCTGTTTTACAAAGAATTGATTTAGCACAATTTTTGAAGAACACATCTGCAGCACACCTGGATAGAAATAGAAGTGTGCATATCCATATGCATGACAAAGCCTTGGTGGAATTTCTGTCAGACTGATAACTTACTGTATCATTTGCTCTCTTGTTCTTTGTCATGCAAAACAATATACAATAAATCTTTAACAGTACCTTTTACGTAGTAGGCACTTAATAAGAATGTGTCAAATTGAATTAAACATTCAATTTGCTGGAACACTCAATTCCCTGGAATTTTTCTCGTTTGCTTTCTAAGTGAAAGAAGCAAATGAAAAACAAAAACGATAACTTGCTATCAAGAGCTTATTTTTTTAAAATAACTCCTGGAGCTTAATCCAGCATTAGTAAGAGTCAGCCACACCTGCATCTACAACTGCTTCTAGATCACTGAATGATGAGGATACATCTGCAGAATAATCACTTTAGATACTAGATCTGGATTCTTCGAAGAGAGAAAGATGCTTAGTATACTGAACTTAGTAAGGCAGGAAAGTAAGCTAATATATTTTAGAAAGATTTTTATATAGTTTTGAAGCAAAAATATCACCTGCTTAAATCCAGAATTAATCAGAAAATCAACTCACCCAAATGTCTTGCTTCCTGAGCCACTATGGGAGATTTTATTCTATTATACATTATATGGAATAAAGGAATTTTATTTCTCAAGCTCCTTTCTTGATTTTATACCCTTCCAATCAGTCAATGACTCACTGGGCTACTTTCACACCCTCAAAAACCTTCTTCTCTGATTGGTCAGTTTCTCTAATGCTATCCTTTGAAGAAGCCTTCATGTCAACCGTGCTCACTTTAAACACAGTTCATTCCCTCACTCTACATCCTATTTTTCCACCTTTCCCCAAATGTAAACCTTCCCTACCCCCCTCCACCCTGGCCCACACACAGTAACTTTTCAGTTCCTTTTTATGTATTAGCTTCTCCCATTAAATATAAGCTCCTTGGAGGGGAGACTGTCTTTCTCTTTGTTTGTACTTGTAGTCCCAGAATTTAGCACAATGCCTGGTATATGATAAGTGCTGTATCTATTTATTTCTATATCCTTATAAAGCCTCCCATTAGCCTGCTTGTTCCAAATACTCCACACTCCCCACATCTACCACCCCACACCCAAGAAGTGAGTCTAAACTTGGAATTTCCCTTTTGAGGTCAGAGATTTTTGTTTAGACTTTCTACAATGGAAGTAAACTAGAAGTGTATTTCTTAGTTGTCTAAGATGAAAAAGAAGCAAACCTTGGATCAGTCTTCCTCCTACCATGAATTTCCTTTGGGTACCCCAGAGAACTTTTAGCTTCTCTGTCTCATGGCCCCCACTCAGATGATCTGGAAACCTCAGTGTAACACCCCCAAAGGTGGTCATTAACTTCCTCTTACAAGCATGCAAAGGTCAAAATACAAATAGTATTATTTAGGAAGTTAATGGACACAGATAGGAGTTGCAACTGAGCCCATAGTGAGGACTTTTCTCTCAGAGAATTATCAGGCCTCTGCAATTTAACAGTTGGCATTTGTTCCTCCACATCGTTGCGCCTCTCCGCTGCCCCTCATCCATGCAGCACTGATTTTTTCTAACCCCTCTCAGCACACTCACTGTAACATGTCATTGTTCTGCGTGTCCATGTCCTGCAGATTCCCTCAGTTTCCTACAGGTGCCCAATCATCATACTGCCCTTCTCTCTTTGTCCTCTGTCATTCTGCAATCTCCCTTTCCCAGATAATCAGGAACCTAACAACCAGTCCCTTAGTGGAGAGAAAGACCCTCCAGGTAAGTTTAAAACTTTAGAATGTACCAAATTTCTTCTCTTGTACAACTGCACCTTAGGTCCCGGGTCTCACACATAAAAGGTCTTCTTAAGGCACTACAAGAGACCCTCCCACCTGGTTTCTCTCCTCAGTGCCACTTAAAGTCATGGCAGCTTATTGCAGTTCATAACCCCTTGCCCAGCCCGACCCCAACATCTGAACCATGTTTGTGTCCCACTCACCTTCACTTTTTCTACTAAGTCTAAGAGATGGAGTGGGGCTTGGGAGAAAGTACCAGCCTCACTCTGCAATTCTCCTTCATTCTCCTAGGCATCTGGGCAGGATTATTTAAATAACCTAGGGCTCCTTCTGAAGGGTCAAGGAACTGACCACTGCAGCAGAGATGAATCTGTAAACCTTGCTGGAGAGACAGCATCTGGGTGTGACTGCACCGATATTGGAGAGCAGATGAATCTGAAAATGGTGCTGTTTCTGAGATTTCCATTTTAACGTCCATAGGATGAGATTTTTAAATTTGGATGGGCCCAAAGGCTCTCATCTCCTAAAATTGGAGAGGAGAAAAATGATTGATGAAACACTTGTTTGTGGCAGCTTTTATCAACTTTAAGAGAATTAGCTGATTCCTGGAAAGATATCAGTGGTGGACATAAAGGTTTCTTTGTAAACACATCTGCCTAGTAGCTAATGCTTGTTTTCTGGTCGATAAAAATAACTCATGTGAAGAAACTTGTTTTGTTCCTCAGAGCTGTTGACTTTACTGGAAAAAACTGTTGTTGTTGTTGTTTTTAAAGATCTTACATCTTCTTCACATTCCTTTGTTTTCACTCAAGCAGATGTCTTTGATCAAAAATTAATTAGTATACAATCTAAATCTGTTCCATGGTTCTGATAATTGCAAATCCATGCAGTAGGCTGGGATGCGAATTCCCTCCCCACTGCCACCGCCACCCTCCCTCCACTTCAGCTTCAAATTCAGGTAAGCTTCCAAATTTGGCAGAAAGTTTTCTTGTCAGGAATTTTGAAGAAAGATGTTACTTGGCAAAAGTTAATACATTGGCAAAATCACTTTCGTTGGCATTTTGCTACTGCATCAGTTATGGACCTGTTAACACCTGTTTTAATTTCTTATTCATTTCCAATTACATCCACTAAAATTGGGCACATCAGCTGCCAGCTTGAGCTAAGATTTGGGTTTTGAAGCAGTTGTTTCAATACCCATTCATGGTAAGCAGTGAAAATCCATAACACTTGGAATTTTAAACAAAACCGACAAGCAGGAGTTCACAAGTGCCTTTATTTTATGCCACTCTGCTCTCTCCAGGCACCCATCTGCCCAGCCTCCTCTGAGGGCTCTCCTGAGATTGCCATCCACCATATCACCACCTAACTAAAACAACAAAAAAAAACACCTGGAAAATTTTGTCATTGCTGTTGCATAGAGGAAGCAGAATAGGACTGCTAATCAGACATTGTTATATCCTTGATTCCAAATATGTTGTCTCTGCTCCCATAATCTTTGACTAGTGATAGGGGCTGGACTTTCCCTAGTGCAGTGAACTCCCTGAGAGGACAGAAGATGAATCAATCCACCTGCCTCCCACCAGAGAGATGATGCACTTAAGATGCAGAATAAAACATGCTTTTTTTAGATATGGCCTATGTAAGAATTTGTTTATCCAAAAATACATATTTGATAATTTTTTTTACTGTTTAATTGGGGTAGTGGGAGAGAACTGGAAGGAAGGGAGAGAGGAAAAAATACTTGTAAAATGAATAAAAACTAGACAGAGCCAGAGAGAGAAATACTTTCTGATGAGGAAACTCCTCTGCAAATGATAGTCATAGAGAATTGCTTCGAGCATTAACAGGTTACATAATTTAGCTAGTAACACAGAAAGTATAAGTTAGACTTAGAGGCATAATTAGAATTCAGGTTTGCCTGGATCAGACGCTGTTTCTGCAGCTACCGGGCTGCATTGCCTCTCATCACTTGTTTGCTGTATTGTTTTCTGAGAAAATACTTTTCTCTAACAAGTAATATTTTTCCTGTCTTCTATTCCTGGGAGAGCACTGTAAGATGAATGTTCATGTGTGCTAAAGGACAGAATAAGATATTGCACAATAAAGATGAAATTGTCATTGGTTTGCTTTATATTCCATACATTTTAATAAGCAAATTCCCATTTAAAGGCATTAAATCTTCTAGCTTTTGATTTCTGTAGTACAGTATGTGTTATGAAAGTAATATTCAGCAACCTTACGTGATGATTATATAATTCGGTCTGGAGGAACTCTCAAGAAGGCAAATAACATGTATGTATTCCTTATTCAAAGAAGAGACGTAATTTCTTTTTGAAAATGTTTAGAAAATCAGATACTTCTCTAAAACAAAAATATTTCAATGTTATTGCTAACTGGTTCTGGAGCTTATGCCATTTTTAAAAGTTGTCTCTATAACAAACATAAGTATATTCTTTCTTTAATGACCAAGGAAACTGCAAAAAGGAGGAATTATTACATAGATGAGGTATTCAATTTAGTTCAGTTTTATGTTTTATTGTAACAAGACCCAAGATGAGCCTGTGATATCTAACAATTAGAACTTCTGGGTCCCAAGTAAAGGAATTTACATACAAAAATACCTTTGCTCTAGACCCTTGAACATGGTGAAGAGACAGTGTTCAGTCCTAGGTACACCTAGCCTCTAACAGAAAGGCTAAGGGTGCTTTTCTCACATTCTTTGGTTCGTTACACCCATATCCAAGTGTCCCAGGGGAGATAGACTTGAAGCTCAGATTTGGTTTATATAGAGAGTGTTCCCAAAGGGGGAAATAGATATGCACTCAAAAGTCAATATAAATCAGGTATGGGCCAGGTATTTATTTTTTTCATGCAAAAGAAATGCTAAACACAAAAGGCTGTCACAAATGAGTATTGAACTGAATTTAAGAAAGCAACATGCAATAACTACTGTTATATTCTCTCAGAGAATAAGGGAAACTTCAGAATGTGACATTGCACCTTAGCCCTGTACCTTCTTTCTCAAATACCATGTTTTCTTAACAGCAGGGTCAGGGGTTAAGCTCCTCTTCTCAGGGGTATTCTCACCAATGCAACAACTCCCTCTGCCTTTAAGCAACTCTAGCTAAAGGACCCAGGCTCTCTAACCTCTCAGACTCACAAGGCTGCCCCCAAGACTGGATCCCATCTTAGGAACTCTGTTTGGTCCCTTATACTTGGGAAAGGAAATACCTTTCCCAAGAAGAAAAGGCAGTTAGGAGCCCCAAGGGCAACAGTGCCTATCTTTTCCAGGGTATTGGGGAGAATAATTGACATTTGTCCCCAGTTCTCTAGGCTTTGACTCAGACAGACAACATGATCTGCAGCTGGGAAGAGAAGAGATAACTGAGGGCAGGTTACTTCCTTTTAAAGATCCTCTAAGTTAGTGGTTCACTCTGCTCTGTGATTCAATCACTTCATCATCCCCTAAGTACTTGTGTCCTTCAGCACTGAGTCACAAAATGATTAGAAAGAGGCGTTCCATCAACCCCAAAGTGCCCAGGGACTTACCTGGCACATATGCCCACTGGAAGCAGGCAGGGCCCTATACATATCCTGTTGTACATGGGTTAAGCATCCTTTTCTATTTGTATCTGGCACGTACTATGCACTTTGTAATGCTTGTTGAATGACTGACATCCTAAATACACCTGTGAAATATTTCCCACTAAACTTTAACTGCAAGCAAAGACTTGATCTTTTGAAACAAGTAGGATAATAATACAGAATGCATTCGGGGCTGCACTTAGCTCTTTCACTTGGGCAATGTTCAACTCAATTCAATAAAAACCTACTGCATTCACCACTACAATTCAGAGTGGTGATGTCAAGAAGGTTCCCTAGCTCATTTCTGTCAGAAGTGGCAGTAGTGAGTATGGTGGCATGTCAAGAACACTGAATCTGGAGTCAGAGCTCTGGACTTCAATCCCTCGGTTGCTTTCACCTTGAGAAAGGCTCCTACCTTATCCATCTAAGTGGTGCAGTGGTTAAAGTGCTAGGTCTAGATGATGGAGGAAGACTTGGGTTCAAACTGGGCCTCAGTTACTCCCTGACTGTGACTGGACAATTCTTTTAACCTCCATTTATCTCAGTTTCCTCAAATGCAAAATGGGTATAAAAGTAGCACCCACTTCACAGGTTTGTTGTGAGAATAAAATAATACTGTGAAGTTCTTAGCAAAGCACCAGACATACATTATGTGCCTAATAAATGCTTTTCCCTTCTCTCCCTCCATCTCAATTTCCTCCTCTGTAAAATGAGGATGGTGGAATAGGTAACCTTGAAGACCCCTTCCAACTTTAAATCTATGATGCTGCTTTAGGTCTCACCTTCCCAGATAACCAAGGATTATACTCCGTGAAATCTTGAGTCTGAAAGAAGTGACCCAGAATTGGATCAAAACTATAGAATGTGTTATCCTCTTTAAACATTTAGGCTGAGGGAAAATTGTAAGCTATATTAATCTGTTAAAAACAGAATTTGATTGAATGGTACCAGGAAAAGCACTTCCTATCTCAGGACCTCACAGTTTACCCATCTGCAAGCTGTTTTAATATGAGACACTACAGGGACCTGTATGTTTGCCCAGAAACAGAGGTCACTTCTTTCCTGACCTCCTTATGGGAAGCTGAACTAAGGAATGAAGAAATCTGGGCATAAGAACAGATGGCCTTAGAATGAGAGAAATTAAGAAACACTCAGGTGCAGAGAAAACATAGGGAATTAGGATAGGAAACCCAAAGAAAATACAAATTGAAACTAGAACAGCACAAAAGGAAGAAACCTATAAAAATGACCCTAAAAATTCCTTCCTGTTTCATGCCTGGAGGGAACCCAAAAGTCATTCTCTTCACTTTTGAAAAGAGTGATTCTTGGCAGAGGTAAGGCGGATGATGTTACTTTCCAACATGAAGAAAAGGACATTGAAGTACTCAACAACCTCATAGAATTGTTGAAATATAAAGATAAAGATGAACTATAAATACACAAATATTTCTATATCATATATAAATATAAAAATATGTTATATACAAACATAAAATGCGCACATATTTCATGTATTAATATAAAATATATTTTATTTTATATAAAAATTCCATTAATAAAAAAAATGCAAAGATTTAAACCAAACTGGGATTACTTCAGATAAAAGTTCCAGAGCTTCACTCCTCAGGTGGGACAGTCCTATAACCCCCACAAGGCTAAACTAATTTGTCTCCTTAAAAAGGGAATAGAGAAAGTGAAAGTAGAGCAAAGGGAAAAGATGGAAGAATCAATAGGGCTAGATCAGATCTATTATTAAGTCCCTATGGAGAGGAAAAAAAAAGATCTTTTATTCACCAACAAGCCACCCCATCACTCCCCCCACCCAAAGGAAACCAATCAATTGACTAGAATACTTTGCATAAACAAGGATAGACTAGAAAAATAAATACCCCTAAATTGGAGATGGGGAGTAGAGAGAAATGATATGCTGTTTCAAAGGAACATGGAAAGGAATGAGGGCAACAGAGATGCCATTTTCACAAAGTATTGAGAGCATTTAAGAAAATATCTATTTTAATAAAACTGCTAGAAAATGCTCTATGAATATGCTATTAACCAATGGATACCTTATGTGCTCCTGGGTGCTTATGTAATACCCAAAGATCTAGAAGAAAGTTTCTACCAACCCCACACCCTCAGTATGTTTCTAGGAATGGAAGATTATGGGAAAACCTAGACAAGAGTTCCAGAGGATGTGAAAATACAGATGTTGTATGATCTGTATTCTTGGAGGATGTATGAGGCAATTAGATGGCACACTACATAAGAGCTCTGGTCCTGATATCAGGAAGACCTACCTTCAAATCCTGCCTTAGAGATTAGCTTATGGACTCTTAACTGCTCTCAGCCTCATTTCACAGGTTGTTGTGAAGATCGCATCTGACAAGGAAAGGAGGACGGAATAAGCATTTATTAAATACTTACTATGTGCTATGTGATGAGTACTGTATGAATATCTCCTTTGAGATAATATGTGAACAGCACTTTGCAAACCTTGAAGTGCTATATAAATGCTATCTACTGTTGTTATTAATATTATTGTTATTGCCCCACATGGATGAGACCACAGAATGATCAAAGCACTGAAGTATTATCACTGTCATTTCTTGAGGTCAGGGACCTGGCCGTGTGATTTGTTTTATATAGAGAACTCTGAGGTAATGGGAAGTTAAATAACTTTCACAGGGTCACATAGCTGATATGTATCAGTCAGGATGTGAACCCATGTCTTCCTGACCCACTATGTAATACTGTCCCTCATTTTTACCAATTGACTTCAGGAATAGTTCATTATAACTATTCCAAGGGTCAATTTTCTTCTTAACAATAACTAGAAAACTCATCTCAAGGAGTTTGCCTAAGGTTGCCTACCAGATCAGAGAAGTTGAGATTTGCAAGCAAAGGAAAAGAGCTTGTTTCCATCAATGTTTGCAAAAGCAGATACTGGGATGAAAGCAATATAAATTAGGGTAGATATGGTCTTGATGAAGGAAGTTATTCTCACGAATGATATGTGAATTCCAAGGATAAACCAGGGCCATTTAAGCTCCCCATGACTAGCTCAGCTTTTACCATGAAGTAAAAACTGACACAACCTTGAGTGAGATTAAAGAAATAGTACCAGGATTCCCTGGTATCCTCCAAGACTCATCTTATTTATCACCTCCTAAGGAAGGCTTTCCTCATCCTCAGTAGCAGAGGATCTCTACCTGGAAGGGGTAATGCAGTACAGTACAGTAGTGGTGGGGGTGGAGAGAAATAATTCCTAATTCAGAGGACTGAATCCAGGACTTGTGAGCCTGAGTTATGATTTAACATTCCCTCTAGGATTGTCTCCCATCAAACCTGTATACGTCTTGTATGTATGTTATTAGTTACATGTTTTTCCCCTATTAGACTGTTAGTTTCTTGAGGGAAAGAAGACTGTCTTTCTTTGTGTCCCCAGTGTCTCGTACTCCTCATTGACTGACTCACTAGGCCTCCATTTCCTCATCTATAAAGTAATGGGAGTGAATTAGATAGAGTCCTTTGCTAAAGTCCCTTCCAGGTTTCAATCCATTAGGAGAAATGGCTATTTTCTCATTCGTTGTTTTCCTTCCCCTGGTGGCCTAACCCAGCTAAAGCAACTTCAAAATGATGAGCTGTTTCTTCCTTCACTCATCCTAAATAAGCAGACTAAATCTTGCAAGAAGCTTTCACCATTTCCTTAGAGATATAATTCAGTAGTTTAATAGGCCTCCCATACAGGACTTTTCCTGTGTTCAATCTATTTTTATCTCTCTGGCTTCCAGCTCGTATTCCTTTCCTAAAACCTTCAGCCTCACACAAAACAATTACTCTCTTTTCTGATATGGATGCCTTTCATTTGCTTGTTGATTCCCAACTTTGAGTCCAAACTGTTAGCAGTGCAGAAAACCAACAAATTAAATAGTTGACTTTGTTTTCAGCAAGTCCTAGAAAGGAAAGGCTGCTAAAAAGCTGCGTTTCTCTCCTGTTTGAGGCCTAGGATCGCATTTACAGTGAGGCTTCACAACATCTTCTAGAATCAAGTGACCAGAGTTCTTACCAGGTGGTTTCAGAACTCTGACTGATACATATTATTAGTGCTTGATGATGAGTTAAGCTAATGAGATGTAATATGATATAGTGAGGAGGAGGGAACCACTGGATCTAGAATATAAAAGGTTGGTTTTGAATCCCAACTCTACCACTTATTAGCTATGTGACCTTGAAAAGGTCATCGAAATTCTCGGATTGAAGGTACTGATCAGTGGTATCTGACTCGACATGACCTCATGGAGTTTTCTTGGCAAAGATCCTAGAGTGGTTTGCCATTTCCTTCTCTAATGTGTCCCCATTTTACAGATGAGGAACTGAGACAAATAGGGGTTAAGAGACTTTCTGTATCACTCAGGCAACATTCACAGCACTGAGGATGGCTATGAATACACTGGCATAGTTCTGAATCACAAAGTATAATAGACTCTCCATATAGAAGGCAGAAGAGAAACATTTATTCAAACACCAGAAAGTTACATCTGTGATGGTAGCCAACAAGTCAATACACATTAGCACTGCTGGGGACAAAGGCATGCCCAAGCCTCCCCTCCCCTGCCAGGGTCTTCTCACAAGTAAAACACTCATGAGCCTTGCTGTGTCTGCCTGCCTGTGTCCTCTCTCCTCCACCCCAACCATGCTCACTTCCTCCTGGTTCTGTTCCACCCTTCCTATTCCACCTGTTCAGCAAACTCCTATCACATGTGACTTAGGCTTCCAGGTGATTTAAACGGGTCACATGAACCTATTAATAAATGGGAAAGATCTTTTAAGTTGCCACTACATTTGCCCAGGGTCACATAGCTATTATGTATCTGAGACTAGATTTGAACTCAGAACTTCCTGATTCAGGGCCTAGTGCTCTATCCATTGTACCTTCTAGCTGCCCTGAGCCTCAGATTATTGCTCTGTAATATCACAATAGCGAACCAGATTATCTCTAAAGTCCCTACCAATTCTAAATCTATTATCCCAGTAAAAAAATTATATTTGTATAGTACTTGAAGCATTGTATAATACAGAGCATTCTCCTCATACCAAACCCAGGAATTAGGTAGTATATGTGTTAAAATTTCCATTTTACAGGTGAGGAAACTAAGACACAGAGTGGTTATGTTACTTGTCAAGAGTCACACAGCTGGAAAATGCCACATCTGAGACATGAATCCAGGCCCTCTGATTCTATATCATACCAGATTGTCTCCCAAATAGCATCCATCTGCCTGTCAGCACTGTTCCAAACTTACAGCTTCTCGCCAGTCTCTGGCATTTTAGTAACAGCTGGAAGCATCAAAACCCAACTGCTTCCTACGAAAATCTTCTGCCTTGGCTAAACCAGTGCTTGCAAATGTCCTTCTGTTGCATGCCTATATGTCTTGCTTGTTGGCCAAGTCTGACTGAATCCATAGCTAAGTGCATTACTCTGTTGATGTGGGAAAGCTCAAATCTTGTACAAGGCCCTAGAATCAGAATTTTAGAGTATACAGGACCCTAGACATCTTCTAGTCCAAATGTCTCGTTTTATAGATGGGTCAATAGAGGTCCACTGAAGATACAACTTACCTAGCATAATTGGGGGGAGGGTGGGAACAGGACTTGAATTCCTGTCTTCTGACTCCCAAGTACATAATTCTTTCCACAATATCACAAATTAACCTATTCCTTGCCTGAGTCAGCTGACTGACCTTTACTTCAACCCATACCTTCCTCTCAACTTTTTCACTGCAGGAATCCCCCACAGTCTAGGATAAAGGGTTTCAGGGATTATATTAGGATTATAAACCAAACTCTCACTTTGAGCCTCCATCACCTAGAGTCCCGATTCCGTAGTCATCCAACATTTAGAACTTTATTCAGTCTCTCCTGACAAGTGGAGGAGGAAGAGGGAAAACTGGGTGGGTTATTAGGGAAGGAGGGAGAGGAAGGAGAGAAGGAAGAGGAAGGGGCTTGATTGTTCTCTTATCCAAGATTTCTCCTTTAAAATGCCTATATACTAGGGATAAAGAGATGTGTGTGTGTGTGTGTGTGTGTGTGTGTGTGTGTGTACACACATATATATACATACATATATATAAGGTTTCACATTTATATATATACACACACATATAAAACCTTATGTGCACATATATACACATACATATAAGGTTGTGTGTATGTGTATGTGTGTGCGGTTCCCTTTGTGAATACTCCTCTGCCAAAGAAATACACTGGAAGAAGTCTGTTGCCCACTTGGAATCCCATGGGTTGTGCCATGAAACAAATAGGAATTCTATCTTAAAGGAATAGGTTGTTTTTTCCTCTCTCTGTATAAGACTGGAAGAAGATCTGAAACATAACTATGAATTCTAGGAATGTTAATTCCAAAAGGACAGTGCTCTTTTTCTGCCCTGGAAAAAAAGAAACTCTTGCAAAGGTTAAGCTGTGACACAAAAAAAGCAACAAAGGTAGAACAATGGTGACAGAGAAAGAGAGAAAGAGAGAGAGAGAGAGAGAGAGAATACCACCACTGACTATTTCTGAGTTTGTGGGTTTTGGTTTTTTTTTGAGTACTACAAAACCAACTGTTTCTTTGTGCCTATCACTAACAGGCATTTTAAAATATGATTTTCTTTTTTTCCTGATTTTTGTTTCATATAAAATAACTATGATCAATAATAACTTCTTTTTTATGTAGTTAGGTAATGAAGTGAATAGATAAAGCACTGGGCCTGGAATTAAGAAGACCTGAGTTCAAATACAGCCTCAGATAACTCCTAGCTCTATCACCTTGGACAGATCATTTAACTTCTGCTTGCCTTGGTTTCTTCACTGTAAAATGAGGATAATCATATTAACTTTCTAGACCTGTGGTAAGGTTCAAATGAAATGATATTTGTAAAATTCCTGCATTTAGTGGTTGCTTATATAAATGCTGCTGCTGGTGGCGATGATGATGATTGATGATGATCCAATTCTATGACTTAATTACATGCAGAAGGAAGGGCAGTTGAGGACACCAGTAAATAGTTTGGTTTTCATAAAAGAAAATTAGGATAGAAGAGGCTTCCTATCTAGGGGTGAGTCAATTTTGAGAATTTTATGGTTATGATTTCATTAATAATTTTATTAGCTCCTAAATAGCAAAGACAATCTATGTGAAGCAGGGCCATTTCATCCCTACACTAAAATGAATCCTTTTTTTCAAACAGTCAGGTCACTTTGAACTGGGATACCCCCAAGGAACCTCCCCTCTCCTTCTAAACAAGGGGCAGGGTAGAGGTATGGACTAAGTCTAGGTCCTAACTCCTGGATCACCTAGTGAGAGGAGGAGGATGTATTCTGGAAAGAATCTGTCCTCCACAGAATTTCTAGGAAAATGAGAAATATAAGGCATCTATTTTACATCTAGTTTCTCCTACATGGCCAAACCTTGCTTCACAGTGACATCTGCTGGTTACACATTTTACTCCATTATTAAGCTAACCTAGTTATGAGGTAAGACCTTGACTGAGGTTAATAACCATCTGGGAGCAAGGACAAGATAGGAGACTTTAGAACTAGGGGTAATTGAGGGATACCCTGAGGGAAAAATTGGCCTCACTGAAAAGTATTTATTTGTTACACTTGATTATTCCAGGCAATCCTATGAGACAGATAAGTCAGAACAAATATAATGCCTGTTTTACAGATGGGGAAAGTTGAGGCCCTCCACTCCCAAGATGTTTTGTGAGATTGTTATTCAATGAGTCCTCAAGACTTGTAGAAGGTCTATAATCATTTTAAACCTTTACAAAATGCACTATCTTGCCCAATGGTATTGATCACAGCTCAGATGACAGAAAGTGGAGAAATCATTATGTAAAAAGTAACCGAACAGTACTTGCTATAGTTAGACCAAACTTCTTCTCCGTTGTTTACTGCAATTCCTGTTATTAATAGTGTAATATAATATCAAGCGGTGAACTTCACTGATCATGTTGGGCAGAAAATCGCTGTGTGAAAACATTGTGTAATAATTAATAATTGGAATACCAGTCCACATGAAGGCTACAGCTGGCACAGATGGCAGCAGCCCACTTACAGAGCAGAGCATACCAATCAACATCCATCTCCCATTTTTTGATTCCCCACATTAAATACTAACACCATTTATGATCTTCTCTAAAATTTTTGTACACAGTTTCAAAACCCTAGGGCCAGATTGCCTCAGAAAATGTCATCCCTCTCTTTCAGTTCTCAGAACTTGTTTCCAAGAAAAAAAATAATTTTCTTAAGAAAGCTTAGGAAAACTGTGTCCAAAGAGGGATGTAACAGTTCCAAATACAATGTCCTCAAATAATATCCAACCACTCTACCCTGACAGAACTGTTTCCAATTGTGGAAATATATACATACATGTATACATACACATACACATGTGTGTATATGTAAATGTATACACACATATTTTATATATATTTATATATACTGTGCACATGTACAATGTGTAATATGTGTATGCATATATATTTTGTATTGTATGTTCATATGTGTTTATTATATGTGTGTAAGTATATACATATTATATATGTATATATCATATTAGTTATAAAACGCATGCATGTACACATACATATTATATATAATACATATATGTGTATATTATGTTTAATGTGTATATATGTAGATATTATCTAAGAGTATACATATTATATGTATATATTATAAGTAAAAAGTTGTGTAGGTATATAATGTATTATATGTGTATTTTTGTGTATGTATACACTTTCCCTCCTCCCTATTTCATTGTGAAAAAAAAAATAGTAGGTGCATTGAATTCCCTGGATAATTCCTACCATCTCTCTCCTCCTCCTGTTTTTTTTTTTAATTTAATTCTATTTTTAATTTGTGGAATAACATGACTATTTCCATAACATAATGTGATAAAAAAAAAAGATGATTGCACATGAAACTGCAAATCAGTTATGTACAACTTGCTATTCCTTTTAAATATATGATGAAGTTATCAAGTAAATTTCTTTTTTTCTTTTTATTTTCTCCCTTCTCCTTGACCCGATCCTAGAGATGGCTACCATTAGACAGAAATAGGCATAGAAACATAAAATTATTCTACACATACTTCTGTTCTTTCTCTGAATGCAAATAGGGTCTTTCTTCATATGACCTTTATAGTTAATTTGGATATTTATAAGTCAAAATAACATTCACTCCAAGTCATTCTTACAATGACATTGCTGTTACCGTAGACAATGTTCTCTTGGTGCTACTCATTTCACTCTTGATAATTTGGTGCAAGTCTTTCCATGTTTTTCTAAGATCATTGAGTTCATCATTTCTTGTAGCACAGTAATATTCCACCACAATCATATATCACAACTTATTCAGCCATTGCCAATTGATGGGCATACCTGCAAGTTCTGGTTGTTTGACACCAAAAAGAGAGTGGCTGTAAACATTTTTGAACATATAGGTTCTTTTCCTTTTCCCTAATCATCTTTAGAAATAGATCTAGTATTATTGTTGCTGGGTCAAGGGAAGTTTAATAACTCTTTGGGCATACTTCCAGATTGCTCTCCAAAATTGTTCCTGTTCTTGATCAGCATTGGTGGAGGAAATCACAAAGCCAAGTTGATTTGGTCCAAGATAAGTTTATGCTATTTTGTAAGAAAGGAGCTTTCATAGCTGCTCATTAATTTTTTTTAATTCATGTCATTGATTCTAAGTCACAACTACTCTGTCAACAATTAGTCAACAAATGTTTATTAAGCACCTACTATGTGCCAGACACTATTAAGCACTAAGAAAACCTAAATAAATAATAAATAGTTCTGTTTTCAAGGAATTAACAATTCAAATTGGGAAATGCATGCAAACAATTACGTGTAAACAAGCTTTATATGGAATAAATTGGAAATAACTAACAGAGGGGAGGCACTAGAATTAAGAGGGATTAAGAGGATTAATTAATTAAGAAATTAAGAGGAAATTAAGAATTAAGAGAAACTGCTTCCTGTAGAAAGTGAGATTTTTGTTGGGGCTTGAAGAAAGCCAGGAAGTGGAGTTGAGGAAGGCAAGCATAAGGGACAGCCACTGAAATTCCTGGACTTGGGAGATGGAGTGTTTTATTCAAAGAATACCAAGGAAGCCAGTGTCACTGGATCATAGAGAAGAGAAGGGTTATAAGAAGTAAGAAGACTGGAAAAGTAGGTGAGAGTCTGATCACAAAGCGTTTTGAACTCTGGAGGATTTTGTATTTGAGCCTGAAAGTGACTGAAAGTCCCTGGAGCTCATAGAGGAGGGGGATGATATGGTCAGACCCTACATTCCTGACTTTTCATTCTCCCTTTCAGCCCCCAACACTACCCTTTCCTCATTTTTTCTCAGCATATGACCTTGCTTCATACTTTATTAAAAAGGTCAACTACTAACAGTAGCTAATATTTAAATAGTGCTTGGCACTAATCCACATAACAACCCTTTAAGGTAGGTCCTTTTATTAATCTTATTTTACAGATTAAGAAGCTCAAGTGAAGAAGGTTAAGTACCCAGGGTCACAGAGCTGATAGCTCTGTGAAGGAGGCTTAGAACTTCAGTCTTCCTGACTTTAGGTCTCTAGCTGCCCGTCTCCACTTTTTCCTTTTCCTCCCTCTACTCCTCAAAATTTTTCAGTGTCATCACTCCTTTCTCCTCTCCAGTTTCAAGGGAAGAAGTCATGGTTTTTGTTGAAGCTGACTTCTCTTCTTTTTATTCCTTGTTCTCCCATTCCTCTCTGTCTCTTTTATGACTTTTGTCATAAATCTTGTCCTTACCTCTTTGTCTCATTTCCTCACCTAAAAACATATTCTTAAAACAGAAACCTAGAGACTTCCAGTACTGATGGAAGATTGAGGAAGGGACCTCCCCAATTCCACTCCAAATAACTAGAAAACCACCTCAAAACTGATCTAGGAGCAGGGAAGCAGCTGACTAGTATGGCAGGAAAGGCCTTTCTCACTAGGGCAGGAAGAGAGTGGGGTCCAAGAGCTTAAGCAGCAACCAGCCTCACAGCAGGGGGCTTGCAGCAAGGCTCCAAGCTTGGGGCAATCCACCAGAGGCCCAGCCCTCCTGCAAACCAGCAGCTCCCTAGACAGGAGAGCAGTCTTTGTAGCACAACAAAACCCAACCCCAGTGACCCCACCCCTGACTCAAGTCACCATGGAAGCGTTGACCCCATTGTGGTCCAGTAGTGAAGCCTCCATCCAAGGCTGGACAACAACAATACCCCACCCTGGGACATGCCAACAGAGAGACCCTGTCTCACACCTGGGACAGATCAGCAACAGCATCCCTCCCCCAGTGCCAGTCACCAGAAAGACTCTATTGCAATAGCAACCAAGCAGAAAGACCCCACCCCTGACACAGGCCAGCAGCTAAACCCCACACCCATGGGAGGTCAATAAGGAGGCCCAGTCCCCCTACCACCCAGTACAAACCAGAAGAGTAACCTGTCCTCCAGCAAAAGCAAGCAACCAATCCCTGAATACCAGTGAAAACTAGCAGTAAGACTCTTAGCCCCAGTACAGAAAGCTTGGGACAGTGCAGGACCAGAGCCCAACTCTCACTTAAAAACATCAAGTCACAAAAAAGGCAGACAAAAAATGATGAAGAAAAAAGAAAAGAACTTGACTATAGAAAGTTACTGTAATGACAGGGAGGATCAAGGCATAAACATAGAAGAGGACAATAGTGTCATAATGGCAACATGTGAAGCCTCAAAGGAAAAATGTAATTTGGTCTCAGACCCCAAAAGAATTCCTAGAAGAACTTAAAAAAGATTTTTAAAAAACAAATTAGAGAAGTAGAAGAAAAATTGGAGAAAGCAATAAAAGTAATGCAAAAGAATCATGAAAAACAAGACATTAGCCTGGGAAAGATATACAAAAATTTACTGAGAAAAATAATTCCCGAAAAAATAGAATTGACCAAATGGAAAAGGAAATACAAAAACTCACTGAAGAAAACAATTCTTTAAAAATTAAAATTGAGCAAGTGGAAGCTAATGACCCTGCGAGACATCAAAATATGATAAAACAAAATAAAAAGAATTTTTTTAAAAAAAAAAAAAGAAGAAAATGTGAAACTTCTCATTGGAAAAACAACTGACCTAAAAAATAGATCCGGGAGAGATAATAAAAGAATTATTGGACTACCTGAAATTCATGATTAAAAAAAAAAATAACTTTCAAGAAATAATCTAAGCAAATTTCCGATATATTAGAACCAGAGGGCAAATAGAAATTGAAAAAAATCTACTGATCACCACCTGAAAGAGGTCCCCAGGAACATTATAACCAAATTTTAGAGCTCACAGGTCAAGGAGAAAGTACTACAAATAGCCAAAAAGAAATAATTCAAATATTGTGTAGCTACAATCAAGATTACATAGGATTTGGCAGCACATTAAAGAACCAGGGAACTTGGAATATGATTAACCAAAAGTAAAGGAGTTAAGTTTACAACCAAGAATCACCTACCCAGCAAAACTGAATATATTCTTTCAAGGGGAAAAATGGATATTTTACGAAGTAGAGGACTTTCAAGCATTCTTAATTAAAAGCCCAGAGCAGAATAAAAAATTTAAGCTCTAAAGAGAAGACTCAAGGTAAATGTAAAAGTAAAAAAGAAACAAGAAGGAGGAAATATAAGAAATTCAATAAGTTTAAACTGTCTATATTTTTATATAAAAGATAATATGTGCAAGTCTTAAGAACTTAATTAGTATAAGTGCAATTAGAAGGAATATATGTAGACAAAGGGTATGTATATAAGATGACTTTGAAAGGATGATACCAAAAAAAAAAAAAAAAACAAAGGGGTGAGAAAGAAAATTGCACAGGAAGAAGGAGGGAGATTGAATAGGGAAATTATCCCACATGAAAAAAGCATGGAAGAGATATTATATATTACTCATTAAAACTAACTCAAAGAGAGGAAAATATACATACTCAGTTGGATATAGAAATCTATCTTATCCTTTCAGGAAGTAAAAAAGGGATGAGGAATGGACAATGAAGGGACTGATAAAAGGGAGAGTAGATTGGGATAGGCAGTGATCAGAAGTAAAACACTTGTGAGTAGAGAAAGAATGGGGAGAAGAGAGAGGAGTGATAAGTGAAAAATAGTATGGAGGGAAATACACAGTTATGATAACTATAAAAATGAATGGGATGAACTCATCCATAAAATGGAAGCAGATATAATGGATTAAAAACCAGAATCATACATTATGTTGTTTACAAGAAACACATTTGAAGCAAAGAGATATATACAGGGTAAAGGTAAGGGGCTGGAGCAGAATTTATTATGCTTCAACTGAAGCAAAGGAAGCAGGGGTAGCAATCATAATCTCAAACAAAGCAAAAGCAAAAATAGATCTCATTAAAAGAAAGAAGGAAACTATATCTTGTTGAAAAATACCATAGATAATG
Source organism: Notamacropus eugenii (assembly GCF_028372415.1). Lineage (NCBI taxonomy): Eukaryota > Metazoa > Chordata > Mammalia > Diprotodontia > Macropodidae > Notamacropus > Notamacropus eugenii. Next base: position 228,899,115 of record NC_092876.1, read on the forward strand.
AAATCATATCAATACTAAACATATAAGCACCAAGTGGTATACTATCTAAATTTTTGAAGTAGAAGTTGAATGAGTTACAGGAGGAAATAGATAATAAAACTATGTTAGTAGGGTACCTCAACTTTCCCCCCTCAGAACAAGATAAATCTAAGTAAAAAATAAGCAAGAAAGAAGTTGAGGGTGAATAAAATTCTGGAAAAGTTAGCTATGGTAGAACTTTGGATAAAATTGAATGGGAATGGGAAGGAATATACCCTTTTCTCAGTCATACATGACACCTACACAAAAAATCAATTATGTATCAGTACATGAAAATCTCATAATCAAATTAGAAAAGAAAAATAGTAAATGAATTCTTTTAAAATCATAATGTAACAAAAATTACATTCAATAATGGAAAATGGAGAGAATAAAATTTAATTAGAAATTAAATAATTTTATTCAAAAAAATAAATGAGTCAAGGAACAAATCATAAAAACAGTCAATAATTTCATTAAAGAAATGATAACAATGAGACAACATAACAAAATTTACGGAATGAAGTCAGAGTGGTACTTAGGGAAAATTTTATATCTCTAATTGCTTACATCAATGAAATAGAGGAAATACAGATCAATAAATTGGGCATGCAGCTAAAAAAAAACTAGAAAAAAACATTTAAAATCCCCAATTAAACACTGAATTAGAAATCCTGAAAAACAAAGGATGGATTAGTAAATTTGAAAGTAAGAAAACCATTGAACCAATAAATAAAATTAGAAGCTGGTTTTATGAAAAACAATCAATAAAATAGACAAACCCAATATTAAAAAAAGAAATTGAACAATCAGTTAATGAACTTCCTAAGAAGAAAACTCCAAGACCAAATGAATTCACAAGTGAAATCTACCAAACATTTGAACAACTAATCTCAATACTATATAAGCTATGTGGAAAAATAGGCAAAGAAGGAGTCATGCCAAATTCCCTTTACAACACAAATATGGTGCTGATACCTAAACCAAAAAAAGCCAAGACAGAAAAAGAAATTATCAGTCAATTCCCTAATGAATATTGATCCAAAAATTTTAAATAAAACTCTAGCAAACAAGTTACAGCAATATATCACAAGGATCATATACTATGACCAGGTAGGATTTATACCAAAAATGCAGGGCTCATTCAATGTTAGGAAAACTATCTGCATAATTGACCATATCAGCAACAAAACCAACAAAAACCTTATGATGATTGCAATAGATTCAGAAAAAGACTGGCAAAATATAGCATGCATTCCTATTAAAAACACTAAGAAGGTTAAGAATAAATGGAGCTTACCTTAAAATAATAAGTAATATTTAACTAAAACCATTAGCAAGCATTATCTGTAATGGGGATAAGCCAGAAATCTTTCCAATATGGTAGGTGAAGCAAAGATGCCAGTTATCATCTCTATTATTTAAATATTGTACTGGAAATGTTAGCTACAGCAATGAGAAGAAAAAATTAAAGGAATTAGAATAGTCAATGAGGAAACAAAACTATCACTCTTTGCAGATGATATGATGTTATACTTAGAAAATCCTAGAGAATCTACTAAGAAGCTACTTGAAATTATCAAATTTAACAAGGTTGCAGGATAAAAAAATAAACTCACATAAATCATCAGCATTTCTATGTATTACCAACTAAGTCTAGTAGCCAGAGATAGAGAAATTCCATTTAAAATTACTGTAGACAGTATAAAATACTTGGTAATCTACCTGTGAAGACAAACCCAGGAACAATAAATACAATTATAAAACATTTTCCACATATAAAGTCAGATCTAAACAATTGAAAAAAATTAATTGCTCATGGGTAGGCCAGACCAAAATAATAAAAATAACAATTCTATCTAATCTGTTTATTTAATGTTTATTGAGTGCTATACCAATCCAACTAGCAAAAATTTATAGAACTAGAAAAAATAAACAAAATTCATCTGAAAGAACAAAAGTTCAAGGAGATCAAAGGAATCAATGAAAAAATGCAAAAGAAGATGGTCTAGCCAGACAAGATCTCAAACTATATTATAAAATAGTAATTATTGAAACAATTTAGTACTGGCTAAGAAATAGAGTATGGATCAGTAGAATAGAGTAGGTACATTACATTATAGTGAATGACCATAATAATCTAGTCTTTGGGAACAAAAAAACTCATTATTTGACAAAAACTTCCGGGAAAACTGGAAAACAGTAGAAACTAGGTATAGATCAACATCTCAAAATGTATACCAAGATAAGATCAAAATGGGTACATGATTTATATATAAAGAGTAATAATATAAGCAAATTCAAAAGCATGTAATCATTTATCTGTCAGATTTGTGGAGAAGGGAAGAATTTAGGACCAAAAAATATAAAGAGAACATTACAAAATATAAAATAATTTTGATTACATAAAATTTAAAAGTTTTTGCACAATCAAAACAATGCAAGCAAAGTTATAAGGAAAGTAGAACACTGTGGGGAGGGGAATTTTACAACAAGTATGTCTGATAAAGACCTTATTTCTCAAATATGTAGAAAACTGAGTCAAGTTTATAAAAATACAAGTCATTCCCCAATTGATAAATTGTCAAATGATATGAACAGGCAATTATCAGGCAAAGAAATCAAAGCTATCTATACTCATATGAAAAAATGCTCTAAATCACTATTGATTAGAGAAATGTAAATTTTAAAAACTCCAGGTACCACCTCACACCTATAAGACTGACCAATATGACAAAAAAGGAAACTGCTGGATGTTGGAGGGGATGTCAGAAAACTGGGACACTGATACACTGTTGGTGGTGATCTAACCATTTGAAATTATGCCCAAAGGGTTATAAAACTGGACATACCCTTTGATCCAGCAATACCACTTCTAGGTCTGTATCCCAAAGACATCAAAAACAGAGAAAATGACCTATTTGTACAAAATATTTATAGCAGCTCTTTCTGTGGTGGCTAATACTTGGAAATTTAGGAGATGTCCTTCATTTGGGGAATGGTTAAATAAGCTGTGGTGTCCTTCAATTGGGGAATGGTTAAATAAGCTGTGGTGTCCTTCAATTGGGGAATGGTTAAATAAGCTGTGGTTTATGACTGTAATGGAATATTATTGTGCTATAAGAAATGACAAGCAGGATGATTTCAGAAAAACCTGGAAAGACTTACATTAACTGATGCATAGCGAAGTGAACAGAACCAGAAGTATGTTGTACGTAGTAACAGCAATATTGTTAGACAAAGAACTGTGAATGACTTAGTTATTCTTAGCAATACATGATCCAAGATAATCCCAAAGAAGTAGTGGTGAAGCATACTATCTGCCTCCAGAGAAAGAACTGATATTGTTTGAATAGAGACTGAAGTATGGTATTTTTCACTTTCTTTCATTTTTTTTCCTTTTATTTGGGTCTTCTTGTACAAAATGACCAATATGGAAATGTTTTACATAATTGCACATGCATAACCTATATCTGACTGCTTCTTGTCTCAAGGAGGGGGAAAAGGAAAGAAGGAGGGAGGGAAAGACAGAATTTAGAACTCAAAATTTTAAAAAATCAAATATTAAGCTGTTTTAACATGTAATTGGAAAAAATAAAATATTATATAATAAAAACAGAACCCCTAAAAAGTCCTTCATTCAACCCTACTCCTCCCTCAAACTATTATTGCTCTATTTCTCTTCTCTTCACTCTCAAACTTAAAGAAAAAATTTAGTCTACACTGGCTGCTACCACTTCCTCAATAACTATCCATTCTTCAATCCCTTACAATCTGCCTTCTATTCTCCCCCACACTAATGAAATAACTCTTTCCAAAATCACAAATAATCTTCCCATGTCTAAACCTAATGATTGTTTTCCGGCTCTATCCTTTATATTTATGACCTTTCTGAAGCAATTGGTATTGCTGAAAATACCTCTGCTTTTCAACGCTTTCTCCTCCAGAGATGGCATATCACCTTGACCCTTATGATTTTATTCTTTGTACCTATCCGTTCCTCTGTCTCCTTTACAGGTTCACTTCTCTATTTGTATGTCTGTATTTTCCTCCTTAGACTGTAAACCCTTGGAGACTAAGATCTGTGTCATTGTCATAACTGCATCTCCAGTATCTTAATATGGTACACTGAATGTAATAATAGTCTTAGCATTGCATAAAAATGCTTTAAGGTTTACAAGGTGCTTTACATATGTTATCTCATCACAAGAACCCTGAGAGATGGATGCCACCTTTATACCCATTTTACAGAAGAGGAAGCATAATCTGCAAAAGATTAAGTGACCTGCTCAGAGTCACAGAAATATCTAGTAATTATCTGAGGCAGGATTCAATTCAGGTCTTTCAGACTTCAAGTCTAATACTACGTCCACCTAGCTACCTAAATAAACTGATAAATAAAAACTGTGTTTAATACATTTTTGTTGAAATAAAAGCAAAATTGATTCTTTGTAGGAAAGTTTTTATAGGAATAAAGTACCCTTATTTATCTGATTGACCTAGTCACAATATTATGGCATAACTTGTATGGGTATTAGTTTAGAAACCGCTGAGATTAAAATGTCCTGGGTTGTAAGTTTTTTTGTAGAGGTATCAAAGGATAATGATATCTGAATTTATATTGCTGCATATTGAATTTCTAGCTCTTTAAGAAGTTATTTTATGTTAAACCATACAAATTGTGAAATTATTTTATTAGTAGTAACAGTGTTATAACCCAGAGCATTCTGATATAAACTCATAATGACAGAATAACCCTCTAATTCAGGTGCAATATGCTAATCTCTTGTCGAGATAGAAACCATATAGTAATAAACGAAATATCTACAAGTACCTACCACCTTCTGAATTTCTGCCAAGCATGGTATGAATCTCATTTCTATCAAGATGTTGAATATAAACCACCATTTCTTGACACTACTGCCAATATTATAACTCTGATGTTACTTCACTTACACATTTGTTTCTGCCTGTTTGATCTATGTGTATATATAAATATTTCTTAAAGTCTGAATGAAAGCAAAAAAAAAATCAGTCATCTGATTGTTTTTTTTACTATATCATACCAACACCTAAATGATATGATCATTTTCTATCTTCATCCAGATAGTTAAGCCTGATACAAATCCAGTCACAATCGAAGACATCCATGTCAAGAAATCAATCGCTGTCACCACCTTGTAAAACACGTGCAACTCTGCCCTATCTTGGTGTGTTGAGCTGAGCTAAAGAAATGTTAAACAGCCCCACACCCAAACTGGTGGAGAGTAAATAGGGAAAGGATACAGAAGACCCTCATTCATTCATTCAACAAATATGACCAGGGCTGCTGACATGAACTTGAGTTTTCAGTCATGTTCTTGAATCAAAATTGTAGTCTTTACATTTCTGACCAAGAACAGATTCCCCCACCACATATTTTTACAGTCCTTGCTATCATTCCTGAACTCTATTTTCCTTCCTGATTCCAGTCTGAATTGTTTACATAGCTTTCTCTGGTTGGCAGTTGCCTGACTTGTGTTTAATACATCCTCAGAATACATTACAGATATATTCTGTAATGTAAAAATGTAATGTAAAAAACTCCCAACGAAGGGAGATGGGAAGAAGGAATATGGTTTGTTTCTAGACACTACTGATGAATCCACAAGAATCTGTCTTATTGTTCCATTAAGTTTTTCTTCTTGTTCAAAGTTTCACTTTCTGAGTCAGATCCTATTCTCAGACAGAGCCTGCCATCAAGGTGTATTCATTGGCACAAACATTCTGCGTCACAGACAATTTAGTTTATGTGCCAGAGCAAATATACATGGTTTCAGGCAATTTGTTTTATATACCCAGAGCAGCTTGGGTGTCTGCCCATAGGCCCTGAGTCACCTTTGCTGAAGATAGGCAGAAATGTTGAAAAATACAGCAAGGTGGTTGGGATAGAAGCTACCACCAAAAATGAAGGAAGGAAATAGATTGGGGGTAGAAAAGGTAAGACTGGGAAAGAAAGATCAAAAATAGAGAGAAAATGATCAAAATGGCCCTTTAGGAATGAACATAATTCATGCCACATCTGCACTTCTGACAGAAGGAATTTCTCTCTTAGTAGAAATAAAGGGCAGGAAACTGAAATTCAGGGACAAAGTTAGGATTTTGTTTATCTGTAAAATAAATGGGTGCTGAGTCCTGAATGAGAGGAGAATGGAATTTTAGAAGTGTTCTCCAGATGTGAGGAAGGCAGATTTTCCATATTTATGGAAATAATTTATTTATATTGCTGACACTTTTGGGAGGATGAACATAACAGGACAACCTTTGTGTTCGTGAGGACAGTGTTCTGTGTTCAGGAATTCTAGCATATTATAAATCCCATCCTGTCCATTCATTTTGATTACATTCTCCTAAGAAATTACCATTTGCTGTATTGCTGTCTATTGCTTTTGGCAGAAAAGAGTGCTTTATGTAAAGAAGATAAAGGAATAAACCTAATTAGTCTTTTCAAAAGTTAATTGTTGTGCCATTAGTTGTTTACTTTGGTCTTCTGTATAATGAGCATATGCTTTCATGTAGCGTACACAATTAGTATGTTATAATGTAAGTGCAAAGTCTATTTATGGTGCATAATTCCTCTTACTGATACTCTGAAGTTAATGGACCCTTACAACTCTTTATAGATAGAATACTGCCTTTCTTCCTTCTTTTCTCTTGATATTATATGAATATATTATCAGATATTTAAACAATGGCTGACTCCAGTGTCCAATAGCATTCAAGAAACTACAATAACCCAAAGGAAAAGAGGTTTCAGCATCTTTGACCTATCTTTAACCACCTACCTGAATAGTCTAGGTATTTTGAATAAGGAGAGAACTCCAAAATGCTCCTAAGTCCCTACACATCTTTTAGTTAGCTATTTATAGTTCCTTTAATGAAGATTCAAGTTGTTTCTTACTTGTCTCACTGCAGTCATGACTGTTATTTGTTCTTAATACTATTAAAAATGGAATTATTATTTAAAATCTAATAGAATGATGAATCATGTACGTTGGCAGATTTAAATTATATTAAACAGCCATAATCCAAATGTTTATGAAAGCTAGAGTATTCTTGATGATTACTGCTATGTAGTATAATTTAAGACCACTTTATTTCACTTGATTTTCTTACAATTTGTTGCTACAGATAAATTTTATTATTTTTTCTAGTTCTCAAAAATAATCTTTTATTAATTTAATTGTCATGGTGCTGGATAAGTAAATTTAGATAATACTGTCATTTTCATTATGTTGGCATGACTTACCCATGAGCAATTAATATTTCTTTGATTATTTAGGTCTGTGTGTAAAAAAGGTTTTATAGTTGCATTCATACAGATCCTGTGTGTGTGTCTTGGTAGACTCCCAAGTATTTTATAAATTCTATATTTATTTCTTTAATGTAATTTCTTCTTATATAGCTTCTTTTTGGGTTTTGTTGATAATATACAAAAATGCTCATGGTTTCTGTGAATTTACTTTTTTACATCTTACAACTTTTTAAAAATGTATTTATTCAATTACATGATTCTTAATAGGGATATTTGGAATTCACAATGAATGGGAAGTTGGAGGAACTAGATTTTTAAAAATTGAATTATAAAACAAATTGAATTATAAAAATAAACAATGGAATGATCCAAGAATTGTCCCTTACTCACATATACCACCTATTAAAAGTGCGACTTCTCTAAATCTCAGTTTCCTTATTGGTAGAATTAAGTTAATAATGCTTATATTGCATACCTCAGGGGATTATTTTAATGATCTAATGAGTATGTACATACATATATGTAAAGCATGTAAGCATAAGCCACTATAGCTCTTAACAGAGCCAAAGTGCAGTGGGGGGAGAGAAATGGGCAATTATCCAGTGAATTTTTAAAAATCGTTCCAGAAACTATTCTCATTAATACAGGCCAATGATATTTAGTAAGGTTTTATAGCATATGATAATGTCCTGATCATCTTTATATGTTCTGAATTTTTTGTGTCATTACTACTAATAATCTTACATTTTCCTCTTTTTCATAATGTACAATTAATGTGAATTCCCCTGATATTGGTCACACTGTTCACATTTGTACTGCACATTGGGATAGAACCAATTACCATACTTTACATAATTATATCTTCAGATAGTACAAACTCAAATACATTCAACCACTTCACACTAGTTGGGACCTAGATTAACTTGTTTTCTAAGGAAGTGTTTCTCTTGATTGCCATGTCTTTCTCCTCAACAAAGTAGTCAAGTGTTTGCTGGCTGATAAAAATCTTAGGCTTTCTCTTTGTGGAATTATTTTTCATCAGTTAATCTTCCCTAAGAAATGTGGAAAATACAATCAGATACATTATTTTTATGCATTTCCCAGTCTTCAGTATTTTTGCCTACTTATTTCAATGATTTGCACCTATTATAATTGCATTCGGGATCTCCTCACATCCCTCCATTCTTCTAATTTGGCATTAAGTTTGCACTTTACTCTGTTAATTTTCTGATTGCACACAGACAATTATCTGATTGCACTCCCACATAAGTAACTAGTCATTTCCTGTATGTTGATGTATTCGGTTTCATTTTGTATACTGTTGTCTGGTCCAGGATCTTCTGACTCTTTTTTTGAATGAAGCGTTCAAGATATTTAGACATAGATATCAATATTGATGTAGATATAGATACTTATATATACATACATACTTATATACGTATACACAGGTGCAAGGCTTCTGAGTTGTCAGTAACTCTTTGCTCTCCTTCATTTCTTAATCCAAAACCAAATTTTCCAACATAATTATTTGCTATCACAACCAATGATATTTTACTAATTTAATTTCCACCTTTATATAAATATGTATAAAAACACACACATGTATATACATATATACATATGATGTATATATGTATTTCCTGACTTATTTCTGTGTTCCCAATTTATTTACCCACCTTCCCAATAAAGCCAGTAAGATATATTTTTATTACTACTATAGATATTGGCACATATCCCAGATTATTTTCATAGTATTGGCCTTGTCTATGCTCATTATGTGCAGTGCAAAGCAAGATGACCAAGTCTTTCAAGAAATAATATTGCAAATTCATCTGGCCCTGGTGCTTTTTTTCTTAGGTAGCTCATTTATGACTTCTATTTCCTTTTCTAAAATGGGTCTGTTTAGACATTCTATTTCCTCTTCTGCTAATCTAAGCAATTTACAGTTTTGTAAATATTCTTCCATTTCAAATTGACCTGGGAGTCACAGGGTCTCTAAAGGGATATTTTGACCTTCCATTTGCCTAAAACTTCTTAAGGTGTTCTGTTTTCATTAAGTGCAAGAAATCTAGTGTTGATCTGATTCATTTCCTCCAACTGCTTATCAATGCATTAGCACAGAAAAAAATCTTTTATGTAAAGCATAAATTAATGTTTGTAGATGATTTTAAAACTATAATATTCTGGGAATAGCTAGGTGGTACAGTGGATAGAGCACTGGCCCTGTATTCAGGAGGATCTAAGTTCAAATCTGATCTCAGTCCAGACACTTGACACTTACTAGCTGTGTGACCTTAGGCAAGTCACTTACCCCCAATTGCCTGGCCAAAAGCAAAAAAAGCAACTATGGTATTCTTAGCACCTTTCACCTCTCTCTGCCACTATGTAAATGGTAAGTATCTACATAGAATCAGAACCTGTTTTGAATTTTTCTGTTTCATGGGTCAAATAATTTATCATCTAGTGGTTGTGCTTATAGGAACTTCTTCATACGTAACTAGACTGGTCTTCAGAAAACAGAAACATACAGTCTGTCCTGAGGTTCATACTCATAGCCTTTCTAACTTGGTAAAACCTGCCAAAGTTTACTTGCCATTGACATAGACTTCAAGAACCAAGGGTCACCTTCAAACCATAATGAAGTATTGGAGTAATACTTTTCAGGAAGTGCTAGTCTATTAATAATATGAAAATAGATTATATAAATCTCTGTAAGTAGATGGTATGGGAAAATATATTCTTTAAGTATCTCTCCCTTAAAGTATACCCAACAGAGCTTCTGGCTGGAAACCTGGCATCAGTAAATTAGAGTTATTATGTATATTTAAATGAACTAGAATTGCACTTACAACAAAGAATCTCTAACTTTAAATTTCTCCTCAAATCAGTACACATAACTAAAGTTGTTCTGTGGTTATAAATCTCTCAGCTTTGATTTGGCTTTGCAAACGAAGTTGAATAGTGCAAGGATTCCTTTCTAGTAAGCCCCTACTGACTACTGTGGGTGGTGGTGGTTGTTGCTTTGTATTTAGTAAGCTAAACTATGAAGCTTTAAAATTTTTCTCAAGTGGTTTATTTTTTGTTACATTTGAATTTTCACTATGTGGAGTTATGATTATATAAAATATGATAGTTACTATAGCCCAATGGAAACACAGTTATCCCTTCCACATTGTAGGGGTTAGAGGTGCAGCATCCCCATGATTTGGAAAATCCTCATAAAATCCCCTCCCCTTCATACTGAAGAAGACTGAATGTTTTTCTTTTTCTTTTATGGAGTCTTTACAGTACCTTGTTCTATAATTTGGGTTAAGTATTTTGTCATAGGTTCTATGCCATCTACTGGCCTTCATATGTCATCTGTGAGTTCCTCAAAACTCCCCCAAAATTCCCATTCAGTTTTTTATGTTGACCGATGATATATTGAAACTGTGATAGAGAAAGTCATAATGTGGAAAGTATAACTATATGTGATTCAAATTCTAATGCAACCAGTTCATTCATCATTCATCATTCATACTAATTGATACCTACGAGTAGTGTTTATTTGTTTTTTTAACAAAATAATGAGGAAGTTTTCTTAATAGCCATATTCTAAATCTTTTGTTTCCTCACTCCTCCTTCTAATAAACTTTCATTATTTGTTGTGTTAGTCCTAGGAATGATTAATGGAAGACTAGTGAGATGTCCAAGGTCAGCATCTGCTAAGATCCAGGTCACATCTTATCTTCTGGAACTCTAAGACCTCAGGAGAGTAGCCCAGATCAAGCCAACGGCAGAACTGAGAGGTTCAGAATTGATCTAAAACCTATTGGAGCACATGGCATGGACAGAAACTGAGGGATTTCAGATAAACACGGACACATTTTCTGACAATAGAAATCAGTATTGGAAAGTAAAAAGTGTCTGTCTTTGGAATGGAGCTTAATTTGTCTCTTGGGGGTAGGACAGGTTGGGGGAAGGGGGTTGCTTAAGGGGCAAAGGGGAAGGAGAGACAAACTCATCATTTCCTACCATGGCTTCAGAATAACGTCTCCCTTGGAACTGTCCATGGTTCTTGCCTCAGGCCTGTTTTACAACCTGATTCTATTTCTCATCTTGCCTGATCCACAAATCATGACCCAGCTGATTTGCTAGCCCTCTTTTCAACATCAACTACAATAGCTTTATATCTGTTAGTAGCTGTGTCCAGTCCTAAACTTTCTTGTATGATCACTTTACCATAATCCAGCCAAGGTACAAACTACCTGTTCTGCTTCTGGTTCAGGTGCTACTCTGCCCCCATCCTATTTGATTTTCTTGAGAAAACAACAAACAAGACTTCCTCTATGTAGGCAGATGAATCAACTACTTCCATGGTTTTACTGGAGAAATGACAAGAAAAAAGTTCCCCTCTCTAAATATCTTTCCTATTGGTCTTATTGAGGTAACTAAAATTCCTATAATATATACTCCTTTGAAGGAGATAGTTAATCCTGCAAATGTTCTCTAGGATAGATAATAGAATTAATCCATTAACTGTTATTAGCACCTTAGCCATGGATTAACCTATAAAAAGAGCTCTAGTTACCTAGCAGGGGTCTGGAGAAATGGGAAGCAGATTGAAAGAGAATAGGAAAAGATCCAGGAGGGATGGGGAACCTGAAACCTCAAGGTCACATGTGGCCCTCTAGGTCCTCAAATGACCCTCTAGGTCCTCAGAGGAAGCTCTTTGACTGAATCCAAACTTCACAGATCAAATCCTTTTATTAAGGGGATTTGATCTGTGAAGTTTGCATTCAGTCAAAGAGCCACACTTTAGGACCTAGAGGGGTCACTTATAGCCTCAAGGCCACAGATTCCCCATCCCTGGTAGAGCCTAGGTTACTTCATTAAAGGTTGTTGACCCATAAATAAGAATCATGAGGGTACTAGGAACTAGGAGTGAATGAACTGATGGGAGAAATGAGAGTAAAGAAAAGATGATAGAAGGGCATAGAAAAACAAATTTCATCTACTAAACCACTATGTCCATGGTCTGGGTTTATCAAATACAATAGCTCAGCATACCAGTTCCTTATATTTGCTACTGCAAATGACAGGACTAGACTAAAAACAAACAAACAAACAAAAAACACAGGTGATGACATCCTGAAATGGTGAAATAGAATTAAAGTAGAGCAGTGGAGGAGTATGAGATGATGGAGGTGGGAGAGTGGATGAGGAAAAGCTCAGACTCTGAAACTTTAGTGTAGGTGAGAATGCCAAGAGGTAGTGAGCAGCCTATTGTTCCACTTTCTCACACATTTACAAAGGATAAGCAAGTCCATGTTACATTTTCCCTCCATTTTTAAACTTTTTTTCCAATTTTAAAGTTTTTTTCTTAAACACTTCAAAAACTTATCCCTTCCCCATGTGTCTCCTTGCCAACCATGTGCACTTTCATTGGCTTTCCTCAATTAGGCTCACCATTATAGACACAATTTCTATAATATTCTTTCCCCTTTTCTGTCTGTTTTTTCTACATGCCCTTCTGCTCTTATACCAAGACGAAATCCACTACATCCGGGACAGAGACAGTGACAGAGGCTCAATGAGGAATAACTCTTTGTAGCAAAACTTTGACAATCTTTCCATTGGTCCTCTGAGCTGCAGGAGGCTGCTACACCTTCCCAGTAACTTTTCTCTCCAGCTAGGCATTAGCCTCATTAGCAGACAGAAGACTAGGGGGAAGGAAGAGCATGCTGAGTTTATGTCCTCTCCTCTTTACCCAGAAGGGTGCTTGGCTCATATCCTCCTGGCCCTGAAGGGAAGAATAGAGCCCATTGTCTCTTTATAGAAGCCCAAAATAGAATTGGCCTTTTCAGATGCTCCATTATAGTGTAAAAGCTCAAATCTATTATCCTGACTGCTATCACCACTGAACCTCTCACCAACAATATTGCTCTCTAGGTTTCTCTGAGTCACTTTTCAAGTACTTTCCCCTAAGTGTATAATCAGTTTGAATTTTTCCAGATTGGATCTCATTTCATTATTTTTTAGTTAATCCCAAGTTTAATGCCCTCTTACTCAGTTCTTAATGTTGTCCGCAACACCTTCCAATTTAGAATGTTCTCGAATCTCACTAACAATGCATTGTTTTCTTGCTTTTATAGACTTTTGCTATAGTGATTTTTTTAATGATGCCTTATATTAATGTATCTCATTATATCATCTTAAGTCAACTTGAGAAGATTGTGGGTTGGCAAGTAGCATTTTTTCCCTCAAAGGTCAGAGACTGAGATTCAGACAATTAGAAAATTTCAATGTCAAACAAGTTCTCTCTCAGTGTCTTTCCTGTCTTGGGATCAAATGAGATATTTAGAGATATTTATGAAGCATCTAGCACAGTGCTTAACATATAGTAGGTGCTGTATCAGTAAGCACCCTGACATACACAGGGGAGCCTGCTATCACAGGTTCTTCAATCTGCTTCTCTAAAAGGAAAGGCAACTTGTGAGGGATTAACAATCACTGTAATCAAGCACATGTATCATTCAGTTAGTTCAGGGGGGAAAGTCAGCACCTTGAACTTCAGAGAAAATACAGAGAAATCAAAGATCAACAGACATGGCTTCCTCTGTCTGACCATAATCAATACATACACTACAATTCAACAGACAGGTCCAACTGTCTGATCATAGTTACCAGAGAGGGAAGAACTGACATCTGGGTTTTCAAAGCCAAGGGGCTCCTTAGAAGCTTCCCAGAGTCCTCATCTGGCTAAACAAACACTTTCAGTCAATAAGCCCCAAAATAAAACCTCACCTCAGAGTCTTTTGTACACTTTTTAGAGCCAGAGGGCATGACTCTCTGACCCAGTACCACAATAGAAAAAACAAAGGGGCATTTAGGACCTCCCTACAAAATGACTCCCCTAATCAAGCTTTCTTCAATGGGCAGGCCCATCAATGGGTGGGGAGGATCTTCTTTAATCACATTCAAATGGAGGCATTATACTTCTTGATTATACTTTAACAAAAACAGCAAAAGATCCTACTTTGCTTGGCCTCACAGGCGCTTACTAAATGCTTTTTGTCTTCATCAGTGTGTCCTGGGTTTTCATAGATCTGCTTTCTGTCCCAGATGATATTTTGCATCCTGAGTTCTATCTTCATAGACAAGAACCTTCCAGTATCAGCACAGACAGTGTTTCTGTGCACTTCAGCAGAATTTTTCATCCCCACCTGTTTACTAATTTTTTAATCCCTCTTTCCCCATCTCCTCCCATACTTTCTATAATCTCCTGCCATGATTTAGTTCCTTCCCTTCCCCTCCCATCAATAATCCAATTCTTTCTTCAAATGAAGAAACTCTTTGTTTTCTGAACCACTGTGAATTGATAAAATTCCTTTGTTAGCCTTGCTGTACTTGACTGTTAACATAGTGCATCATGGATCTACCTGTCATTTCATTTTAAGTGTAACGTATGCCCAGATATGAAGTGCTATTCAATGTGAACACAAAATAGCCACCAAGAAAAATCATAAGCACAGTGAAAAACCTTATGCAATAATGACAAAAACAAATGCAAAATGACTAATTGAAGCAGACACTTTATGAAGTGAATTCCTCTCTCAACCCAGTCTGCACAGACATTAGAGTAAAAATGAGAATGCATGAAAAAGGGTGAAATTGTAGGTAGGCTAGACATGTGGCACAGTTTTAATGATATTATAAAATATTATGGTAAGATTATCAGTAAAATCTATTCTGTTCAGTTTGCTATAATGAAAAAAAAGTAAAGTTACAGGAGAACAGCGATATAATTAGAAATCAAAATGCTTCAGAATTACAACACTAAAACCAGACAATCATATTTCAACTTTCAACAGATGGTCAGAATTACATCCTGCTAGGTCTTTTCGGTTAAGTTCAACTTCCACAGTGTCACAGATAAAAGTGCTAAGTAATGTGATTGGCAAAGATTTCATTTCCCCAGGAAATACTTAACCTGATAGTGGTGGTGGCAGAGAGAAACAGCATAGCCTCTGCAGCATGACAGCCTTTGCTGACATGTGATACGACAGCAGTCATAAGGCTAATACCATCTCTGCTCAATGCCTGAGCAACTGGTTTTCTCAGTAAGGACTGTCAAAAAATCAGTCAATTCAATAAATGATCAAAAAAAAGTCAAAATCATACATGGTGATTATTTAACTTTAAGTAGACACAAACAAAAACAACAAAAAGAAGTGTGGGCAAATGTTTAGACTTTTTACCCAGTTGTCTTAATACTTAATACATGGATACAACCATGATGTATTATAAGAATCCATAATAACTGGGCTCATTTTTCTAAAGCATAATAAGTGCTAAAAAGAAAGCTTATTCTTATCATTCAACAATGCCAGAATAAGGGTATTTTTGTATATGGTTTAAAGGTTTTCCATAGCTGTGATTATTTGCTCCTTGGAGGCACTTTGTGCAGTTGTTGGCACATGTACAGAAAGGGATCATAGACTTAATGCTGGAAAGGAACTTGGTCATTTAGCGCATCTCCTTCATTTTACAGCTGATAAAACCAACCCAAAGAGCTGCAGTGTCATGCCCTAAGTCATACAGTTGTATCAAAGACAAGATTCACACTGGGACCCTCAGGCTCCAAAACTAGAACTCTTCCCACCACACCAAGATAGTGACTTGTCTAAGGTCACATAGCTAGGGCCATATCTACAACCTAGATCATGACTCCCTATAATTTATTTGCCTTTTCCATATGGACTAGCATTTACACAATGTGTTTAAAAGCACAACTTTAGTTGCATATTTTTTTAAAGTAATATTCTTCAGTCATCAACCTGGGGCTGCCATGCTTGGGTCAGATGTCTGTGGAAAAAACTCAAGAATTTACAATTAGAACCCTCCATGGTTCCTGTGCTGACTGAGGGGAGAAGCCCTAGAGTGTCTTTAAAAACAAGGGACAAAATCCTGGGAGCTATTAATGGGTTTAGAAATGCCCTGCCATTCCAAAGATAGCCTGAGCTAAATCCAGCCAAATAGGAACCCTACCCCAGCTGAGCTGACATGAGATCATTAGGCATTTTGCCATTCATTGCTTACACCTAAGAAATTCTATCCAGTTTTCAAGATCAAGGAACTAAGACACAGACAATCCGAGTTCAAGGTTACATAGTGAATCAGCGGCAACGTGGGAGAGATCATCTCAGGATACTGAATCCCAAAGCAACCAGCCATCTATCCAACCATGATGCCTCTTGCGCACAGACCAGGAATTTTCCTAATTGGTTTATTGACATCTGAGATTGTATTTATGGGTCTATAAAGTACTTGGCTGCTGAACAGATTTCAGAGCATGAGTTCAGGAAATGTTGTGCTGGGGACACTCTGTAATGACATCTCCTAGTGCATTTCAGTAAGGAAACAAGCATATGTTGGTACAGGGAGTGTCTGTGCAGGTCAAAAGGGAAAAATAGCAGTGGCTTTTCGATTCACTCTCTGCCAGTTTCATGCTCTTTCCACTAAGGAAAAGGACCAGGTTACAGTCATTTTCAAGTCTTTTGGCAAGTGCTATGAGACCAGAGTTTTTTTTGTCTTTTTGTCCCCCCTGCACTTTCTTAGACAGATAGAGAGATAGTTAGATGTGTGTATATTGTAAACGAGTTTCCTGCACGTCCTTTGAAATGACTAATGACTGAAGACTGACTAATTACCCAGAAATATCAAAGAGACTTGCTTGGGGCAGGTGTGATCTACTAACAGTTAGGCCCAGCCTTGCAATCAAAGGGTCTTATATTCAGAGCTAGAAGGGGTGCCTGAGGGCATTTTATCAGTTTCCTCATTTCTGGCATTGGAGGCCACAGAGAAGTGATTCAGCCAAAGTCACACAAGTACTAAGTGGCAGAATAATGATTTGCACTTAGCTCTCTGAACCCAAATCAACTTCAATTAAAGATGTTGAGTTTTTTCCATAAACACTATGCTCTTCCCTCTAAAGCTCAGCTAAGACATACTAAAGGTTCCCAAATATGAACTTCAGAGAAGTGGGAGGAATTATGAAAGAACCATGTATGTGTGTGTGCATGTGTGTCTAATATATGTGTGTATGCATGTACAATGTGTGTGTATAATATATGTGTATGTAGACAGATATACGCATAATGCCTTTTCAATCAAAGAGAAGCCATCCCTCAAGACCTAGACCTGGGGAACTTGACCTTCTGAATCACTAATATCAGAGGTGTCAAATACTTAGCCCCCTGACTGAAATATTCCCCAGTACACCAAACTAGATTAAAATATAATATAATTAAAATATAATTGGGCAATATTTAACAAAATAAATAAAAATAAAAATACAATAAAACATAATGTTCATATGTACTTTTCTAAATATGGGATCCTTACATATGGTTTAATGGCTAGCATTTTTATTTGAGTTTGACACTACTGACTTACATAAAGAAAAGAGGAAAAAGGATGGCTTTCTGAAAGACAACCAGACTCTCTCCTGTTAGATTTGCCATCTGTACTTTGTCCTATGAAAGATGCTCTTATATTTTTGTTTCTTTATGTTATTTTCTAGTTTTGAATACCCAGCTACTTTTTCTGTACCTTACAAATGATTAATCTTTTCACCTTCTCCTCTGACCATTTTCAACATGGTTTCAACTTTCTCTATTCTTTCTCTGTTTTTTTCTTTGTCCTCCATGTTCTTTCCTCAGCCCTCTTTCAAATGGCTTTTATACATTATTTTACATTTAAAAAAAAATAAGGGTCCATGGTTCAGTGTTTCTGCTATCTCTCTGCAGGGAAGAGAAAGCAATATTAAACACAAAACTATCTGGGCCAGTAGAATTATGTCTACCTACAGCATTGAGAAAGAAATTACAAATTTCAAAAACCATGCTTCATAGTAGCTTAGGTCAGCTTGGGAGTCTACAACAAAGGTTAAAAAAAATTATGCTTCCACAAGACCCAAGTTATTTCAAATTTGCTCTTTTATTACTCTGGGATTCTCAATGAATTCTGGAAATTTGGCTTTTTCTATACATTTCCTTGGAGTCCACTAACTTGAGCACTTGAAAATTCAGAAGGTTGTTTAGACTCCTCTCTGGTCCATAGAGAGTTCTATATCTGGATATGCCCTGCAAATAGTAGTAACCGAAAAGGATCAATGTCTTCCCTGTTCTGCATTTGCCATCTCTATAGTCAAGGCACACTGGCATATGAGCTCCTCCATGAGAAGAGAAGACAAAATGCATTCACTTGCATGACAGAGAGAAAGAGACAGAGTTTGACATATGCATGTATATGTATATATACACATATATGTGTCATAAATATATAATATGTATTTACTATATGTATATATATGAACATATACCCTCAAGGAAGAAATTACAAAGCTCCCCTAATGATTCCGAACTCCTTCCAGAAGCAAAAGCAATTTTTCAAACCAAAATTCTGCGACTATTGTGACAACTCGGTACTTTTAGCAACAAAAAGAGAGAAGCTAACCAAGGGAAATAAATAACTCCCCACCAGCAACTAGATGGATGACTCAGTGAATAGAATGCTAGAACTGGAATCAGGAAAATGAGTTCAAATTTGATCTCAGAGACTTACCAACTATGTGACCTTGGGCAAGTCACTTAATTTCACTGTGCCTCAGTTTCCTCATCTATAAAACTGAATGGGTGTATTTCACTCAAAATTAGAATGTGATAAGAGTTTAGCCTGAAAGCGCCAGGGTCTCACATTGTATCCTGGGCCATTTCCAGTTGTCCTGATGAATATCAAGCCACTGGACCCAGATGGCTCAGGAGAAGAAAGTGAGGTTGGTGACCTTGCAGAGTGCTCCCTCACTCAAATCAAAGTCAACTTCAAGTCATGTCATCATCCTGATGTCATGATCCTCTTCGAGCTCGGAGGACAAAATACATACGCATAAATACATACAAAATGGAGATAAAAATAGTACCTGCTTCCCAGGGTGATTGCAAAAATAAAATGAGAGATTTGTAAAGCACTTCGCAAACCTTAAAATGCTATAAAAATGCTGGCTATTATAACCATTTTTATAAGAATAATGCAGTTGTTCATAGTGATACTTATGTCCTCTCATTTGATCCTCACAATCACCCTGTGTGGTAAATGAATATTATACTCAGTATATCCTCAGATGAGGAAATTAAGGCTCATAGTAGTAAAGTTGTTTCACTAGGGTCCTACAGGAAGTAATTGTCTGACATGAAACAAACCATATTCCTGATATCAAGTCCAATGCTCTCCCTACCTGCTCCCTGATGATTCTACTATCAATACCACTCAAATGTTTCAAAAAATTAAGAAATTATTCTGACAATGGTTAGATGTCAAGAGGTCCTTGAATTTAGATGGGGAAAAATACATCTTTATTTTCAGCTACTGCTAACTGAATTTTGGCATTTTCTTTCATTATGAATGTAGGTAATGAACATTATCCTGAGGAGTCCTTAGGTTTCACCAGACTGTCAAATGGATCCATAGCACATACGTGCGCACACACACACACACACACACACGCAATATTAAGAAAACCTGGTCTAGCAGAAAGAATCTAGAGATGAAAGTGAGGACACCCAGGTTCTAGCCTTCTAATGTTTACTTTGGGTGTCACTACAACATTCTGGGGTTCTGTAAAATACAGAGGCTGGATTGAATGATCTAAGAGGTCTTTTCTAGCTCCCCAATCCATGGCACCTTTGATTTTCTTTCCCTAGTTCCTGGCCCAGTGTCTTACACATAGTAGGTGTTTAATGAATGTTCGTGATTGAGGGAATGAATGAATAAACAAATACATGATTCCTGTATTCCAGAGGAGAGTTTCTTCCTGAGTCCAAGGAAGGATAGCAGCTGTGTGAAGGTAGCAGCTGATAAAATCAGCCCACTTTTACTCCCCACCCCCAAGCGAGTGAATGGTAAAATGACAATAATAAACAATCAAGCCAGGTCAAAATACCCCTTCAACAACAGCAGCCAAAGAACATTAGTGATGTCTGATTATTCCCAAGTTGGCCTTGAATTTTTACCAAGAGGGAGGTTTTTCCTATAGAAAAATCAGGCACTCATTAGGAACCACCCAACTGTGTTCCTTTGGTCTGGGTTTTTTTCTTCCAATTTAAAATAGTGCTGACTTTTGTCCATCAAAAATATAAAATGGTTCAGGATCAATACTGACAGAATGATGATAATGGGCTTAGCAAGAGAAGATAGAGATACAGAGACAGAGGTGGAGAGATTTCCAAGATCAGCTGCCTAACTCTCCTTCCAGAGCAGTATATGAAACTCTCCAGGACAAAGCTATTTGTTTGGACTCTCTTGTTGCCTGTGTCAAGTCAAAATCAAGTCATGGCTTTATTCTAAACTTGGAAACAGTTATGCTTGGAACCGCAGTTCTCCAAAAAAGAAAACCTATTACTCCTTGAAATCTGCCATTGTCTAAGATACTTTATTTTGTCAGGTTTTCCCTTGGGAGCCGTGGGTATGAAGAGTTCATCTATTAAGGCAGGATCATTAGTGACCATTTCTTTATAGACAGAAACTGAAGGCCTTTACTTAGGGCCAGATTTCCACCCATTTTTCAATATTGTAGCAGTAAATTCCAACCCAAATTGCATTCTCTGAACTCTTTTTGTATTAGATTGCATTAAGTGATCATCCTTTCCTGTGGCCTTTGGGCTATTGTGGGAGTAAACAAAAGAAGAAATTTATAATGAGTCTCAAACTCATCTCTATTGGTCAGAGAGCTTTTAAGTAAGTTAGGTAGGCTTTTCCCAGCTTCTTCCGAGCTTCTTCCTGAAAAGTAGTAATTCCTACATTTTGGCTTCTGATGTGGTCAATGCGGGCAGGTAAAAGGAGATCTAGGATGTTTTTAGCAGAGATTAAAAGCTTATATAACTTCTAAGAAAAGACGTTGATAGATGTTTCCCTAAGACCTAGAAGGCATCTCAGTAAAAAGGTAACACATATCTTGGAAGGGGAGGAGGGGTGATGAAAGAATTGGGAAGTAGCCAGTCTGTGCATGGTAGGAAAATGAAAGCTGATTCTGACCTCATTTAGTAGCATTTAAAAATAGCCCTGCTCCACTAAGATATGATTTTATTTTTTTCTTGAAAAGCATGGAAAATTTTCTTGTGCTGCTTTTAGACATCAAACAAATTACTATTTTTCTCTTCCTGTTGTATATACTTCTGTCACCCTCCTTTTTCCTATGAGCTAAGCTTGAAAAGACTTTTGGTTTAATAGCCTATTATCTAGAAGTGGTTTGGACAATTGGGGAGCCCAATGCTCATGTCACTTCTAGGCCATGTAAGGAAAAACTTTGAAATTATAACAAGACAATTTCCTTCAGGAGCCAGCATGATTTTTAAAGCCACATTCCATGATGAAGGGCTTCAATGTAATAAGGTATTTCCTAAAAGTAATTTGATTCAGCAATGAAACATCTTAAGCAAGTTTTGTGGCATCTTAGGATCTGTGTTTTCTCATCTATGAAGCACAGATAATGTTTGAAGTCTTACTCATGGGAGTGAACTGCCTATTAGAGTGAATAAATGAAATGTTCATAGTTAATTGGCTTATTGGTATACAAAAACCTGTATATGGTCCTTAGGGTCTGCACCCTGGGACTGGCTTATCAGTGAAATCAACTCATGATGAGGTCCTTTGAGTCTTTCATTATTCTTAGGAGAGAATTTGAATGAGTACCTCATAAATTCAATTTAATTCCACTAACATTTAATAAGTGCCTTTTATGGGTGAAGCAGTAACCGAAGCACAGAGTCAAAAATGAAAAGAAAGCAATCCCTGGTAACAAGAAGCTTATATTCTAATGGGGACTACTATATATACATAAAGAAGGGGGGAAGAAGGAGGGAGGTCAAATGAAAGGAGAGAGAGTGTAATAACAAGAGATAAGGGAAGGTATTTTAGAGGAGATGACCCCTGTGATGAACTTTTTAGGAAGATTATGATTCTGAGAAGCAGAAATGAGAGACTGAATTATAATGCTCATACCTATGAGCCTGCAGATCTCTCTCATTTCTGTCAAGAGAGCTGCCATTCTTCTCTTCTCTCAAACTGATCTCAAATTTGTATAATCTTGGTGTTATTCTGACTTTCCTCCATTCCTCAGTGTTCCTCACCCCCTCCAACAATCAATAATAGTAGTAATAACCAATAACCAAGTATTGCTCTTTCCTTCTCCTCAACCTCTCTCACATACAACTCTCCTCTGCCCATACAGCCACCACCCTGGTTCAGGTTCTTTTCTAGAATTTTTTGATGATCTCCTAACTGGCCTTTCCTCTTCTGGTCTGCCTCTGATCCATTCCATCCTCTACCCAGATACCAAAGTGATTTTCCTAAGCACAGATCTAACCATGTATGTCTCTCCCCTACTCAATCAACTCTACGGATTTCCTGTGACTAATGGGATCATATATAACCTCCGCTATTTGGCTTCT
The DNA here is from genome assembly GCF_028372415.1 of Notamacropus eugenii. Classification (NCBI taxonomy): domain Eukaryota; kingdom Metazoa; phylum Chordata; class Mammalia; order Diprotodontia; family Macropodidae; genus Notamacropus; species Notamacropus eugenii. The sequence continues at coordinate 228,921,915 of NC_092876.1, forward strand.
AAAGTCCTTCCCAATCTAGGCGTCATCTATCTTTGTACCCTCATTCTACATTATTCAGATGTGGTGCCCTGTCTTCCATCTCCATGCCTTTGCATTACCCATCTGTCATACCCTGCCTCAAAAGATACATCTTTTCCTTCTGATATACCTCAAATACCACCTTCTACATATTTCTTCCCTCCCTAATTGTCTTATATTTAGCTGCCTTGTGTCTATTTTATATTTGTTTCTCTGTATAGTTATTTTCTATATCCTTATATATGCACATGTTATCTCTCTTGAGAGAATGTAAAATCTTTGAGAGAAAAGATTTGAAAAAAAAAAAAACTGTCTCCCCAGCACCTACATAATGCCTGACACCTAGCAGGCCTTCAATGAACATATGTCGGTTAGCTGGTTGAAAGGGACTGAGAGGAATGAGAAGTGGTGGTGAGGAAATTGAGGTCATGTGTTTATACAAGTAATTTGTCTGTCTTAAGTATCTTATCCTAAATGCAACTCAGTAATGAATGATATCTTCATAAGACCAAAGCACAGTGGTTTTTTTAGGAGCAGTACAGTCATACTGCTATGACTTTTTTATGCCTTGTAGATATATTATAAATGCATTTCAGGAATATGCAAGTAAGTAGAATAATTTAATGAAAAGAATGGCAGAATGGGGGATTAAGGAACTGAAGTCATTCACCCATTAACTATCTCTATGATCTTAGGCAAGTTACTTTTGCTTCTTTGAAACCATGTCTGAAGTCAGGAAAACTTGAATTCAAATTTGGAGTCAGACATTTTTTAGTTGAGTGATTCCAGGCAAGTCACTTAACATCTGTCTCAGTTTCCTCATCTGTAAAATGGGGGTAATAGTAACACTTACCTCCCAAGGTTGTTATGAGGATCAAATGAGATAATAATTGAAAAATGCTGCTGCTGCTGCTTTCTTGGCAGAGACACTGATTGCTTCTCCAACTCATTTTACAGATGAGGGACTGAGGCAAACACAGCTAATAAGTATCTGAAGCCATATTTGAACTCAGGAACAGACCCGCTGCTCTGTCTATTGTGCTGCCCAACTGCCTGTAAAGTGCTTAACACAGAGGATAGCACATAATAAGTGCCATATAAATATTAGCTATTATAATCTATACAATAGGGATTGCAATATTTGTGATAGATCTGTCTTTTCTCAGAGTTTTGTTCTGAGGAAAGTACTTTGTAAATCTTAAAGTGTTACATATACATTAGCCCCAATTATTTTTATCATTGTTATTATCAGCTATAATTATCTGATAGTTCTTACTCTGTCTACCTCAGACGGAATTTCCAAGAATTAAATGAAATAAAACATGTGAAAAGTGCTTGGATGTGATTGTAAGTTATTAACGATAACAACCATTATTATTATAGTTGTCCATTATTATAAGTTATAATAATATACAAAATATTAAATTACTATGTATTGTATATAATGGATTATTATATTATATAAATAATAATAAATATTATTATTATTCTATCCAGAAATGTGAAGCTTAATGACTAGTGGGCCTGCCTTGGAGTCAGGAAAATCTGTGTTCAAGTGCTGCCTTTGATATACTCTCGCTTTGTTACCATGGACAAGTCTCTTAACCTTTGAGTGACTTACTCAGTTCTCCAAAAATAGAAGTTACAGAAGAGTGCTAAATCTTCATCAGTGGAGAGAGGCTTTGAACTGAGAGCTCCCTATACTGATGAAATCATAAGTCTAGACCAAAAAAGAAAAAGCTCTAGAGATACTAAGAAAAGTGCTTTCTACAAAGATTTTCAGTCATAATCTACCAGATCATTATTAAGATTGCCCAATCAATCAACAAACATGTTACTATGTGTCTTCATACACTGTGCTAAGTGCTAGAGATTCAAAGAAAAGATGCCCACGTTCTATTAGGGAAGGCAACGTGCATAACTAGGCACATACAGAATGCACAGAGCAGACAGGAATTATCTTGGACCAAAGGCACTACCAGATAGTGAGGAAGGGAATTTGAGGGATAAGGGGGAACCTGAAAAAGAGCCTTGAAGCCAAAGTGAGGAGAAAGAGAGTGTCCAGTAGAAATACAAATGTATCATCCTTATTTCAGTCATATTTTTAGCTTTTCTACATGAGTCTCCCTACCCCATCCCCAACCTTTTTAGATATAAGAGGAAGGAGGAAGAGTCTTAGGATCTATTAAGCACTTTCTATGTGCCAGTCACCAAACTAAGCACTTAACAAATATTATATCATTTGCCATCATATGATATACCCTAGCTGCATATGTACTGTGCTTTGGACACCATCAAGTAAAGGTGGAAGGAACAAGAAAGATGAAGTATAGACCATGATTGGAAATCATCAAATGAGGAAAGAGGCAAATTGTTAAACATCAAATTGGTGTCTGATTGAATTAAAAAGAGTATATGAATCTAACGGAATACTACAATGTCATTACAACGATAACTAAGGGGGATATAAAGAAGTTTGGAAAGACTTACATGAACCAAGAAAGCAAAGTCAGAACAGTATATGTATTGGCTAGGATTACATAAAAGGAAAAAATGTATAAAGGGATGAAAGGGAAGAAAACTAATAAGCTGTCATGGATATATTGTATGCAGAAATGTGTTTTCAAGCACAAATAGTTGTAAATATATGCTTAATTGTTTTTGCTGTTTCAAGTTAAATATATAATAAATCATTTTTATTTTTTTCCTTGTATAGTGTAGCTCTAGTAAAGAATTACCAAATTTTCAAAGGGCCTTCATGAATCATGTCACCAAATGGTCTTTGGCTGTGGAAAATAAATCATTTATTTGGATTCACAGAAAATGCCAGAATAATCCCACCAAAGAATTAAATAAGGCCAAACCATTAAGGAATGATTGGGAAAAGCTGGAATTCCATGGTTTTCCAAGGAATGAGATTTCTATTCATTCTATTTCCTAGTAGAGGCGCATGAATCTAGTCTTCTCTAAATGCTTTGCTGTATTGGGCCTTAGAACAGCTGCTGCCTCAGCCTGGAAAGAATTTCCTTTGCGAGAGAATTTAGCCAGAAGACAGTAATTTAACTCTTGGGCTTCTAAGAAGTGTTTAGGTAAGGAGTTCTCTTTCTTCTTCCCATCTTAAAAGAGGAATAGGGGGAAAAAATCTTTATTTCATTTCAAAATACAAGAGAGAAATCTAAAGGTTAATGTAATAAGGTACAGCTGCAATCACCATGAATTGATTTATTTGATGCAGGAAGTCATCTTCCAAGGTCTTTAGTGCCTTTTTCTTAAATATATAATAGAGTATGCATGCCCCAACCAAAGGCCAACAAAGGATTTTGTCTGTCTGTGATTGGTTATCTTCTAGAAGAAACTAAAATAGTCCATGAATTAAAAACTCCTACAGAAAAATTCTTTCTTTCACCACTGAGCGCAAACTCCTGTTGACTTCACTAACAATTATGTGAATGCAAAAACTACTATTTTGCTGTCTCTTTACTATTTCAAGAATCCATGATTTCCTGGGTGTGGGTACTACCTCCGTCGATGATGATTGTATCCCTGCTATAGAGCATCTTGCTATTAGTCCAACATTTGGATTATAGCAGAAGTTCTTGACCAGGCATCTGCAAGTAGATTTGGATAGAGGAAAAAATTACATCTTTACTTCAATATAATTGTCTTCCTTTGTAATCCCATGCTTTTTACTTCATACGTTTAAAAGCACCCTTCTAAGAAGTGATCAATAGCCTTCACTAGCCTGCCAAAGGAGTCCATAGCACAAAAAAAGTTAAGAATACTTGGATTTGAGGGTCATAGATTTGCAGCTGGCAGGGAAGTTAAAGTCACTGAGTCTAATCCCCTCATTTTACAACTGAGGAAACTGAGACCCAGGACATTGAAATCAGTTGGCCAGGATCACACAGGTTGTAACTGACAATGTCAGGATTCCTATCTAGGTCTAATCCAACCCTTTTTCCACTGTGTTCTACTGCCTTCAGTTAACAATTTGACCAAATAAAATTTTTATTCCATACTTAAAAGCATCACTAAACTGTCTGCCAGGGACAATGCCTCTTTTTATACAAAACTCCAGTCAGTCTTATGGAATCAGGAAGTGAATTCAATATGTGTGGAGCTAAATATTAACTTTAGAAATTTTAAATTTTTGTTCCTCTCCCTCAGATGTACAGACTAATTAGGTAGACCTAGGGTCCTTAATATTTGGAATTCATCTCCTATTTTTGACATGTATATCCACAGGAAAATATGGCTTAATATACATAATTTGACTTCCTTCATTTGGTATATCTGCTATGCACAAGATATTGTGCTAGGTTCTGTAATAGACAACAATGATGAATAAGACATGGAGATGTACCCTAGAGAGTTTAATGTCTATTCTCTATATCAGGATACTTATAATAACATGGCAAGCAAGTTTTTTTTTTAAAAAAATCACATAAATGTGCCTTCTGAATATTACATCTAAAAGACTTTAGACATCATCTAGTCTCATCCAATGATCTCATTTTATGGAGAAGAAAGCTGAGACCAAGAGAGGTAAAGTGATTTATTTGCAGTTCAGTAGTTAGCTATTCAATAAATAATTATTTGTATCAGAGCTATAATAATTACTGTGGCAAAACTAGAACTCACATCCCTTGACTCCTAATTCACTCTAATTTCTATTGTACTACACAAACTTGATCCATTCTATTTGCAATATAACCTCCTGATAGTTGAAAAGTTAGGAAAGAATTTGGATAGATTCATATATTAAATCATGATTTTGGTCTTTTGTTTTGCTTTTGTTTACCCAGCCCCACACTGGTAGATTAGTCATGGTAATGTAGGCTAGCATTGTGAGTAGTATCAGCCATATATATAGGTAGAACAGTCATCTCATATGTCATATGCTCCAAGGAACACTAGAAAACCCTTCTCAACCAAGATTTTCTCCAAAAACACAATGGTTATAGTCACTGTAACCTTCTATACTACCATTGGCAGTATATTCCTCTGATTTCAAGTATTATTTCCAATTGTTTGTGCATACCCTTGGGTTAGGTTATATACTGACCTTATATCAGTCATTAATACCTTAGTGTGAATTAGCATGGTGGATCTTTTGCAAAGGTAATTACTTCTTGAAAATAAATTTTATAAGGAAGAAGGAAAAGATAGAGGCCCCTATAACAGTAAGCACCCTAACATACACGGGTAGGGGTGGGGGAACTGCTCTCACAGGTTCTTAGATCTGCATTCATAAAAGGAAAAGTGACTTTTGAGGGGTTAACAGTCACATTAATCAAACACATGTATCAATCCTTTAGTTGAGCAGATATACCATTCACCTAGTTCAGAGGAGTCAACACTCTGAGCCCCAAAGTAATCAAGAGACATGGCTTCCTCTGACCAGAATTTAACAGACAGGTACACTGTCTGACCATAATTGCCAGAGAGGGAAGGACAACATCTGAGTTCTCAAAGCTAGGGGGTTCCATTAGCAGCTTCCCAGAGTCCTCCTCTGGCACTCAAACTTTTTTACCAAAACTAAGTGCCAAAGTAAAACCTCACCCTGAGAGTATTTATACATTTTTTAGAACCAGAGGGCATGACCCTCTGACCAAGTGCCTCCAGAAAAAACAAAAAGTACTTGGGACCCTCCTACAGAACATCTCCCCTAATCAAGCTTCCTGCAGTGGGCAGGCTCATCAATAGGTATAAAAGATCCTCCCCAATCACATTCAAATAGAAGGATTATAGTTTTTGATTATACTAAAACAAAAACAGCAAAAGATCCTATTTTATTTGCCATTATAGTCTCAAGTACTGCCCCTGGTAGACAGCTTTAGAATGGGGACCCAGGCAGCAAGTAGGCAATAAAAAGACTTGGGAAAATTGTGACTTGGAAAAATGGTACTAAAAATGAAGGGAGAAAGTGGTGACTTCATGATTTCCTCTAGGATTTGGCATTATATGATAATAGACAAAAGCGTAAATACACATACATACATTAGATGTATGATCATTAGATCATTGGTTCAAGTGATTAATCTACTTTATTATCAATAACTAGAAACCCAGGTTACAGGATACCTTCTCTAGGACAAAGCAGCTTGAAAGTTTACTGAAGAGGATTAGTCAAAAAACTGGCTACAAACTAACTGCTACCAACTAGTAAGTTAGGGGGTTTGGAAGGTGAGGAGAATCACTGTAAGGGGTTTTATAGTGATTGGAGGTTTCCTTTATTTAAAAGACTTTAAAAAAATCAACAAAAATTAATACATGAAATCAATTAAAGGTCTTATTTAAATTCCATGATTATAGATCTGGTCTACCTAGTTAGACTAGGAAGGGAAGGCAGATATTCATTCTCTAGTGATAGATACTAAACTCTTTGGCTTAGCTACACCTCCCTGGAATGGCAAGTGAGAACAGAGGGAGGAACCCATATTGGTAAGGGAGATTTTCCTAAGCAGATCAGCAAATTGTCCATCAGACCGACAGTAAACAGAAGAACCTTAGGAAATTCCCAGTGGTACCACTACTAAGTGAAACCTTTCTGGGAAACCCCTTGAAATTCTCTCCTTCTGAGGACCCAGCATCCCTTGGACAGCATCTCTATGATCTGTACTCCTCAATAATCAATAAGGGGCACACGTCCAAGTTTGAGGGACAGGGAGGGTTAATGAAAAGGATACTGGACTAGGAAGTCAGAATATCTTTTTTGAATCTATACTGACCAAACAAATACAAGCAGAGTCCTTCACTTTTGAGTTGCAGTTTCTCCATCTGTACCACGGAGATAATAATGCCTGCCTCCTGGGGTTGTTGTGAAGAAATTGCTTTGTAAACAGCCAAGAGCTATAGAAATGGGAACCATGGCATATTGGGTGCTATAGTAGGTGCCTCCCCTCAGAGTTAAAGGAACAAAGGAGCACAGATATAAAATAGAAAGGGACCACAGATACAATCTGGTCCAATCCCTTCATTCTGATGACAAGAAAACTGAGGGCCAGAGAAGTGAAATACCTTCCCCAGTGTTACACAGGAAGGAAGCATTGAAGGCAAATTTTTAACCCAGATAGTTCGACTCCAGAGTTGGTACCCTCTCCACTGTACAAAGGAGCCCACAAATGCTGAGTGATTCATGAAACTATATACTATAGTTTCTATACATATAGTTTCTATATAAACAATATACATCCCTCCTGAAACTGGACCAAGGATAAATCTCTGAAGACCACTGAAATCACTTTAGTTTCAAATACTCATATAGTCATTCACATAACTAATTAAGCTGAAACCATATGACCTTCAGTTTTCTCATCTGTAAAATAAAGGATTTGGAGAAGATGGCCTCTAATGACCTCTCCAACTCTAAATATAACATTCCCTCATAGACAAATTGACATGTGAAAAGTTGACCTTGTACTAATGTGTGTACTAGGCTAGTTGAATGGAAAATAAATGAGCTCCTATCAGTTAACATGGCTACTGAATGGATTTAGATTGTCCTGTCTGTTCTTTTGCACCCAAGCATCCTTTCTCTCTGCCCATCTGTTCCCTTCAGTCAAGGCACTGGAATCCTACTCTGTGAACCGGATTTTAGTGCTCAATATAGAACAGAGTGGGTTACCTTAGAGTCCAACTGAAAGACTTCTTGAGAATAAATCATCACCCTGATATTCTATTAGAGACAACAAACGTTGATTTTGTCGTTAACGCATGTGAGCCATCTTTCTTCCATTCAACGGATTATAAATCGTAATTGTCAATAAGCGTCCTCTAATTTCAGATTATGTTCTTCATAATAATGCTCTGAAGGATTATGTTTTTGATCAGTTATTGATCACAGATTGGGAGACCGTGGCCATAGAATAAGTGCAGTGTCTTTTGCTACCCGTAGGTAAGTAACTTCCAGCCATGTGAAGCCTCAAAACTATTTTCGTGTCTTAAACCAAGTTTCTACAACAGCATGTCAGAATTGTGACACTTGCTGTTATTTTAACAGCAAAAATAATTCCTTTAAAATGTCTTGAAAGGCAACTAGAGTTCACTCGGAGATTCTGATTATGCTTCTAGCTTTGCTGTCAGATAATGAGTCATGATCTCCCTGTGCAGCATTCCGGTTTGTGTTTACACCTCCTTGTGGCTGAGAAAAGGAATGGAAGGGGTTCCTTTGGATGGCAAGTATGGCTTCTACATTTTAATCAGGGTAGAGGTAAAAAATAATCATGGCATAATGAGGAGTGAAAATAACTTCTTTGGGAATTTTTTTAAATGGTAGTTATATGTGTCACCTTGTAGATATGCAACTATTGTACTGTGGACACTGGAGACATGTATAGGAGTTTGCTGAAGGAAACTTTGCTTTATTTCTATCTGAAAATGCAATAGCAAAAAGAAGTGTGTGGGGTTTTTTTCTTTTTGTATTTACTGTTATTAGCACAAGGAGTAAGAGACAATGTGGTAGAATGGAAAGAGAGCTGGATTTAGAAACAGAAAAATTGGCTTCAAGTCCTGATTCTTCCTCTTCCTATCTGTGTGCCCTCTGGACCTCAATTTCCTCATTTATAAAATGAGGGCATTAGACTACAGCAAAGGTGTCAAACTCAAATAGAAATACTAAACCATCATTCCTGGGGACTGCAAATTGACTTAGAAAACCACATATTAACATATTATTTTATGTTTTATTTTATTTTTATTTATCTTATTAAGTATTTCCCCGTTAATATTTTACTGTGGTTCAGGCTACACTCTCCTCATTTGACTCCAGGCAATGAGTTTGACACCTTTGCACTAGAGGACTTCTAAGGTCCTTTCCATCTTTAAATCTATAAAACTATTTATAAGATCATTTTTCTTTTTTTTTTAAAGAGAGGAAAATGTCATACTAAAATGCCCCTTGACTTAATCTCAGTCTGTAACTAGACATCCAAGTGCAGCCAAGTTGGAAACAGAAAGCTAAAGCTTTAATCAGTCTTATTCAAGGACTTAGATGAGAATCCTTGCTCTGCTAATTTAGTACCCATATAGCCTGGGACAAATCGCTTAAACTCTCTAATCCTCAGTTTCTTCATCTGTAAAAGGAGGGATTTGGAAATGACTTCTAAGGTCCCTCACAGCTCTAAATCCTGTGATTTTGTGGTTTTATGATCCCATAAAGGGATAGGATTGGTGTTTCTGGGTCTTCTGGATGTGGCCAAAATCAGATGGAATAGTGTCCCTCTCTTCCCTCTTTAAGTCAGTCTTTTCTGACTTATGTAAATTTGGGCAGCTGTTGTAATAGCCTATATTTGGTTGTTTCCCTGATCAGTGCTATCATCTCAAGTGGAAGGCTCTTTAGTTCCACCAGATGAAAAGTATTTGGAGTTCAATCAACGTGACAGTGATCATCTATCTGTGTTAGCTTCTTCTCAGAGGGATATTTGGGATCCCAGCAGAGACATGAAGGGGTGACCAAAGCTCAGTTAATCCCCAGGGATCATTTGGGGCATATAACTAGAGAAATATTAGCAACCGGAGTCTCTAATTGTTTGTGATAGTACATACATGAGCGATGCTGAGGCTTCTTTGAATACCAATATGTTTTATTGGAAAAATTAACAGCCATAGGTATCACTTACTTTTATAATAAAGACCATGTTTTAGATGGAATTAAATTTTTTTCTTGACAAAGCCTTATTTATATCTCTGCATGAAAATTAAATGCTAAGTCTGTCATTTTGGTGCTACATTATTCTATGTGATTCTAAGCAGCAGAGAGTCATAAACTGTCTGCCTCTTTTAGCACATAAAAGGATCTTTTCTATTGTAAAAGGAGTTTAAAAGGTGTGCAGAGAATTTAACCTGGAAAATTTAACATTTTCAAGAGGGAAAGTAAAAACAAAAAATGGTAACTATAACCCTATGTATAGTAGACATTTCAAATTAAGATCAGTTATTGTCATCCAGAATGCTTTATGATATAAGAATAGGAATTCTTTTAACCTTTATGTGCACATTTAAATACTCATGAAACACTTCTCCATTTTATGATAAGAACCTGAAGGACTTAAAAATAAAAATAAATGGATAATGCCTGATATTAATCACAAGAAGGCAATTTATAGCATATTGCCTTTACCATCATTAGGAGACTAGTTTGACTTTCTCTGCAATTGATATAGGCTTCTTATAGTCTCTTAAATGGAGATGTTTGTTAGCTGGCAGAGCACTGGCTTTTACCATCAAGGTGGAATATGGGCTTTCCTTTAATTCCACATTAAGCTGCTTCTCTAGACAAGGTTTATCAGGAAGGAAAAGGTCATGCAGAACAATTCTAAGGAACTGCAGCTATATGGCCTTTGATGCATCTGTGTATATATTGTCTATAAATGCATATATACACATATGTATATATTAGAGTACATATATACACACAGATGTACATGAAATGTATTAATCCAATACATATAAGAATACATGTAGATATTATATTACTATAATATTAGCATGCTATTATACATAGTAGTATAATGTGAATTATATGTAATATATTACACATATATTTGTATAATACACATAAGTATATATTAGTGTGTATTATATATACACACAAATGCACAATCATCAAAGACCAAAGAACTTTTAAAAGATACAACAGATGACACAATGCTTAACTCCTTAGAGATTTCCTTTAACACAAACAACCCCACTTATAAGGTAGTGATAAAAGGACCAGTCTAAAGCAGAGGTGCTAGCCAAATGACCACATGGGATGATTTAAGTTAGAAAACAGTCCCTGAGACTATAAGGATAGGGTATGGGGACATCTTTCTCCAGCAGCCATAGGGAGTAGTTAGTGGATGTTCACTGAAGAAAACCTGGTAGTAACTCTCCTCAACTCTCGCCATGAATCCAAACATTAAAGCAATTTTTGAGTAAGAGGCATATTGGAAAATCATATCAAGGCAATGCAGTGAATCCAGCGGTAACAGTTAGCACCCTAACATACGGGGGGCCTGCTATCACAGGTTCTTTGATTTGCTTCTCTAAAAGGAGAGGCAACTTTTGAGGAGTTAATAATCACTTTAATCAAGCATATGTATCATTCAGTTAGTTCAGAGGGAAAAGTCAGCACCTTGAAAATACAGAGAAATCAAAAGATCACAGACATGGCTTCCTCTGTCTGATCATAATCAATACACACATCATAATTCAGCAGAGAGGTCCAACTGTCTGACCATAGTTACCAGAGAGGGAAGAACTGACATCTGGGTTTTCAAAGCCAGGGGGCTCCTTAGAGGTTTCCCAGAGTCCTCATCTGGCTAAACAAACACTTCCAGTCAGTAAGTCCCAAAATAAAACCTCACCTCAGAGTCTTGTAAACACTTTTTAGAGTCAGAGGGCATGACCCTCTGATCCAGGGCTACAATAGAAAAAAAAAAGTACTTAGGACCCTCCTCCAAAACAACTCCCCTAATCAAGCTTTCTTCAATGGGAAGGCCCATCCATGGGGTGGGGAAGATCTTCTTTAATCATATTCAAATACAGGCATTAAACAAAAACAGATTATATTTTGCTTGGCCTCACACCAGCTAGCCTTGAATGACAGACTGTTTTACAAAACAGTCCAACAGTGCCTACAGTGTGCAGAATAGGAGGAGTAAGAATGAAAATAGAAAACAATCCCTGAATCTTGCAAGTGATTATGAGAAGCACTCTGGATGTGACCACTCTACCTGTTTTAAAAGGGAGGCTCCTTTGAAACAGCTAGAAAATTATTTCATAAAAGGAAAAAGTCAACTCATTGCAAAAAGAAAATCACCCTCTTTTTAATCACCATTCAACTAGGAATTGTTCATCTAGCCTTAGAGGGGATTCATTAATGTGGGTAGGTATCTGTTTTGCATTTCACTTTTCTTTTTTAATTTCTCATTGTAGCCATTATCTACTCATTGACCATTATGCATTTTTATTAACATCATCATCACCCCTTTTGTTATCATCAGCTAAGATAATTGCCACAATGTTTGTCTTTCTCTGGCTTTTCTTCCACTATTTCCATGTCACTAGGCAAGCGAACTTAAAATTAATAAGACAAAATATGACCTAACACTAGAAGATAATTGAGATCATTGTGGTAGAAAATCTTCATCACAAGTTTGTCCAGGGGGCAAGGATCAAATTTGATGACTACTGAGTCAGGGAGGGGCTAAATCTAAAGGAATAGCTCCTTTAGATAACAGCTCAGTCAATCAATATTAATCAGTCATAAAATATTTATGAAGCGCCTACTATATGGCAGGCATTGTGCTATGCACTAGGGATGAAGAGACAAATAACCCTCAAGAAGCTTACAATCTAATGGAAGAGATAGCATGTAAACAAATATAGATAGAGCAAAGTATGCAGAGGTTAAATAGGAGACAAATAACAGAGGGAAGGCACTGGAATTAAGAAGGGTTGGAGAAGGCTTCCCCTAAAAGATAGGATTTTAATCGGGACTTAAAGAAAGCCATAGAGGTTACTAGTAGGAACATTATCAAAAAACTAATGGGATTACAAAGACAAAAAAAAAAAGTAGCAGAAACACAGTCCCTGCTTTCAATGAGTTCTACTGGAGGACACATTAAATAAATCCAAAAAGAAGTTTCATCTAGGCATGTCAGATAGGCAACCTGTGCAAAGACAAAGGGATGGGATGCCAGATAAGAGGAACAGCCAGACTAGTTGACTGGGCTGCTGCCAGGAGAGAGAACAATGTATAATAATTCTAGACAGGTAGGTTGGAGCTCCTTCAAACAAATGAGTTTCTATGTTATCCTAGAGATGCCAGGGACGCACCGGAAATAATTTGGAAAGGCTTATGCTTTTGGAATATTCCTTCAACAGCTATGTGGGAAATGAAATAGAACAAAGAGACATTAGGAAACTAATTAGGATAATAATGAAGATGATGTGTGTTCATCCTTCATTGCCAAAGAAGACCACGCCATCAGAAATAATGACATGATTTACACTTGACTTTGTTTTGAGTGAAGGAGGGCTGTGCAGGTCACCAGTCTCACTTCTCCTCCAGAGCCATCTGAATCCAGTGACCAGATATTCATGAGGATGGCTGAGGATGACCCAGGATGAGGCAATTGGAGTTAAGTGACTTGCCCAAGGTCACACAGCTAGTGAATGTCAAGTGTCTGAGGTGAGATTTGAACTCAGGTCCTCCTGACCCCTGAACTGGTACTCTATCCACTGCACCACATAGCTGTCCCTTAATGAAGATGATAGCCTTCTTACAAATCTCCCGCCTATCAGGGTTACTTCTCTATAAAGAAATTGTGAAATTGTGTGAGACAGTTGACTGGCCTTCTAGTTTCTAAAGGGGGAAAAATTCTAACACAACTCATTCCATACAACTCCTTCATTCAGTTTCTCTAGGTTGTAAAGCAGATTTATCAGGGATTTGCAGCCATTATCTAAATGCAGGAATATTTGTGAGTATAATAATTTCTTCAGAAGAAAGGCCATAAAATATTATGGTTGGTGAAAAAGTGATTTGTTTTTAATGTCAATTGTTTGGAGGTGAAGCCTTTTGTGAACTTACATAATAACCATTCAATCTAATAATGTCAATAGAAATTTTCCACTATTGAAATTCTGTGCAATTTAGAAAATTCAGATATAAAATTACAGGCTAGATCTTTAAGAGTGGGGTTAGAGGCAAACATCTTATATATTTTATAAGGTACCTAATTTTCTCAAACTTGATTTTAGAGTTTCCCAGCTACTCAAGAGTTACATGTAGCTCTATGAGTGAGTAGATGTCTAGGTTTTATACATAAATACAACTGAAAAGTGATTCAAGTTTTCATCATGCCAAATGAAGCTTCTAAAACTCTAGTCTCCTTTTGAACATGGTCCCAGAGAATGCTGACATGAAAGGAGACAGTAAATAAGAGACCTAAAATAGCTAAAATTCAAAGCTTAGATCAAAGTAGAATTTTGATTAAGACACCAAATGAAAGGAGGAACAAGACATACCCTTTTCCCAAGTTCCTCATTCCTCTTTTCCTTTCAGTATAGACACACACAGAATCCAGGAAGCAGGCACTGACTCAACTGACTGTCATCTACTTCTTGGGTTATGCATTGGATTGGGTTATCCCTACTACTGAAAATCAGTAGTATGTTTCTTTAGCATTTCATAGACTCATACTTAACATTACCCAGTTTAACCCATACATGAGTAAAAATTCTTCCCATATTATATCCCCAAGTTCATCTCCTTGGCTTATTTTTTAGACCTTCAGTGATGGAGAATTTACAGCCTGCCATGATGGATTTATTCTACTTTTGGACAGTTCTACTTGAAAGCTATGATCTTCCTTATATCTAATCTAAATCCACTTCTGCAATATCCATCCGCTGTTCCTACTTTTGCCTTGTAGAGCCAGGAAAGAGAAATCTATTATATTTTGTACATCTCTAAGAGTTCTCTGATCTAATAGTCTAGTTACCTTGTGAAAAAAGGAAGCTATATTTGCCTGACATGTCCTTAATAAACATCCTTGTCTCTGAACAATCATAGATTTCTTTTTCTAAGCACTCACAAATTATCCCCTCCATGCACTCTAGAATATTGCCAGGAATCTAAGTCAAGCTCACATATCGTTTTAGAAAATTAGCACACCGTTTGCCCATCTTTCTATTTTGAGATGTTTAATAAGTAATTAGGAATGTGAGACTGGAAGTCAAGAGAGACATTAGGATTAGATAAATAAGGCTGAGAATCATCTGAACAGAGATGATAAGTGAATCCAAGGAGATTGTGATATCACTAAGAGAACCAGTATAGAAACAGAAGAGAGCCAACAACAGACCCTTGAAGATGATGATGACCCTCAGTGGGCATGGCGTGGTTGAAGATACATCTAAAAGGCTCTGAGAAGGAACAGTCAGACAAGCAGAAGAGCCAAGAGAGAGCAGAGATCTAGCTTGCTTCAGGCTTGTGACAGAAAGATGAGAGGAGCCAGGTGGTATCTAAGCATCACCTCATTTATCTTAGGTTTAAATTTCCATTTTAAATTCCCATTTTTTAATTTTAAATTCCCATGTTTTATTTTATGCTGCTTATCTTGTATACCCATCATTGTAAACAAGTTAAAAAGAAATGTCAGTCAGCTGGTTAACGTATTGTTTACATAACCAAATATTTCTAAAGATTTCGTATTTTAAATTATGGATTCTACATTCCACCCAAACATTTGGCATTATGTTTTGGCTAGCAAACAATATCTATATGTTCTTTGTTGAATTGCATCTCCAGGCTTGAAAGCAAGCGGTGTGATGTGTGGAGGTAGATTAAGTGAACAGTGGTGTATAGATAGGTAATCTCTGACCAATTGATGGTTTGTATTCCAGAAGTCAGTTTGCAAGCTGATTGTTCTGAACTCACAAGAACACACTGGATAAAATGGTTAGGGTCTCAGGAGAGTCCACTAAAACTATTTAACTTACAATATAACTGAACAATAATACTGCTGGTGATAGCCAGAATTTTCTGGGTCCTAGGGATAGCTGTCCATGCATCACAGGAGGGAGAAGGGAGAGGTTTCCTTCGCTATTTCCAGGACATAGAGCTGGCAATTTTGAAATAAGTGAGGTGTGTCTTCAGCTGTTTCCCACATTCCTTTCTGTGCCAGTTTCCAACCTTTTAGTTTCCTTCCTCTTCCATCCCTCCCCTGGCATAATCCAGCTACCATTCCCTTCATACTGTCCTGAAAGCCAAATCACTCCAGGCTCCAGAATGGCCTGCCTCTCCCTCCCAATAAAAAGTCACTTTCCTTTAATGCCCTGATCTCAGCTGCCAATTAGGAGGAGAGTAATCTGATCAAATTAATTCATAGTCATTGGGAATGACTGGAACTAGAACCTTGACCCTTGAGTGACATTTGAATTTTTAAAAAAGGATGTTTATGGATCCAAATGAATCTGGCACTGACGGAATTTCATCCAGTTTGGCAAAATTCTAAGCCTATGAAAGGGAAGCAAAACATTTCAAGCAATGTGGAGGAAGTCATATTGGGACAGAGGGATGAGCTCTGCCTGGGAACAACTCTCCTAGGCTTTCCCTGCTTTTCACAACTGTCTCTCTGCCTTGGCTTTTAAAACCTGCACATTCTCTAAACCACTAGCTTTATCCCAATAACTCCAGTGGCTGCAGTAACAGGGTTTTGTCAGAAGAGATGGTAGAGGGTGCCAAGGAAACAGAACCCGCCATGGGTCATTTTGAAGTGGAGCATTATCTAAACCTTTTTGTCCCAAAACCCATGTAGATTGTATATAAATATGGAGTGTTGATGGTGAATCATGTTAATTAGAAAAAAACAATACTATATTCTGATATGCTGAAATCGATACTGTTTTATTATGATATTCATCTCTAATTAAGTTGGGCTCAGCAGGCTAGAAATGGATCATGTAGCTGCTGGTGAAATGGAATTTGAAGCACCCTAGGCTTCAGGCTTCAGATGCAGAAATGCTTGGCTCAGCTTTACTGGAGAAAAGGGTTTTCCATTGTTCTGTGGCCAGATACTTGCTCTCCACGGATGAGTTTCAGTAAAAGCATGTCTGCCTATATAACATTGACATCACAGGACTAGCATCATCAGTAAAGGAAGGAGACCTTAAAAATGTGAGGAAATGAGGAGGGGTGCCCTGATAGTGTGAGGGAAGGAGAATTGGGGTTTAGGGAACAGTTTCTCATTTTGATTGTCAAAATATAACACCCAGATGTCCAATTTCATCCTACACCTTTCTAAAATACCACAGGAAGCCCTTCATTATACAGCTGGGGAAGAGAAGCTTAAAACATCTAAAGGCAAAATGGTGTAGTGGAAAGAACACTGAAGTCAGGGTTGCAGGAATGAAGTTTGAATCCCCAATCTATCATTTACTACCCGTAGGAGTAGACAAGTCTTTGAACTTTCCTAATGCTCCCTCTCCTCATTTGTAAAATGAGGAAATTGATTTCAAAGGTCCCTTCCTGTTCTAGATGTATGCTCCACCACATACAGTATAGTTTGTTCATGGGGGGGATGGGGTGGAGAGGGAATGGGCAAAATTTGACCAATGGCCAATCTAACCATGGATATATAAATAAACTACATTACAGTGGATGTCTATTATTTCATGCATACATAATTATTTCTACTACAGGAGAGTATTTTTCCCATTCATAGTGACTCTTGGTATCCTTGTGGTGTTGCAGAATACTGTATCCCCAAATATCTCTTCACTTATTTCAAAATTCTCACACTATATATGTGCCCTGTGGTCATACATCAAGACAGTAGGAGTGAAGACTTAGGAAGGAGATGTCCTCTTCTCTCCTGACCTTAACATAAGTCAGATCACCAGCTAAAGATAAAGAAAGGTGACCCTCTGTGGCCCTAGTCCTGTATTGCCAAAGGTCCCTTGTGACTGATCTAATTTGATGTAACATTTATTAAATTCCTGCAAGGTGTTAGGTTCACTAAGAACATCCAGCTGTGCACAGCAGATAAATTAAACCAGAAGATAATTAAAGATATATTTTCAGTCTCCTCAACTGTAGGTAAGGATTGAGGTGTAAACACTAATGACACTCCATTGGGGAAGTTTTCTGAGGCTGTATCTTTATTATGCAGGGCTGTAACACACTTGTTATTTGTCCCTCACTTTAATGAGTACTGAATTCATTCAAAATATACTAAGAGAGAGTCTTTATTAAACATGATATTAAGCAAAAAGGTTAGACTGTCTTTGGGAACTGCAGCAGGCAATTACTGAAAAATGTAACTCCTAATGGGAGGAGAATTGGAAAAGACATTGGCAGTGTTCTGTCTTCCTGATCCACACCCTCAGCCCTGCCAGCTCTATATGAGACAAGTGTCATCATGTCCTATGTGTCCTGAAATATTCTTTTGAGAGTGTTAGATATGTACCACATTGCATCCATATAGAACCCATATGTCATATATGTCCAAGGGAGCTTACCCTGGGGCTTGTATGGAACAGTGAAGGAAAGAGTTGGGGGTCCTCTGAGAAAACAACTCCATTTCCAGGGAGGCTCATGATCCTATTTCAGAAAAAAGCCAGGGCTGCTGTGGTTGGCCTAGTATTCTTCTCTTTTCCATCTGGAAGTGATAAAAAAGAGAGAAGTATGGCAGCAACCATGCAGGGCAGAATATCTCTCCCTTCCACCCCCTGGCAAACACAGAGCTGGGACCCCACTGTGTGCACAGAGGAGATGAGAGTGCCAACTACCTCCCTGTGTTATCTCCCCAAATGGATCTCCTGGTGTAATGGGAGAGCACATAGCTTCTATAGATTTGCATTGATTTTGTGTTCCTATAGGCCTATTAGAGTGTTATTAAAGTTCCTTCACCATTATGAGTGTTTGTTTACTTTGGCTGAACCACTCTTGGGGGAAGCATAGTATAAAAATAAACGATGGAGCTGTCGGATTTATTTTGCTGGTGTTATTCTGAATTCCATCTCTGAAGTCTCAGTCCCAGGTCTTAGTTTGAAAGCCTCTATCACATAACGAGATGCCCATTATAGGAGGTATTAAGGGTTCACTTAAGGATACAGTCACACTTGTTTCATTCTGCATGAAAAATTAAACATAGAAGTAACAACCATCCATAATACATTTCCCTTATGTGATTTTTATAGACTGGGAAATATCTACGTGTTAAGCATTTGATTAAATAGAAAGCTCCCGGTTCTTTGGAGTACAACATTGGCAATTTTTAACATGGCCAGAACTGTAGTGAGAACGAGACTCCATATATCACTGGGTGACAGAAAGACCCTCATTATGAGGGTGAGAGTTGTTTTGATACATGGAAAAGTTGAATAATGTGTAGACCATAGTTGCAGATTTTCCAGCCATACCATTGTATCCAACTACTAAAAGAAGCATGCTGGAGAATGAGCAAACTCAGAAATGGCAAGGCATCACAAAATGACAAAAAAGGACTTTTGGAAAAAGGCATTCCCCAGAGTACCACATTCATAGCTATGAGAAGTTATGGATTACAGAACTTCTAGAATTCTTTTAAAAGTTGTAGAAATACTTCATCTTAGAGGAAAGTCTATTATCCTCTGAGAGACAATGGAGTGGCACAGTAGATACAGAGCCAGGCCTGGAATCAGAAAGACTCCTCTTCTTGAATTCAAATCTGACCCTAGAAACTTACTGGCTCTGCACTGCTAAGCAACGTCACCTTGTTTGCCTCAGTTTCCTCATCTGTAAAATGAGCTGGAGAAGGAAATGGTAAACCACTCCGGAATCTCTGCCATAAAAACCCCAAATGGGTCACAAGGAGTCTGACATGACTGAAATGACTGAACAACAAACGTTATCTTCTATCATTAGATAAATTTCTCCTTACAAAATTATCAAACCATAGATAAATTTCTAAAAAAAAAAAAAGTATAGCTATGTTTTTTTCTTTCCTCCTTTCTTTCCCTCCCTGCCCCTTTCACTGACTAAAATTTGAAGCCTAGTTATATCAGGCTGCTTAACAAATATGTGGTAAGAGGGAGGCAGTGTAATAGAGTGGATACAGGGCTGGCCTTGGATTAGAGAAAACTGGGTCAAGTCTTGTCTTTGGAATTTACTGGTTATCTCTCTCTGGGAAAGTCACTACTAAACTTAGGTCCCCCAAGAAGCTGAGAATATATTACAGATGAATTGAAAATCTGCATCAGGGGAGAATTTCCACCCTGAGAGTACCCCACTTGTGATGAAATCACAAGTAACTCTCCTCAACTCCAACCCCAAAGTGATGATAATAAAAGATGCAAATAAGAGACGCAAAAAGAACCTCTGGTTTTCTGGAAAGAGGGAAAAACAAAGATAGCTCTTAGGTTTTCAGTTTTCCATGTTAGAGGATGACAGATGTTCTCTAAAAATATATACAGGGAATTTGGGCCACAGCATAACTGATTCTGTGACATAGCAAGGTGCTCTATGAGAAACTTGTAATATAACATGAAATCTAGCATCTACCTTCTTGCCCCCAAATCACAGGGTCATAGGATGATAGATTTAGAGCTGAAGAGGTCATCAGATCCAGACTCCTCATTTTAAAAATGAAGAAACTGAGACCAAGAGAGTTTAAGTGACTTATTCAAAGTCATACAGCTATTAAGTCTACTGAGGGACAAACACTGAAAGTACAGAGAGGCATAGTCTTTAAAAGAATATTGCTAATAATTACTGGCATTTAGAGGGATAGGGACAGGACATGTGGTTTCTTTGGCATGAGAAAATTCCAGATGAAGAAACTCAACAAATAAAGATCTCACCTTCTCTGAAATTCAGAGTCTGAGTTGCCTAGAACACTGAGAGACTGATTGATTTGCCTAGGGTCACTTGCTAAACTTTACATAGTGCTTTGGAGTTTGCCACATACATTATTAGGGGCAGCTAGATGATGCAGTGGATAGAACACTGGACTTGGAGTCAGGAACACGAGTTCAAATCCAGTCTCAGACACTTGCTAGCTGAGTGAGCCTGGGTGAGGCACTTCACCCTGTTTGCCTGTTTCTTCATCTGTAAAATGAGCTGGAGAAGGAAATTTCAAACCACTCCATTATCTTTACCAAGAAAACCCCAAAAGAAGTCATGAAGAGTTGGACATGACTGAAGAGCCTGAATAACAGTATATACATTAACTTCTTGAACCTAACAACAATCCCACAAAGAGACATAGGTAGATAGATACATAGACATAGACATAGACATATATATATATGTATATATATATATATATATACCTCTAGTAAATGTATATAAATGCGTATATATGTAGGTGTGTGTGAAATAAGAAAATTAAAGCTAGCAAGATAAAGTGACTTGCCTCTGGTCACTGTCAGCAAATCTCACATTCAGGATTTGAATCCAGGCCTTTTTAACTCCAGGCCAGCAGTCCATCCATAATGCCATGATGCCTTTTTCTTCTAAAAACCTTTTCCTTTGGGAGAAAAAAATTGCAAAATTAAATCATAGCACAAGAAAGTTTGAAGTAGGAAACATTGTGAATTCATTATCTTTCAGCAAAAGTTTTGTCTAGTATCAACATCCTCTTTGTTATCAAGAAAACAAGCTCCCATTTTGAATTTCTGTAGCAGTTTTCCTTCTGGAGCAAAAGATAGATTTTCAAATTATGATGCTGTGTTGATACAAAGCATTTTTTTTTTCCTTAGAAAACTGTCGTTACAGCCATTCAGATCATTGTGAGTCTCATTCTATGTGGAAACAGTGTAGATGAAAAAACAGATTTATCAAAGTTAAGAATAAAATCACAGATAGCCCAGGAGTCCTTATGAAAGATGCATTTTTGATTCAATAGGATCATTGTGCCTTCTTTTCTACCTTTACATCCATTCCCCCCATATTTACTGGCAACACTCTTATTCACAGCCTCTTTCCATTTATCATTTGCACACTTTGTGTGGGGACTGGTGCTTAAAATTGGCTGAGCTGAGGTTACCTGGGGCGATGGACCACCACTTCACAGATCTCTAACCAACCAGCAAAAGAAAAACATTTGCTGTGTTATAAGCATCCTAACGTCTCTTTGTTCAGACAAGCACAAGCCTTTCCAAAGCAAGAGGAGTTCACTGTCTTGCAATTAGAGATAAGAAATTGATTTCTTCCCTCTACCCTCCTACAACATGGGCAATATGGGCAACAGATTCTTGGGCTCTCCAGAGGCATCCAGTCCAACACTGTGGTGAGATCTCTAGTGGACTGAAGATTTGTTTAAAAGCAAAGATCAGAATTGAGTGATGAATAGTAAGGGTCAAAAATCCAAAACCAAGATTACAAAACAGAGAGAGGTTTATTAGAGCAGAAGGAAGGGACCAACTGAGTCAGGACTAAAAAGGTGAAAAATTGGAGTCAACCCAGAACAACAGAACTGGTGAAAGCTCAGTCTCCAGCCTCCTGTTAATAGAAACACTCACCTGAAGATCTATACCTGACTTCTGGATATCAGATGGTGCTGGTCACCAAAAGCTGGGTCAGAAGAGCAAGCTGCTTCTTAAATCCGTAAGAGAACTTTATTAGAGACTATATTCAAGGATAACATAGAATCACAGTTTCATAGTTTTAGAGTTAGAAGAGACCTTATAATCCCCTCATTTTACAGATGAGGAAACTGAGGCCCAGAAAAGTTAACTCACTAATAATAATAGCTAACATTTATATAAAGCCTACTGTATGCAAGGCACTGTACTAAGTCTTTTACAAATATGATCTCTTGATTTTCATAACAACCTGGGAGGGAGTTAAAATATTTTTATAAATGAGGAAACTGAGGTAGACAGGGTAAAATGACTTGCCATGTGTCACATAGGTAGTAAGTGTCTGAAACATGCCAAAGGTTGCAAGGGAAGTAGAAAAACAGAGATCTAAATCTCATTCTCCTCAATCTAGCACTTTTCCCACTACCCTACATTAGACTTGCATGTAGACTGAATATTTATTTTCCCCATACTCTACAACAATGGTGTCAAACTATAATAGAACAAGAGGTCACTAATCTGTAAATATACCTGCAGAATACTGACAGTTTTAACATGTAACATTACCCACATTTTATGTCTGGTGCTGCCCCACCCCCATCCCCACCCTGCAGGCACCTTGACACCTTCACATCCTTGATACCTCTCCTTTACAATGCCTTCCTGATACTCAAAATTCTAACTCTGAGGTTTAATTTTGCAAAATTGTTCCATTTAAATTCTATAAAACTCATATATATAGGGATCAAAAATCTAATTGTATAGTATTTTGTTTCAGTGGTCAATGAATATAATCAAGGATGGAGATTCCTGTTTTTTACTTTACCTGCACATCTCCTATATTTATAGCTTCTTTTGTAGTTACCAATAGGAGACATAGATGCTGAAAAGAAAATGCTCACTTTAACAAAACTTGACCCTTCTTATAAGAAATTATTCTAAAGTTAGAGGGTTGTTTTTTTTAAGTTCAACCCAAGAATATTTTATAATGCAAAGCTTGGGATCCTAGCTATAGATGAGTCCATTCACCTCTTAACCTCCATTTCCTCATCTGTAAAATGGGGATAGTAGTATGAGTGTGCATTTGTATGTACGTAGGTATGTGTGTGTGTGTACACATGTATGCAAATGCTCACATGAACTGTTTGCACCCAGCCTGTGGTAGAACATTCCAAGCTTGTATTGGTCTGATCAGCCACAATCGGACACACTGCAACTTGACTAGCATGGTGGTGTCATTTTGGTCTTCTGCAAGGACAAAGGAGGACAACCAATATATACACATATATAATATGCAATAATGTGAATGAAGCCTTTATTAATGATGCACTTACTATGTATGATGCATTGTCTAAGCGTTGGGAAATAATAGAAAAATAAGACAGGCCCTACTTTCAAAGGGTTCACATTCTAAAAAGAAAGACAACACACAGGAAAGGTTTCAGCTGCAAATCAGGTAGAAAAGACTCATGTTTCTTAAGGTGCCCAGGTCAACTGGTCATATAGTACCTTCTTTTACAGTTGTTGTGAGCCTTAAATGAGAAAATACAAGTAAATGAGATAATGTATGTATAGAGGCAGCTAGGTGGCTCAGTGGGTAAAGTGCCAGGGTTCAATTCAGGAAGAATTCCTAAATTTAAATCTGGCCTCAGACATGAGCTGTGTGACCCTGGGCAAGTCATTTAACCTTCATATGCCTCAGTTTCCTCATCGATAAAATGGAGATATTTATAACACATACCTCCCAGAGCTGTTGTGAGGAAAAAATGAGATGGTATTTGTAGAGCACTTTTAAACCTTAAAGTGTTATGTAAATGCTAGCATTATTATTACTGTTCTTCACAGAGGCCAGTTAGGTGGTATAGTGAATACAGAACTCAACTTGGAGTCAGGAAGACTTGAATTTGAATCCCATCTCATAGTGACCCTGGACAAGTCATTTAGCTTCACCATCTGTAAAATAAAGGTGTTGGACTTGAGGGCTTCTAAAGTGCCTTCCACTCGAAATCTATGATCCTAGAAACTTTAAAGGGATATGTTGTTATTGTTAATATTATAGTCATTGCTACTCCTACTAAAGTGTTCATATGATTTTCAGATTATTAACTTGAAACGTTTACATTTCAAATGAACTGTTTCTGTCCTTTCTCCCTCCCTTCTTCCTTCCACAAATATTTAGTGAATGCCAACTGTGTATAGGGCCCTATATAAGATTAGTGGGGCTAGAGGATGGAGGGGAGATACAAAATCATTAAAAAAAAAACCACAGCCTTTGCATTCCTTTAATATTCCAATTACTTTTTGAAAAACAAAAACGAAAAACTAGCTCTCCCTTGGCACATGTTGATGCTGACATCCTACTAAAGGAAATTTCCTAGAACGAATTTTTTTTTATCTTTCCACTAGAGACCATCATTAATTCTTCTACTCAGGTCAACAGAAATGCCCCAGGATCTTTTTAAAGACACATTAAAAGAAACAACCCAAAATAAAAAAAACCAAAACTCTGTAAACACAGAGGAAATTTTGTGATGAAATTAATGAAAAGAGAAAAGGTAAGAAGTCAGACTTTCCTGCTTAATGATTTATTTAGGTGCTGATTGAACTAAGGGCCTTTCAAACTTATAAAGCAGGATATGGGAAGACTATTTTCTGAAGAAAGAGCTCAACCAAATAGACCCTGTGAGGTTAGAGAAGTGTTCAGTATGAACATTTTGTATGAAGGATTTCAAGAGACGTTCAATTTAGCTAAGTTAAAGTTGAAATAGTGACTGAACTGATAAGATCCCAAAGGCAAAATCTTTTCTTTGGTAAAACTAATCTTAAAAAAAATAGGAAAAAAGTTTTGCCTGTGTTACAGCACAAAAAAGAATTCTGTTTGACTTGTTATTTTCAAATTGTGGCTCTCATCTGCCCAGAGGGTGAATAAAGTTGAAGCTTGGCTGCTATATAGGCAAATGGAAGATGTTTGTTCAGCATGGTGCATATATCTCCATAGGCAGCCCTAATATGTATTCTAAAGCAAGTGCTGCTTTCATAGCTATTAAGTTTCATTCCATGTTTAATCACTTTAATACAATTAACATTTATCAAACCCAGCACCATACAAGGTGCTTAGAAAATGCCTACACCAAATGGATGGCTAATGTAGGTTTTGTCACTTGAATACAAGAAAAGCTCAAAACTCTTATAAAAAGTGTATACATTAGAGAGCCTTTTACTTTCAACTTTTAGAGTTGTTTTTTTTTATTCTCTTATCTGAAGAAGACTGGAAGGAGGAAAACTTTGGTTCAGGTACCTCACAACAGAAAAGGGAATACATGCATTGGCTCTAAAAATAACAGGGTATTTCCAACCAAGAGTAGGTTAGACAAGGTCTATGGAACCCAACGCACCACCTAGCACCATTGCTAGAAAGGAGCTGCAGACTTTACTCCTTGGCCATTTCCAAATTTGGTCATTTCCAAACTACTACACCTACAATCCAGTCCTTACCTACAATCCTCCTTAGCTCTCTCCTACATGTGAGTTTTCACCTAATCTTGCCCAGAACTAGGCCTCTATGTCATCTACATAGTTTCTCCAAACTTCTCCTTCTGGATCCCCTTCATGTCTTGTCTCCCCAGATTAGAATGTAAGCTTCTTAAGGGCAAAGGCTATCTTACTTAACCTATAATTTGTATCTCTAGCACTTAGCACAGTACATGATTTAAGCTTAATAAATATTTCATCATTAATTCATTCACTGGCCTGTGACCCTGCAGAAGCTGAAGGGGGAAGGTAGAACAGGAAAAGGTGGAGAAAATGGAGTCCTGGGTCAACAGAAGTTGGTGGAAGAGGGGACAGGTTCATTGATGATCAGACTGTCTTCTGCATGCCTCCAGTGCTAGGTACTTCTATAATATTTTATAATTAATTAAATTATAATTAATTAAAATACTTTCACATCCCTTTTCTTAATTGGTCCTCATAATAGCCCTATGAAGTAGACCCCAAAAATCAACACAAATGACTTGAAATTCTTGGAATTCAGTTCCAGTCCTCCCCAAAAATACTAAATTAAATAAGATGAAACAGATTGAATTGACCCTATCCAACTCTGTGACCAAAATCTGATGTTTAATGGACCCCAGGCTTCCTAGTAAGGAAGACTTCCTAGATACTGAATTTTGCCAAGAAAACACTTACATGGAAGTTCAGTACTGTTTGAACAGTGAATTATTTGGGAAAATTTGTTTTGAAAAAGTCTGAAGCATCTTAAACCTGAAAGGCTTCAAGTGTTCTGAGAAACAAGGGATATGAACAGGGATGTACTAGAGCCAGCTCAGAGACACTATTGGTAAATTTTCAGTGTGACTAGTGAAAGCTCAGAAATCCATAAAGACTATGGATTCAGCTTGATTTATTGTTCTGTTTTATTGATTGTCTAGACTTGGGCGAGTTTTAATAATGCAGATTCAAAGTGTATTGTGTTGTAAATTTTTTGTACATTTTTTTTCCCCCAAAAGATCATTGTTTAACAATTTCCAGCAGACCCCTGGTTGTAGAACAATATTCTTAATACATCTCAGCAGTACTCAATCTAGAGCTACTACTCTCTTCAACCCAAAACCCCATTGGACAGATGACCAGAGCTTTTACCTGCCAGGAAAGATTCTTTCCCACTCCCAAAGCACGGATAGCTCATTCAGGTGACTGAATCCCAAATATCCTGCAAGCCTGTTCTAAACAGCATCATTGTGTTGTTTTGGGTGCCTTATTCCCATTACTATATTGGAAAATTTGAAAAGTGACAAGATTACAACATCTAACTTCTCTCTCGAAATAATTGTCTCTTTGTTCTTTCAGCTAAAATAGTACAATATTTGGTTTCTATTAATACATTATTATATATTATATATATTTCTATTTATATTAATAATATATGATGATACTAGGTACTAGTTGGCCCCATAGCTAGTAGATAAATTTTACATAGGGATAAAGATATGCATATATCTCTGTGTGGAAAGGTCCAAGGATACAGATGGAGTACCCCCATGCAATGGCCCTGTTTCATTATTATTTTTACATGGGTTTAGAGTTGGTGGTTCTATAGGATAGAAGCATTTTCCTTCCTACTTCAAGGATCTGTAATTTGGTACTTCCTCCAAAACTATGAATCATGACCCCTCTATACCTTAGCAGGCAGTCTTAGAGCTTTACTGTGGCTAAAAAATTCATCAACCACTTCCCAACCTAGTGATGTACCTCTTGGAGCTAGACCCAGTGCTACCACTGAGGCCCCAAAATAAGCCTTCATCAGCCACAGCTTGAATTCTACTGGTGCATCCTTTAAAAACTCAGGGTCATACCTGTACTACAATGAGGAATCAAAACATTAGTAAAGGGTGTTTTATTGTTTTTTGGTTGAGTTTTGGGGGTTTTTTTCCATTACACTGGAGGAAATAATTATTTCAGCTAAGCATTTTCTTCATATACCTCAGGTAAATTTGACACATAAGAGATTAAATATGCACATCTCTAAAGAACATTGTGTTTTATAATTCCATTCCCAGGTGTACACTATTTTTAAAAGGAATTATTTATTGATTTATTCCAAATCAGGTAAAAGATGTACAACAAAACAGAGCAAATAATGATTCTAAATAAAGGAAGATTCAGCATGTTGGTTTTTGTTCAGGCTCGGATTAATGAGAACATTAGAATTTGAAAGTATGTAATGAATTTTTAAGCACACTGAAAGCCTAATTGCTTGGATGGGAACACAGAGAGACATTGGTATCAACATGAAGACAATTTAATAGTGTAAGCCAAGTTGAGGCAAGTTGATAGCATACATGTCATGGATTCTATCTTTTGGACAATGAAATTGTTACCCACCCAGTCTTCTGTATCTTTGTATGTCATCTGTGACTGAACCTGCAAAGGACCAGTCTTTATTCTGACAGTAGAATGGCATTGAAATTCTGCAGGAGGTCACTTCAACTTCTAGGGTCAAGGTCAGCTGGCATTGTTTAACACCATCATCTTGATTATCACAACTGTGTGCACTCACTTAGCGATAAATGCGGCAGCCTGGAAACCCAGCAGGCTGAGAAAATGATGAGTACCAGGGGCTGAGCTGCCTCTTCTTCTCATTATAAAATGATTGTTTTAGCCCAATACGTCAGCAGTGGGACTCGTGTGTTTGCACGTGTGAGTGTGGCAATCATTGAATTCCAATAACGGGGAACAGAAGCCCAGATTGGAATCGTAAATGAGAACCGCCATATCCCACTCGGGGCCATCTCATATTTATAAGTCACACAGCCTCTGGGCTAAGGGAAGTGAGCGCCCCTTTAGTATATTCTCTGTCAGAGTTGGTTGGAGCAAATGACACATTTCTAGTGGAAAAATTGAAACAAGACCTAAGAAATCTGTTGTTTATGCCCTAAGGTAATCTGGCTTGATTACATTTCATTTCTAAGTGACGTGGTTCACAAGTTGCTTAAACTCAAATCCACCAATTGGCCAAACCACCATTACTCTTTTCTCATTTGATTCACCTATGTCATTCTGAATAAAAACAAACATTACTCTGAGTATCAAATACACTTTTACAGCAATACAGCATCATTACTCAAGCTGACTAGCCAACCTATATGTTTATAAACTCTTTAAACCCCAAGTTGAAACTCAGGTGATACATCTCTACAATGGCACCTCATCACAGAAAATTCAAGCTGGAAGGGATTTTAAAGGGATTAGTTTATGTAACTTAACCAAAGTCATCCAAGCATTTTGGTATCTAGTTCAGTGCATATTCCATCAAGCTTTTCCATAAGGATACCTTTTCCAAATCCTTCTTAGGTTTAACAGTGACTTATGGGACCATAGATACTAATAGTCTATTATGTGTTACCGGTTAGGATATTTCCCAGATAGGGGGATGCAGAGGAGATATTAATCATTTTAAACTCTCACTGTGTTTCAGGGACTGTGTTTCAGGGACTGTACTTAAGCTCCTTACAAATATTATCTCACTTATCTGATTAATTTTTAAGTTCTCAAATTTAGGAGGCTGTCACTTTGTCTTGTTTATTTCATTAGCAATGAATTGAGTTCACTTCAACAATCATTAATTAAGCATAAATCTACAAGATGCCAAGCATAGTGTTGGGTACTAAGGATATGAAGACAAAATGAAACAATCTCTACCCTCAAGGAGCTAATATACTACTGAGATCAGGGGTAAACTCATCACCTTGACAATGAAACTGAGCTCTAAGACCTCATGGATTCTGTTGGCATTACTGGAGTTGCCAATGGATTTTCCAGGGAAAGTTCCATGAGATCACCTCTTCTAGCACTATGGTACCATATGGTCACTCTAGGTAAAAATAGGCCATACTTTAAACCAAAGAAATATTAAAATGCTCCAGCAGCAACATGATTCTTGAAGTCAGTTAGATCTCAGCTCTGATCTCCCCTGAGATTAACTATCAGTGTGACCCTAGGAAAATATTTGAACATTTCTCAGCCTCATGCATTAAATGGGAATAAGAATAGTCCCTTGCTCACAGGGAGGTTGTGGGGCTCAAATGAGATCATTTCTGTAAAGACTTGCAAACCTTAAAACATTATATGAATGTCAGCAATTAGTACTGTAAAAGTGGAGTGACTGGTCAATTATTGTACCCCTACTTAAAGTGGGAAGGGTCTAGCTTATGCCTTTGCTAGGACAGAATAATCGATAAGAAGTATGAACTAGATATGAGCAAGGCCTAGAAATCTTTAGTCAATCAATCAATAGTCCTTGAGGTAGCTAAGTGGTGTATTAGATAGAATTTTGCACTTGCAGCCAGGAAGACCTGAGTTCAAATCCACCCTGAGACACTTAATAGCTATGTGGCCCTGGTCAAGTCCCTTAACTCCTATTTGCCTCACTTTCCTCATCTATAAAATGGGGATAATAATAGCACCTACCTCACTGGGTTGTTGTGAAGAACAAAGATAATACATTTAAAGCACTTTGCAAACATTATTTTATAAATATTAGCAATTATTTTTATTGACCAATATGAAAGTTCTTGAAAGCCATTAGATAAAAAGGGGTGGCATTTCAGAGTAAGTGGATGTTATTGGTTGAGAAGAGTTGGTCATTTCTTGTGGATTACATATAAAATAACCAGTTTGGGGGAGTGAGGGTGGAGAGCACCTTGGCCTCATCTTTCTTGCCCCTACCTGCCTTGACCAGAGGAGGCTTTTGGGACCAGAAGATTTGGAGTTTCCATTGGTATCCTAGAAGGGTCTACAGAACATCAGTAAGCAGTAGTAGTGTCTTCATTGGGAGTCAAGGACAAACTAGACATAAGAGTAGCAGCTTCAGGGTTTTACAAGTAGCCCAACAGCAAAGTTACTCCATGGCTAAGATGAATTTCCTAAATACCTCTTGAAAAGGAGAAATGAATTCTCAGCAATGAGGAACTGGGAGTTATCACTTAGCTACATGGGTTCTCCAAGTTTGAGCCTCTTTCCCCATAGGACACAATGATGGGAGAATATGTCATAGTCATTAGGGGAGAGTGGAAGAGACGATCTTATACTAACTATTCTTACTATAGCACATTACAAAATATCTCTTTCTAAAAACTATAATTAATTTGCCTTAAAAAAAAAAAGTAGACCATTCCTATCCACTATTATTCCAGGAGGACTGCATGGAAATAGAAATTTTTCAAATTCTGACAACTCTTGTATTTATTAAATACATAAATATAAAATGACAATAATTAATAAAGGCTGAGAACATATTTACACTATTGGGCTAGTCTAATGTAATTGAAAATGTTTTGCATCTGGATGCGTCCCTTAAAATGGCTAAAATTCAAGACTAGAATCTAATGGCTCTCAATGGACAACATCTGCATGAATTCAAGCTGCAGAAAAGACTCAGCAAAATATCTATGACACATAGACTTATTTGTAGAAACAAACAGGTTTATAATAACAATTCAGTACCACATCATTGTCACCAGAAATTAGAGGGTAATCTTTAAGACCCTGTAATTTAAAAATGATCACTGTAGATAATGCAAAAAGGCAGAAACTCTACAATACATAGTTTCTGCAAAATACAAATTATTTTGTAAAATATAATGCATAAAAGTTTGTAAAAATTTAACACTTCTTAAATACTTAGCAAAAAAACCCTTTCAAAATATAAATATTATTAGAAATCAAATTCACCTAGGAACATGTCAACTTTGCTATGCTTTCTGCCACTGGAGTTGTACCAAGGATGCTTTCAGTGAACCTGCTGAAGTTCATCTTGTATACTATACTTTTATTCAACCACAAAAAAGCGGTTCTTCTCTCTTCACATGCCAGATAGCAGGATAGAGACATGTTCCAGAACTGTTTCTTTCTTAACCCCATAAAAATGTGAGCTAGAGTAGCACAGGTATTCTGAGGCCAGCTTTGACTGGCTGGGAAAAACTGATTGTTACATCTCAGGAATCAACACATGCTACAAATCGGGACTCGATTTATTGTTGTTGGTTCTCTAGATTTTAAAGACTGACGGGACAAAATATTAACAGTGCAGATTAAATCTTAAAAGGTTTCATCTCTCCATGTTCTTTCAGAAAGCCAGCTGTTAAACATTTACCAATAAACCCCTAGATAACAGAGATAATGACAACGTATATTTATATGGCACTTTACGGTTTGCAAAGCACTTTGCATACAACATCTCATTTGATGCTCACAATAAACTTATAAGGAAAGCTTCACTGATATTATCCCCATTTTACAAAGAAGGAAACGGGCTAAATGAGGGTCACTAACTAAGCCAGATTCACATAGCTAAGGAGTGTCTGAAACAGGATGTAAGTCCCTGTCTTCCTAACTCCGAGAGTGGCACTCTATCTACCATACTATGTGCTGCTACAATACGTTTTACTCCATACAGAAAGTATGGAAGATTAGGAAATAGCATCTCCATTGTCCAAATCATATGATTCATGATGTCTGCAATGCCATTTCAAAAATAATAATGGTTTAACCTCTTAGGCTAGCAAGGTGGGGCATTGGATAGAGTGCTGAATCTGGAGTCAGTAAAACCTGAGTTCAAATCTGCCCTCAGACTTACTAGCTATATGACCCTGGGCAAATCACTTAACCCTGTTTGCCTTGGTTATATCATCTGTAAAAACGAACTAGAGAAGGAAATGGCAAATCACTCTAATATCTTTGCCAAGAAAATCCCATAAGGGTTCAGGAAAAAGTTGGACACAACTGAAAAATGACTAAACAACAAACTTCATGGGAGAAATAAAACCAGAATTGTTTTTATCTAATTATAGCTTTTGTTCAAAGAAAATACATTTATCATGGTCAGTCGACAACAAGAAAGAGATTGCCCCACTCAGTATTAATAAAGTTGCTTTCCTCTGAAATCTTGTTAACTTATTTGGTTTCTACATGATAGGTCAGAGATAGGGAATGATACAGTTGCAAGTTCCTTTGGTAATAGATGCAATTATTTCTGTGACAGGTATATATTTGTTCTCAAAGATACCACAGCATAAATTAAAATATAAGATACTGAAAATGACAACTGGACAAACAAAGGTTATTCCCAGTGTGTAAAAGTGGATATTGCTTTTGACAAGTTTCTAAAAAGGATGTTTCTCCTTGCCATCCCCAGACTTTCCCCCAGACATCTAAAAACGTCCTTCCATTTATAAGTTCATTTAAAGGGGTTGAAAATGTGTGTGCGATTTGAGAAGTCATAAGAATTGAACATGATCAGTACTCATTTTTAAAATAAACTATGATACTACACATGGTGCTGTTGGATATATGCCTATATATCAGGTAGGCACTTTTAATTTTAAATTTAGTCATTTAAATTAATTATTATCTAGAATCCTAGCTTTCTTAGATATTTAACACACTTCAAGAAGGGCCTATTTTCCTAACCTCTGAGATAATTAGATAATCAAAGTAGATAAGGTACATGTGTGTACACCCTTCATTGGTGGGGATCATGCTACTTTGACCTTCCCATCCTATACAATTCTTGTCTATGTTTGCTGTGAGTTGACCATGCTCATTGGATGAACTGCTCTGATTCTTCTAATAATCCAGTCACTAGTGTAGGATTTGGACTCTCTATCTGTCATCCCTCACTCATATAGCAAGGTAACCCACTTCCTTTTCTGGTCGGATACAATAATAATAGTTAGCATGATATAACACTTTAAAGTTTACAAAGCACTTGACCATTATTAGCTCATGTGATCCTGAGTATGGTGGATGCTATGATGATCCTCATTTTATAGATGAAAAAATTGAATTTGAGAGCAGTCAGGTGACTTACTCAGGGTCACACAGCTAGGAAATAAGTGTCTGAGGGAGAATTTGAAGACAAGTAGGTCTTCTTCACTCCTTGTGTAATGTGGTACCCAGTGCCCCACCTTAGCTGCCAGGGTTGTTGATGATGTCTGTTATGCCACACTTTGCATGTAGGGTGTCATTGGCAACAGTCTACAGGCTACAGTCACCCAACATACAAATTTCCATTGCCTTGACTCTCATGCACTTTTGAATTTTATAATATTGCTATGTTCCATAATGTAAAATTACATAACATCACTGGGAGGATATTGGTTTTAGAAAGATAAGTTTAGGGGGCAGTGATCACATTGGAATCATTTAAAGTTTTGCACATTTTTACAAATATTATCCAGATATACACATTGTATATACACATATACATACATAGATGTGTATTGTATTTGTGTATAGACAGACAGACAGACAGATAGATAGATAGATAGATAGATAGATAGATAGATAGATAGATAGATAGACAGACAGACAGACAGGCAGGCAGGCAGGCAGGCAGGCAGACAGACAGACAGACAGACAGACAGACAGACAGACAGACAGATAGATAGATAGATAGATAGATAGAAATAGCATCAGAAGAGTCAACATGGTTTAGTGTATTAAAGATCTGGCGTTGGAGCTTAGAAAATGTGAGATTGAATCCCACCTCAAACATACTAGTGGCATGACCCAGGACAAGTCACTGAACTTCTTTGTGCCTCAGTTTCCCTCATCTATAAAATGGAGATTATAGTAGCACATATCTCACAGGATTGTGGTGTGATCAGAAAAGAGATTACATGTGCATATATGTAGGTGCATATACACATACATATTATTATATTAACTCAGTGGGCTTTCCCTACAACTGCAGGTCATAATCTGTTCATTATGTGCATCCAATTTGTTTTTCCAATGTTAATACTTAAACTAATCTCTTTTGAATAGTTATTAATTTCTCTGAAGAGGTGGACAAGTTTATTAGGGAGCTAGTATGAAAATATTGTTCTAGACTTGTTACATTAGGGAACTTTCCCCCTGCAGAGCTCCGTACTTTGCTCAACATGCCCTTTCATTTGAGGTTTTAATCCAAAGGATCAAAGTTTTAGGCCTTGTTCTTTATGTTCCCAGAAAAAAAATGAAGTCTCTTAGCAGTCAACCAACTAGTATTTATTCAAAGCTACATTTATTCAGAGCCAACTTATGTGCCAGGCACTGTGTTAAGCACTGGAGAGACAAAGAAAGACTAGACCCTTTAGGTCAAGACCTACCCTTAAGGGGCTCAGCCATCTAATAACACCTTGCTGATCTCTGTAGGAAACAAGAGGGAGTCAGAGGGAATGTACTGTTCTGGGTAGGTCACTGATAAGAACTAGCCAGAGACTGGTGTCCAAAAATATAGCTCTGAGGCCCGTCCTTTCTATAAAATACAGTAAGGATGGTTGAATGTCTTTGAGGCCCTCCAATTGATAAGGTCAACCCAATGAAATAGCACCATACACCTCCCCAAAACTGGTTTGACCTCAGTCAAGGAAGAATAGGTCTGTAAAAAATGATTTGCTCATCAGATCATTACTTTTGTAAACTATTCAACACCCTGTTTAAGTGTACGTTGTTATTAATGAACCAAAGAGGAGTTTTCCAATGAAATGGTTCATCAGTGGCTAATTAAGGTAGTAAGTATGCTCTCTCTTCCTTTCTACCCTTTTGTTAAGTAAATTGAAAGTAAATATTTCTTGACTGACATCTATCATAGATGAACAAAATCATAAATTATGGTCACCTCGGAAGCACAGACTGAACCCTAAGCCTATTTCCTCATCTGTAAATTGATAGGTTTGGACTAGGTTTAAGTCTATAGTTCTATTGGCCTGAATAATCTTAAACTGACTCAGTTTGGAAATTGCCTAAAAAAAAGAACTCTCTAAAAAGTAACTCATAGGCATCTATAATCAATGATTATGGCAGAGAGCAGTCCCAAAAATATGCAAGTGAGACAGCAATACTAATGAATATCCTGGGTACTGTGACCAGATCAGCAGTCTCATTAGAGACACACAAGTCAAATCAGATCATCCATGCCAATAGGCTGTTTGTATTCCAGTCCCATTGTATATCATGCTCGAGTACTCCAGTGCATCTCATTGGATGTGTGCCTCAATAAGGTGAATATTTCCTATAAAGATGCCATTCATGTCTGCCCAGCTCTTCCAACATTTACCCATGTTCTCTCATAAGTTTGCCAAAGCCACGTCATTGGTAACAAGGTTTAATCCTTGACTCCAGATTCAGGGCTTTTCCCAGTACCTCCTTATTCATGTGTTTCAACATTGGAGGAAAAGAAAAAAGATAAAAGAATTAGATGGGCCCACCCAACATGCTGGGGGCCTTTCTCTCTTTCTCTTAACATCATTAGGATATCAACAGAATACACAGGGTATCCATCCATTATACTGCTCTCTCCATGTGGTTAATCCATCTTTATTGTGTGTGCTCATACATCTCTTTGATGACATCTTTTACTCCAGTTCTCTTTCATACTTCAGTGTTTATAGTGCTGTGCAATCCATTCACACTAATAGTGGGTCCCTGTGTGATGCTCATTTTTATGTTCTTTAGAGACTACAGGGTTGCACTATTGTAATTGTACAATGATGGTAGGATAGTGGTGTTAAAAAAATGGACTTTTCCTTCAGGGAGAAGTTTGGAGTCATCAAAAGAACTTTGCAATTTCCCAAAAGCAATCAAAAGTGCTGTCCTCCTCCTGAACAATTTTGGGACCAACTCAACGTCCATTTGAAGTGTCTGTCTAAGATATCTGTACTGATGGATGAGCTCTATAGGTCATCCATCTAACTGCATGTCATAATCTGGACAAGAATCATTCTTTATCCACTAGTTTTTTTTCTTGTATGGATAATTGGGTCAAATTCTTTTGAGTTATGGTGGCTCTCCTTTAGGAGGGTCTGCAGTATTCTAGGGCTTGGTGAAGTCAGTACAGTATCATCTGAACTGTGGAGGCATAGAAAGAGACAGATTATATTTATGTGTGCATGTGTATGTGCACGCACACACGTGCATATATGTGTATGGTGACAGAGAGAGAGAGAGAGAGAGAAGCAGGAAATATGGAAGTCCCACAGAAAAAGCTCTGGGTAAGTAGTCCAGTATAGGTATTGCTTATAATTGTTTCTGTCTGTAAACCATTTGCTTTCTTCTTTGATAAGTTACCTAACCTAAGGCTTAAGGTTGTGAAAAAATACATTATGGAGGCCCCATCAATCAGTAAGGTGCCTGGAGACTTATAGATATGCAGAACAAGGTCTTTTGATTAGTTGCATATGCATTTCAGTGTGCAATTACAAGTTTAAAGGTCATTCCCTTTTTATGTTTCCTTATTAGTCATCTAAATATTCTAGCACTTCCAAATGGATAATACATAAAGTAAGCTACTTCTTTCCAAACTCAAATCAACATCTGCAGCACTGCTGATTAAACTTTATTGATACCTGTCAAGAGATAATTATCTTTTAATGGAGCTATCCAAATGTTTCTTAATTCCTTTAATACAGAATTCTTTCAGCCAAAGGAAAACATTCCATTAACCCTTGGAAAGAGCAGGCCTGGTGTGTCTAATGTTAGTCACATTACAGGTTACTACAAATACAAATCAATGGGAAATGCTGACTTCTAGCACATTTTGCTTCTAAAACTCACTCAAAGCAGAAGAATCTATCAATTGACTTTGGCAGACTTTTCAGTGTAATGTCTTTGTAAACAAGTGCAAAAGTGTCAAGTACCAAACAGACTTGCTCTCATTATTATATGTATGTATATAATATATATTGGCATAATATATTGTATATGTTCTATATATGTGTATATTATATATATGTATATATAATATACATATATATATATATATAGGCATAATATATTGTTTCTAGAAAACCAGCCGTAAAAGCATGAAGACCTGGGTTCAGATCCTGCCTCTGACACAAGAATAGGGTGACCACAGGCAAGTCACAGCTTCTCAGGGCCCCCAGATAATTTAGTAAGACTTCAAGCTGAAAAGATTTGTCAAATAGCATCCCTGGGAGGAGTTTCCATATCAAAAGTTACCTACATAGAGTAAAATACACACATGGACAAAATAATTACATCTTCACATAGTAAAAGCATAAGAAATGTTTGCTAAAAAATTTCACTGCGTGCTACTTGCTGTTGTGATTCAGTCCTTTTTAAGTCATGTCCAACTCTGCGTGACCCCATTTGGGGTTTTCTTAGCAAGGATGTTGTTGTGGTTTGCCATTTCCTTCTCCAGTTCATTTTACAGAGGAAGAAGCTGAGGCAAAGAGGGTTAACGGACTTGCCCAGGGTTACACAGCTAGTCAGTGTTTGAGAAAATTTAACTCGAGTTTTCCTGACTTCAGGCCTGGCACTCTATCCACTGTGGCACCCAGCTGTCCATGATCCCCTTAGAATAATATATTTGGAGCCAGAAGTGATCTGCTTTGGAAGATGAGGAAACTAAGACAAACAGGTTTACTGACTTGCCTACAGTCACACTGGTATGGGATGGGATGGGATGGGATGGGTAAGATTAGAAGGCAGAGTCTTTGATTCCAAACCCAGCACTGTGTCCACTGCCCCACAATAGTCCCTCACTTTCCTGCAGAGTGTTCCTGTGAGTTCTGAAAAGCAATCAAACAACAAACAGTAGCGATATATGAATAGCAATGGTTCACATGGATGATTAAGGCTTCCAAAATGCTTTACAAAAATATGAATGAATTCATATATGAGCAAATCTCAAATCACAAAGCGGAAACGTCTTGGGCAGGAAGGACACATTAAGTTTTTGAATGTAGGCTCTGTTTTAACTCCCTAATAAAAAGGTTGAGTTGACAGTCAGCTAGAGTTCTTGCAGTCTCAGTCCAAAGACAAGTAAGTCCTTCTCTATGCTTTGAATTACTCCTCATCTTGAATAAGATCAAAAGATTATTTTAAAAGTCACACCCTGCAGGATGCTTTTCACCACCCCAGGTATACTTGTTTATTTGCTGAGCCATCATGCTGCTGCTAAACTAGTGATAATCTAATCCCTGAGAGAGTGATTTCTATTTGCTCCAAGTATCTGATCTTGCATGAAACTAACTAGGCAACCCAGGAAATTCAATTCGATAATAGTCATCCCCAGAAAACTTAGTGTTTATCAGTGTCAGAAAAGGTATTTACTCGGAACCAAATTACACTCCACTTTCTCTACATTATTCATACATTTTCACACACACACACACACACACACACACACACACACACACACACACACACACACCCCACATACACACCTAAACAAGATGAGGAGGTAGCTGAGAATATGGAAAACTGAAACAACCTCTTTTATTTCTGATTGTCAACCTAAGCTCTCTCTTTCCTCTCAGCCTGGAAAGGTTGGCATCTTTCTGAAGCCTATTTTCTGTGGTAGTCTCTTAGAACTTAGCTCATAAAACATCAACTCATTCTAATGACCTTCTTTAGAAAATGATCTCATAAAAGTCCAGCCTTTGATTTCTCTCTTGGGAGCAGTGTTCCACAGAGGCTGAAGTTTAGGTTTTCCCATAGAAATATGACAGCAAGAACAAAATATGAATGGAAACCAAAGGCCAGAGCATGGACTTCAGACAGAAGATTTTTCTACCTTTGTCAAGGAGGCCTCAGCACCCAATCAATCATGAGAATTTTAGCAAAAGCAGTAAGACAAGGTGGAGTAGTAGAAAGAATGTTGCACTCTGGGTAAGCAGAAACTTGAGTTCAAATCTCATGTCAAATAGTAATCAGATGTTACTATCTGGACCTTATTTGCCTCAGTTTCCTCATCTGTAAAATGAGTTGGAGAGGGAAATGACAAACCATTCCAGTATTTTTGCAAAGAAAACCCCAAATAAGGTCAGAGAGTTGGCAATGACTGAAATGGCTGAACAACCCTTGGATAAGGTGCTTTAGGCTTCTAAGCCTCACCATCCTTGTCTATTGGGAATTTTAATATTTGTGTAACAGACACTACTCTAGTTCCCTGGACAGTCCCTGAAGGCCAGGTAGGTTACTTTTCACCCCTCCCCCAGAGTTTTCTGGTACTGATGAGTACGTTTGGTGGTGTCTTAATTCTCTGACATTGTTCAAGTGTTCACCCTCAGTTTTAGGAGCCCTCTGCACACCAGTTCCATTTAACCCTTTAATCATATTAGCTTTCACAAAGGAATATGTATTTCAAGAGTAAACCTAGGAACATCCTCCCCCCAAAAAATGAGCATAATCCCCCCCAAACCTACCTCATTATCTGGGGAGGGAAGAAGAATTAGGTTTACAGTTTACCTCCATTTCTTTATAGCCCAATAGGGGTGGGGAACCTGTGGCCTTGAGGCTACATGTGGCCCTGTAGGTCCTTGGGTGCTGTCTTTTGACTGAGTCCAAATTTTACAGAATAAATTCTTTTATTAAGGGGATTTGTTCTGCGAAAACTGTGGAACTTGTTCTGTGAAATTTGTTCTATGAAACTTGGACTCAGTCAAAAGGCCACACCCAAGGACCTAGGGGGCCACATGTGGCCTCAAGGCCACAGGTTCCCCACCCCTGGCTTAGTCCCATCTAGTGCCAGGCCCAACATCTCCTAGAACTGAGTCTTGATGCCCTTATTTCTCAGGGTTTCCCTACTGGGCATGCAGACACATCTTGCCTGGAATCTGGGTTCCAAAGTCACCATCACTTGCGCTGTAAGTCTAGGGACTCCATACTGGCACCTAGACCTAAAAAACCAAATAAAACAATCCAGAATCCCAAAGTCATTTGGGGTGGAAAGGCTACAGGATCTAAAAAGGAGGATGTATCCCTTCCCTCTACTCAGCTTGGTTGACTGGCATTGTGCTATGAGTAAAAAGACCCCTCTCCCCCCTGAACCCTGCTAGAAAAGACAAGGAATAAGACTGTCCCATCTAGTTATTTTAAAGATGCAGCTATTCGAACTAACTACCAACAGAAAAAGATCGTTCCCAGTCACATGAGAGGTTACCCCAGAATATCTTCTCCCAGAAGCAGATTCCTGCTATCTCCTGCATGGATCCCTCAATCTTAGGTGATTTGGGAATCACCATGGAGCAGCAAAGCCCCATTACACTTGTAATAGCTCTCTATTGGGTGGTTGTCAATCAACAATCATTTCTTAAGAGCATGCTGTGCTTCAGATCCTGGGTTAGGTGTTGAGGATAAAAAACAAAGAATGCAACAATCCCTCCTTCCAATGAGCTTGCCTTCTAATGGAGTAGACAAATCCATATTTCAGTATATGGAACACAAATATAAAGTGAATAAAGGGAAAACACTATTTCACAAGAGCTGTTGTGATTTTTAAGTGTGAGGGACCAAAAGAGTATGTTCCTGGCCTCTCCTATGACTCCTGATCTCTATGTGGAGCACACTTTTCAGCAGTGCTGGAGTTTTTTCCCCCTGACATAATGTAACTGTATCCATCCAATGGAGTCTGCAACTGAAAAAGGTGTCATACCTCTCTTTTCAACAAAGGAGGAAACAATAGGAAATCTGTCTGCAAAGAAATTATGTAATGACAGAAAGCTTACCTGGGCATTCTGGGGAGAGCTCTGCTCTTGAGTCTAGTGAGATAAAAAGAAAATGGCAGATAGTCCCTGCCCTCCAAGAGAGTTCAGTGGAAGGGAAGAGTTGGGAGGATGGCGCTGGGGAGGGGAAGATGGTGTGAAAAGTTCATGAGAAAATATATATATTAAATAACTGACTGGTACGCTTATAACAATAGTTGTGCAGAGATATAGATGTGAATGCTGAGGAAGCTCTATTATTGAATTGATTGAAGCAAGGCAAGGAAGATATAAGTATTTTATAAGTAGTATGGTATCGTGGAAAGAGTATCATACTTAGAGTCAGGAGACCTGCGTTTGATTTCTGGATTTGACACATACTCCTTGCACTGAGTTCAATTTACCCAGACATAAAATGGAGCTAATGACGTGTAGTACCAATTGTTGCAAAGAAAGTATTCTATAAACCATAAAAGTAATGCATTAACATTATTGTCATCGAGAACCAAAGGTGACAAGTACAGTGATCTGTTTAAAGTCAGTCTCTCCATGCAGTAGCCATTAGATCATATTGTCAGTATATATTTATTATGTTATATGTTATTTATATTATCAGTATAATTTACTATGTTATAGGTAACATGTAACATGGGACAATAAACTGAGGAATAGGTTGGATTGTTGAGAGTCAATCCAATTGCCACCTCTATCACTGATATACTGTGTGAGGTTTTCTCATCTGTGAAATGGTAATGGGAAAGAAGGAAGGAAAGAAGGAAGGAAGGAAGGAGGGAAGGAAGGAAGGAAGGAAGGAAGGAGGGAAGGAAGGAAGGAAGGAAGGAAGGAAGGAAGGAAGGAAGGAAGGAAGGAAGGAAGGAAGGAAAGAAGGAAGGGGAGAGGAGGTTAGAAGCCAAATGATATTCTATGTCAATAATAAGTAAAGTGAGAGTCATTATTCTATAAGCTCTTTGATTTCCTTTCATGCCAAATACAACTGCCCAGAAACTCAAAATTGATACTACTTGCACTTTATTTCCTTTGTATGCACACACTCATTTTCAAAGTCTCTCCCTTGATGTTAGCCTCAATTTATGACTACCATTTAACTGTGTTTTCACTGAATATGGTTTCTGGAAAGTGTCAAGTAATGATCTATTAAGCAAGGGGAAAGGTAAGCTAGAGAATCTTCTGACTTCCTGATGGAGAGGGAAAGGAGGATAAGAGACCATTAGCATCATTCTTTAATGCCTTCTGAGTGCCAGTTTCATCACTGACTTTTACATGGACCCAAAAGTAATTAAATCCCATGATGCAAGTTCCATTCAGGGCTTAAGAAAATTGATCATGAAAAAAAAAAGCCAACCAGGTAAGCAGACAAACTCCAAATCTGACAGTAACAAAGAATAATTAGGGCAAATATGTTTGGTATATAGTACACAGAGAATAATTTGTGTCTATTATAAATGAGTCCTGTGTGCAATCTGAGCTTTGGCTACTCACTATGCAATCTTTTATCATATCACCTCCCCAGACCTCAGTTTTCAGGGAGGAAACACAATATTGTGAAAGGAGAAACAGAATAGGAGAGAAAAGAGTGGAGTGGGTTTGAGTCACAGTTTTTCCATTAGGCAAGTGATTTCATTTCTGTAGGTCAAAAAATCCTTATCTTTAAAATAATTTCTAAAATCCCTTGCAGTTCTGAATCTTATATTCTTATGATCTACTAAAAAAGAATGCTAAAAAATACATATGTAAAAGCTTGGTCTCTCAGAAAGTGAGTGCAAAATTTCCTTCAAGAGTAAGAAATGATAAACTCTAAGAAATAAACAGATAAAGCCTAGATCGCATAGTCATGGTAGTTCCTTAGTAGAGGTAATTTGAGTTTTCTTTTAGGGGGTCTAAACAGCAGATCATTACCAACCAGTTCTCAATAGCCTCATGTTGTACATAGATATTATACTAGAAACAGAAAGAAATTGCATTGAGCCAGTGGAATATCTGATGGTGGTTCAGTTTGAAATTGAACAATGAATTAATAAATTTAGGGCCTAGCTTTCCATTTACTTTTCTGCCTCTCCCTTGTTTCTGGCTCCTTCTCACTCTACTTTTTCCCATCCTCCTCTTTCCAGACTCCTCTTCTCCTCCCTTCACTGTGCTTGTAATCTTTCTACTTGGATGTTCAGAAGAACTAGCCCCTCTGGTGTGAGGGCTTTCTGAGCTCTTTTCAGGGCTGCTCATCCACCTTTGGTGTCCACTTGTCACTCAACTCTCACCTGTGGTTCCAAGAAGCTGTAGTATGTGCCTGGTAAATCATCTCAGGTGACAAACCAAACCAGATCAAAGGTAACCAACAATCAAATCCATCGATGAGTTAGGGATATGTCTACCCTAAGCACGTAGAGACTGGATGAATGGGTGAATGAGAACAATTTGTTTTAATAGCCATAGAAGCAGCTAAAGAAGGCTCTGTGGAGCACTTAGAGTTTGGTCAGACATCAAAGACACCAAGGTCATCCACTGCATCTTGGGCCATCAACAGTCATCTTGGATTTTGTCCTGGTACTAGACTTTGATGACTCTGAAAGAAAAAGAGAGGCTAACAACTGTGCAGTTCTGCACTTCAGTCCAACTCATGGGCAAGTCAAGACATCATCCTGTGATGTCATTGGTCCTCTTCTAAAATAAAGGACAAGCAACACCACTCTTTCTACCTTTTCCCTTTCAGCTCCATCCCTGAAATATAAGAATGAGGCCAGAGTGGTAAAAACTCTAAGTAGGGGGCCAAATGAGAAAGCTCTGCTCCTTCCTTACTACACAGCCCTGGCCAAGTCTCTTCACCTCTCTCAGCCTGATCTTCCTCATCCGGAAAAGTAGAAGGTTGGGCTAGAGGATGTAAGTTTCTTCTAAGCTCTATAAATCTTCTGACTTTAGTTTCTCAGGATGTAAGCTGTGCAGAATCTCAGATTCTAGTTCTTCCAAGTGGACAGATAAAGAAGGTTGCCCCCTTTCTTGACAATTGTTCCACCCCTTCTTTCCTTTGTTTTTGTTAGGATATTGAGAGAATCTGGATGTATGAGTAAATTCTAGGCTGTCAGCGAGGCAATTTTTACACTCTCTTTTTAGTTCATGTCTATACAATGACAAAAGAAAAGTCTTAGTAGAGCATAAAGTTGGGCTGATGAGTGTGGGTGAAGGTTGCTTCAGTATGAAACTGGATAGAGGGTGATGAAATTCTTGAGCCAACTGTCTACTTTGAATGCCCCTGCCCTGTTCTGCTGTACTGAAAGGAAGCTTTCACTGGAAGAAAAAGCCAGGAGAGTTCATCATCAGCTCAGACTTGCAGGCCCATCCCTAGTGGCAAGCACTCTGTCTTTCCTGACATCTGTCAGTAAGCAATGAGTCAAATGTAAGTGATGGATAAAAAGTATGTGTATATATATATATATATATATATATATATATATATATATATATATATATATATATATATATATATACATATATATGTATGTATATCTATATGTATATAAATATCTCTCTGTGTGTGCATGTATGTATAGCCTTTGACTTAATTTGAGATTAAC
Source organism: Notamacropus eugenii (assembly GCF_028372415.1). Taxonomy (NCBI): domain Eukaryota; kingdom Metazoa; phylum Chordata; class Mammalia; order Diprotodontia; family Macropodidae; genus Notamacropus; species Notamacropus eugenii. The sequence goes on from NC_092876.1 coordinate 228,966,562, forward strand.
GATGAGAACTATTCCAATTACAATGACATATTAGCCCAGACCAGCAATGAGGTAGAAATCATTGAATGATTTGGGGGGTGGGAAAGGACTAAATACCAAACTTTTCTTTTACTCTTACCATTCATTTTGTCACATACATTTTGTTCCAGCACTTAGCACAATACCTGGCACATTGTTGTTATTCAGTCATTTTTCAGTTATCTCCAACTCTTTATGATACCGTTTAGAGTTTTCTTAGCAGAGATACTATAATGGTAGTGTACCATTTCCTTCTCTAGCTCATTTTACAGATAAGGAAACTGAGGTAAACAGGGTTAAGTGATTTGTCCAAGGTCACACAGCTAGTATATGTCTAAGGCTGGATTTGAGCTCAGGTCCTCCTGACTCCATGACCAGTGCTCTATCCACTGTGCCACTGAGCTGGCATACTGTATGTACTTAATAAATGTTTGTTGACTTGACTTGTGTGGACAGATGCTACCGGGAGAAAAGCTATCTTGAGCCAATTTTTCAAGTTGGACTTAATTAATCAAAAGGCATTTATTAAGCACCTATTATGTATCAGCACTAAGCTAGGTCCTTAGGATGCCAGTAAAAAGAATGAAATAATCCCCACTTCTTGAAAGCCTACATTCTAATGGGGGGACAATAAATCTATACAGTCTAAATACAAGATGAATAAACAAAAATATGTGCTAATTGGTTTGAGAGGAAGCATCCTAGCAGCTGGAGAGAGCTCAGGAAGGACTTCATGCGGAACATGGCGCTGAATTGGGTCTTATAGGAAGAGAGGGACTCTTTAAAGAATAGAAGGAATTCCCTTTTAGCTTTGTGGGACAACCAGTGGAAAAGCACAGAGATGAGAAATGATGAGTGTGAGGAACGGAGAGAAACTCAGTTTGGCTGGATCACTGAGCACAGAAGAGGGAGAAATGTCCAATCAGTCTGGATCATTTGTTTTATTTGGATAAGCCTGAATCTTGTGACTGGAATCAGAAGAAAGTTGCAGATTCATTGGCAGACCAGTGAAAGTCTTTTATGCTGGTTAATATTTTCAGAAAACAGATTTCTTTAATATATTTGAAAAAAATAAAATTTATTTCTGATAATAATCCCTGAAATTTATGCAACTTTTTAACATTATCTCATTTAAATGAATAAATTAAAAAATGAATGAGTAAATGACTTAAAAAGCATTTATTAAGCAATTTTGATTGTTAAATGAAATCTTATTCAGGCTTCATCATGGTCAATGAGGCAAACTCGGGAAATGAAAGAAAGGTAAAAGGATTTTGTTCACCACACCAAGGCTGCCCAGCAGATGCTTTTATAGACAGGAGTAAACAGCTTCCATATAAGGGCAAGAAGATCCTGACTGGTACACCTTTTCAATGAGGAGAGGGGGGTGTTGCTGCCTCAGCTCCTTCCCCATTACAGTATTTATTGAAGGTGGGATTAATGGGCATGCCTAAGGGTATTTTGTGGACAGTCACCCACTACAAGCTGCTTGCCCACACACCCAAAATCTAAAAGGTCATGGGGTCACTTAGACTAATGTACCACTGTGTGACTGTTACTCATGGTACAACACCACAATTGGACCTGTAATACTCCTCTAGCCTTAACTGCATCATCCTAATCTCTGCTGCTTTTAATTTGAGAGTCAGCTTGTAAATCAGTTCTTTGTACCAAGGGAGGTGCTGTAAACACAAGCAACCCACAATCCCTATGTGGATATACAATAGAAAATCCATAAACAGATACTTCAGGCATGAGAAATTGGGGAACTAAGAGGTTAGCCATTCCTATGGGGACCAGCATGCCTTCTCATCCTCCTGGAACTTGTCCCAGGATTTCTAAACTGAGTTTGTATGGGTATGAATGTTATAAAGTTGTCAGGAACCTAGGTGAAGCATTTTTGACCTACAAGAGGGCACACCCCTCCTCTCTTTGCCAGAAGGAAATATGGAGCTGTCCTATTTTGTTAGGCCACAGGTCTAACTAAGTGAATAGACCATGAAGATCCTTCACTGGATCTATGGTTTCATTAACAAATACTTGCAAAACTATGTTTATTATATTCAATAGTGTTATACTACATCTGGTTCCATACATGGGTAACCGTATGGAAAAGGAATATTCAGTCTCACTCACTAAGGGAGAAGTGAAGAAGAAATTTGGATGGCTCTACTCTTGTTCATAAGTGTGTGCTAGGAAGCAGGGTAAGTGTGGGCTGGAGGCCAAAGAACACCTGTCCCAACTCATACTTGCCCAACCAATTTGAAAGGAGCCAGTAATACACTTTTTTTGTTACACAAGAATTAAAATCCCAATGGGGCTATCCTAAAAAAAATTTCTCTCATATGTGCCAGACCTCCCAACTTAAGGAAAATTCTCAGAAGGCCCTTCTTTCTGAATAGTCACACTTCATTTCAAGAATAGGGTATAATTACATCCCATTTACTATGCCATTTCCTGACCTTGTGTCCCATTTTGCTCATAACACAGAACTGGCAGCCTGACAATTTGTTGCAAACTCAAGGTGGGGCAAGAATTGAGAAAGGTTAGTGATCTTTTCCAAATTAAAAGGGAATGAGTAGGAGGATTTGTTCTTTCTGCCCATGGCAGTACAATTTGGTGCTGTAACTAAGTTCGCCTTATTGATTGAAAAATAATAATCACATAAATCCTAGATGTCTGCCCCCACAAGCACAAGGGGCATCTCTTCCCCCAAGGACAAAGAGATACATATTCAACAGTTGGTCCAGTTAAAAGCACAGCTGGCATGGTGAATCAGACACACATATGCCCCAAGAGTGCATAAAGCTCAGACAACAAATGCACAGGAGATAGCAAGTGAAGGATTAGATTCTAATTATCAGGGGAAAACAAATTAGCAGCCAGAGACCCCCGATAGGTGCTGGGCTCCTTTTTCAGCTTAACTGAATGGAGGGGCTGATCAGAGGTCGCTTCTTCTGCTGGAATAAAGTCAATCATGGCAAGTTTCACACAGCAATGAGGTGACCAGACCATCTGCTCAGCAACCTTGGTGGCTTTCAGAAACCTCTACTCGGTGACTCAATTGGTCTTTGCACAGTGAACATATCCATGGCCTATAGACTTTGGCAATTCAATAAAGTCAATCTGCAGGTTTTCAAAGAACTGCCTACTTCTTTCCCCCACCCCTTTTGTCACAGTTTTCTTCCATAAGGAGTTAAAACGACAAGAAAGGTAGCTGGAAACCACACATAGGGCCTCTACATAAACAGGACAAACCTGTAAAGCCCGTAACCTTGTAGTGCAAGGTTGCCAAATCAGCATCTGTCCGAGCAGAAGTAATAAGCAACTTATAGAGCGGGTAACAGGCTCATAACACACACAGAACTAATAAAACAATAAAAATTACAAAAGGGTGACTAAAGTAATCTAATATAGCTGCAGTTTTAGGAGTTTCTAATCCTTTGGCAGCAGCCATGATCTTCAGGAGTTTGGCAAGCACCTCCTATGCACCTTTCAAACATCTGTGCATAGATCAGGGCAGGTTGTGGAAGTATTTCCTCAATCATCTCCAGGTTCCACGTCACTTGTAGAAATTATCTAGGTCAGGGGTGGGGAACTTGTGGCCTCTATGTCCTCAAGAGTGGCCCTTTGACTGAATCTAAAGATTTGCTCTGTGAAGTTTGGATTCAGTCAAAGGGCTGCACTTAAGGACCTAAAGGGTCTCATGTGGCCTTGAAGCTGCAGGTTTCCTACCACTGACTTAAGTAATGCTGCTAAAACCTGCTAGTGATGATAGGATATTTTAGTAAAATGTGACAAAAATCTAATCAGAATGACCTTTCAATAATTAGTTCATGCATTGAAAACTTGTTCAGACCTTATGGATCTAATTCATTTAATAACAGAGCTTTTCTCAAAGTTTGACACTCCATATTTATAAAACCTTTACATCTTTATCCTATCTCCTTCTTTTAAGGATATATCTTTTCCTTATATCCTCCTGAAAAAAATGAGATATATCAAGGACCTAATCTTATATAAGAACATATAGCCATTAGCAAGGGAATGGTAACCCTGAGAATTCATTTACTTAGTTGCTTAAAATATGGAGTTGACTACAAAATCATATTAAAAATTGTAAAAACTTTCATACTTGCTTCCTATTATAGTTGATCTGATGTTTTCGTATTAATTGATAGATATACTATTGCAATAAAAAACGCTACTCTTCATCCACCCTGATTACGGAAATTTACTATGAAAGAAAAAAAGGAAGGACAAGGTTATGACACTATTAAAACTGTCTCTTCAAGAGCACAAACTGACCTGACATAAGCCATAACTGGGGAAAAACTTAGCTCTGTGTGATACTAGGTCAGAGTCATAGTTAAGAGCCACTCATACAGCAAAGTTCCACATTATTCACAGAGTTTCACACCCAGGCTCATGGTTAAACAAGTGTGAAAATTTTCCTGTTCTGAATGAAAGTAGCACAATGGGGAAAGTGAGTCAAGAGAATCTTGCCTTTGCCTATATAAAGTCATCTTCTCAGCTTTCCCAGGCACAGACATCCACCTGTGCAGTTCCCAGACCACACTCCCTTTGGTCAGCACATGGCATTCCCTTGAATGGTGAACTATTTATTGGCTTAATGACAATTTGGACAATCATATCTGAAATCAAAACAGAATAATATCAACTTACAGTCCCAAGAGATTTTACCTCAAATAACAAACACTAATTGCAGCTTAGGGTTAAGATATTATTTTTTTCTCATGTTGCAATGACAGGTAACAATGAACACATATAGGGACAATTATTTATTCTTCATTAATAAAGTTTGAATAATCACATTCTGTAGTTTCAGAATACAGGAAATATATGATAGTTCACTACAAACCCTAGAAATGTGTTAACCACAAAGAACCTCCAATCTATATTACCTATAAACCACTAAGGCAAAAATGAAATCTTTAACCCTAAGATCTAGTTTTACTAAGTTGGTTCAGAGATGCAACTTCAATACATACTATTTATTAATAGGTTAAATATCATAATTTTCATAAGCAAGAGTTAAATAATCTCAGACAAAACTCACTCTTTACTATAAGCAAACTTATAAGTCCCCCCACTTTGGCTGAGAATAGTTCTAGTTGCTCAAAATTTATTACTTTAACATTTTACAACATGTTGTTAGCAGGATCAAAAAGATCTTATGATCCTTCATAAATAGAAAGCCTAACTTTACAGATAAGGAAAACTTAAGAGATCTTTGCTATTTTTTTCAAAAACAGTAAGTTATTATTATAGTATATTTTAAAGCAAAATATGCCCAATTAAATATTTAACACTTTTCAAACATTTTAACACCGTTCCTTTAACAGTTAAATTCATAATCTAACAGCATCCAGATTTAAAAACAAGTTACTTTTCTAATGATGTAATTGTAATATTCTCTGGGTATCATTTTTCAAGTTAACATTTCTGATGCAAAGATTTCTTAAAATTTACAATACAAGAAAATTGTAGCAGCGCAGTAATAACATACATAACATCATGTGTTTAAAACATGAAACAAGATTTATTGTCAGTCAAAGGACATTAATTCAGTTGAATGCACTTCCAAATTATCTTACATAGTAAATCATTCATTTTATCACTTTTGGCATTCCATACTGATTGCATTCAAGACCAATGTGGAGTAATTTTGATCCAATTATGCCTTGGACAAAACTTACTCGTGTAGTTTCTAAACATATTGCCATAATGCTAGATACTAGATGTCTTTTCCATTAAGACCAGATTTCCTCAAACAGTTCCATACTGCAAATATATTTAGACTGGCTGGTGGTGGCTGGTGGTGGCTACTTAGACTGGGGGAGTGGCAGGGACAAAGGTCTGGGGGGGGGACAGGTCAGAGGCGGGGGTGGGGGTGAAAGTTTATATGACAGCTAATTCTTCATGGGGGCCTCCTGCTAATCTGGAAGATGTCATCCTCTACCATAGCTTCCCACTTACAGTTTCCTGAAAATTCCCTTAAAGTCCCCCTCCCTTTTACAGAAAGAACATGCCCAACCCTTACCCCTTTTGTTTTCTAAATCTCCTTTTCTGGTCCTCAACCCTTTCTCCTCTGTCTTTCTGTACCACCCCTTTCATGAGGGCATCAAAATCTTCATTCTCTTTTTTAAAATGCCTTCTTCTCTGATTATTCCCTACAAAAATAGTTCTCAGGTGTGCCAAGGTCTTCCATTCTGAGAAACACAGATTATATGGACATTGCAATGATGGACAGTCTTGGTTTGAAAGTTCTGCCTAACATTCCTAATAATCCATTTTTTTAGGCTGTAGACTTTCAAGTCTGGTTCTTAGCATGCACAGCTGACAACAATCAATGGTCCCAAATTCATCTGGCCAAATTTGCTTTCCACAGTTATCTACATACCAAATCCAGTCCCTACTGGACATTTCCAGTTTAACTGGCAATTTTCTCTTGCCCCAAGCTTTGACAGCTTAGCTAAGAGGGAGTTGGCAGGAGGTTTACTCTGTGCTGATCCCATACTGATACAGGCATCCTCTCGCCTTTCTGTCTCTTGGCAACCAAGGGCTGGGCAAAACCAGTGTTCACCACTGCCCTGTCCTTTTCACAGGTACTACTCCTTTTCTTTGTGTGCAAATGAGAAGGAATCAATTTGGGGTTGAGGGTCTATTTTTCCTTATCCTTTCTGAGTTTGGGGAGTTTAATTCTCCAACTATTTCATGACTGCCTGACCACTAGGTAAATCCATTCCAATCCATGATCAGACAAAGAACAAAGTGCTGGCTGTGGAATAGGGTGGTGGGCTCATCCAGTGGTAGCTATGAGAGTGAGTAGCTCCTGGATGGCTTGTCAAATTGTTAAACAAAACCTTGGTTTAGGCCTCACCCTGGTCAATGCAGCAAACTCAGGAAAGAAAGATAAAATGATTTTATTTAACACACCAAGGCAATGTGCAGTTGTGTGTGACTGGTGCCTGAATTCATACTGTTTCCTGCTTTTATAAACAGGAACAAATTGATTCCACACAAGAGTCAAGCAATCCTGATCGGTGCCTGTTTTCAATGAGGAGATGGAATAAGCACCATCTCAGCTCCTCTTCCATCACGGTATCATAGGAAAATAAGATAAAGATGGTATTAGTGCACATGCCTAAGGGTAATATTTGGAGAGTCATTTCCTGCAGACTGGTTGTCCACATAGCCTAAATTTAAAAGGTCATGGGATCACTCTGTCTCTGTACCAGTAGCTGACTGCACACTATGTACAAAGGATTATGCTAAGTACTAGGGATAGAAACAGAAAGGCAAGACAGCTCTTACTTTCAAAGAGTTCACATTCAAAGAGGGGAAGACAAGACATATAGAAAGTCTCAGACACATCATTTGAGAAGGTCTAGTGGAATGCTTAGCGTCCGGCAGCAAAATAAATAATCATGTATTTTCTTTTTTATCATTTCTATTGATAAAAACATATCCACTTCTGATGTCGAATCACTTCACAGTACCAAGGACCTTGGGGCTGAGAACTTTCTTTTCATAGTCTTTTTTAGTTATGGCTACTGAGGAGGTGAGGGCTACAGTACTTTTGGAAGCAATGGCCAGATCTCATCCCAAATGAGTTGATTCTACAGATAATAGCTGAAAGTAGAGCTAGTAGTTGGTGGAGTGGGAGGGAGAATAGTGCTATACTCCCATGGCTTTTAGGCTTACCTTTTATCAGTGGCAGATGGTCAATGGTGGCAAAGGTGGTAAGCTTCTTGTCCCTGTATGATAGCTATATAGGCTGGTTTGAAAATAGTGTTGGTGATTTGGGGGTAAGGGGACTTCTGCTATTCCTGGGGCTCTTGGGTTAAGAGTCCTAGGTTGTCTCTACCAAAGTCTGAGGGGAGGCGATGGTCAAGATAGTGGTGGCAGTTTGACATGTATGGTACCTAAGATCTTTAATCTTTTCTTCAGGGTGTCCTGTGATGTAGGTAGTTCAAATATTATTGTCCCTGTTTTGCATATTAGAAAGCAAGTATGACTTTCCAAAGGTCACATAATCAGTAAGTGGCAAAGTCAGTGCTCAAACCCAGGTGTTGACTCTAAAGCCATTGTTCTTTCTGAGACTTCCTTTTATTGTAACAAGGGGCAAAACTAATTAAAGCTGAAAATCAATTTTGTAGTTTTTCTGATATAATTAACCTTTATTGATAATCATTTGTTTTCAGTGTCTGGTAATAATTGATTCACACCTGTTATATTGCAAATGTTTATTGAAATCCAGTCAAAACATTTTTCTAGGGGTATTCTGAATTTTGGAGGTTGGAGTCATTTTGAAAGTCCATAGATTCAGCCATGCCAATTACTGAAAGGCAAGGCAGAATATTCATCCAGCATGGCTTGAAAAATATAATAATCAAAAAAAAAGAGCAACAAGAACCAAAGCACCACATATTTTATTGTTCTCACGCTGCTGCTCAAACTCACAACTGTTGTTATGAATTTCAGACTAATCACTGGGAGACAGAGTGCTCTAACCATCTGTTCAGAGCATTGTGCAACCCTGTTAAAAGATTTACCACATATGTAGTCCTTTCCATTTAATATCACTTACCCTGAAACCATTCTAAAATATTTCATCTGTATCAAAATGTCATTGTGAATGTCAAAAAAATATATTTGAATGCTAACTGGCAAGGCTTGCCTTCCCCTTCCCCACCCCTGTGTCAAAAAGCACAGATAGTGCTAGAAGATATTTGGGAAAACATAACATGGGAGTTCATTTTTCATCTTCGTTCTGCAGCCTTGAGTACAGTCTCAATAGTGTCTCATAACAATGAATCAAGGGTTGACAGTGTTCCTTGTAAATACAGACTTCTATGGGTAATCAGATCAAAAATGACAAACACTTGGGGAACATATGACTTGGACAAACACAGCTTTGGACAATCAGCTTTAGCTAAGCATGTTATAAAATAGGCATTCTGTACTGTGAAAGAACCACTCAGATCATCTGACAATCAATAGCTGAGAAAAGGCAGAGATTATGATGACCAGCTATACAAAGCTGCAGGTTTGTCTAACACTCTAAATAGAGATGCTTTTCTCCCAGTACCACTACTCGCCCAAAGACACCCACAGTCCTTTACTCCCATTGTTTTGTATAAGCTATGATGAGCTGGTCATGCCCTAACAGAGTGACTTGATTCACAACGCACCATTTATTAAATAGATTACTGTGTTTCTAGAGAACAGAACAGCTGTCTTGAAGCACCTCCAAAATGCCACTCAGAATATGGAATTGATCAAATGTTAAAAAGTAAGCTGAAATTTCAGTCCTTGAGACTTCCGTGAAAGTGCTCCTCTGCAATGACTACTGCTGCAGCACTAGAGCTGTTACAGGAGCATCTGATTTGCAGCCCTGAGTTAAGATGACAGTTGTTGACTTCACAGTTGCTAATGGGATATGCTGAAGGGCTACATGAAGGACTTTCCTAATTTATCTGAAAAAGCTCCTATATAGACTTATGCACCTAATCATTTGCCTGCTCCTTGCCTGAAAATCTTTTTTTTAAAAAAGAATCTGAGATTAAAAATGAACCATCCAACCAACTTTCTATTATCAGTTCAATCAATCAACTAACATTTATTAGGGGCCTCCTATGTGCCAGGTACATGCTAAGCACAGTTTCATTTAGCCTCTAAAGAAGTAGCAATGACCAACTCAAATTCTCTGTAATTCCTCCTATGTCAAATGACAATGTGATACAGCAGAGAGAAAGCCAGCCCTGAAATTAAAAACACTTTTCAAGTGGTACCTCTGTCTCAATATTAGCTATGTGACTATGGGCAAGTCACTTAATTTCTCAGTCTCCTAGGCAACTAGCTGAGACTCTAAACTACTCATAGGTCTGCCAGTATCAAGTTTCTCTCCACTCCAATCCTTCTTCCATTCATCCATCAAAGTGATTTTCTTAAAGCACAAGGCTGCCTGTCACCATGTCACACCCTCAGTGTAGAAATTTCAGTGGCCCCCTATCATCTCCAGGATCAAATAGAAAAATTCTCTGTTTGGAGTTCAAAGCTCTTCATAACCTCTCACCCTTCCCCCAACTTTCTAAAGTTCTTATACGTTATTTCTTGCCATGGATTATTTGATCCAGTGACATTGGCTTCCTTACTGATACTTGAACAAAATATTCCAGCATATTCTGGGCATTTTCTCTAGCTGTCTCTCTACCTGGAATGCTCTCCCTCCTTATCTCTGCCTTCTGGCTTACCTGGCTTCCTTCAAGTCTCAGATAAAATTCTGTCTTCTACAGGAAGCCTTTCCCAATTCCTCTTAATTCCAATGTCTTCCCTCTGTTAATTATTTCCTATTTATCCTGGCTATAACTTGTTTGTACATATCTGTTTACTTTCTGTCTCTCCCATTAGATTGTGAGCTCCTTGTGGGCAAGAACTGTGCTTTGCCTAGTGCTTTTTGCATAGTGCTTGCACAGGATAGACCCTTAATAAATACTTATTGACTGACTCATCCACATGAGTGGAAGGAGTTTCCACACCAGGAACTTCCCACACCTGTGAAATCACAGCTCAAAACAATCAGCAAGCTTTTATTAAGTGCCTATTGTGTGCAAAGCATTTTGCTAGATATTGGAGATAAAAAGATAAATACAGTATGGGACATTCCCTGCCTTTAAGGAACTTGCACTTTATAGAAAAGAGAAAGTGTGCCTCCCCCACTGCATCTGATCCATGCCCAGATAACAAGGCTTTCAATAGACTTGAACTAATGAGCCCAATTTTTCATATTAGCAGCTACTGAACTTAAGGGAAGCCAAGATGGCTCCAGGAGTGGGGATTAAGTAGGAATTACCATAGGAGAGAAGAAGCCTTTGTACAGATTCCTATTGTAGCACTAATTGGAAAGTTAAATAGTCCTCAGCACTTAAGTACTTCCAGAAGTAGACTATAAAATATAACCATGTGAATTTGTTTATTTTTGAACCACTCAGGTTCTGTCACATACTTTTTTTTAATATGTGAGAAAATTAACATATACAGCATTTGACCAACTAAAAATCACACAGAGAAGGCTCTTTTTCCATTCATCCAGTGGCAAATCTAGTACAATTTCTTCTTAACATCTCTCTTCCTTCCCATTGCCAAATTTCAGTCTATTGTCTATTCTCTGACATGAAATGCTACCTTATTATTCCTGTCAACACTAAATCTGTCTAGAGGCTCATTTTTAATGGGGAATATTTTCATTCTCTGAATCTCATCTCCATCCATAAAAGCTCCCAGTAAACAGGAAAAAAAAAAAAGAAATAAGATGTTACCTAAAGAAACAGAAAAAATAGGGCGGAGCCAAGATGGCGAAGTAGAAAGATGCACATACACATAGCTCCGAACCCACAAACCACAGAACAGCTAGAGGGGACCAACCCAGGGCGAATTCTGCACCCAGAGACCATGGAATATTGGAGCGAGGGAGATTTCTGTTCCGGAGAGACCTGCAAACCTCTCGTAGGGGGTCCTTTGCGCCGTGGACTGGGCGCCGGGACAGGGAGCAGAGGGCAGCCCTGCCACGGCCACGGCTCCGAGAGGCACAGATCTGAGAAGGCTCCAGAGACGGGATCTCCAGCGGCGGCACAAGCCCCCCCCCCCACCAACAGGTGACTGACAGGGGTAGGTGAGAGAGTCTCTTTGACGGGTTGAGAGGGGAGTGGGGTGCCCCCATGGCTCGGGCTCCCCCAGGAGATAGAAGCTAAGAGGCGGCTACAGACAGGGGCTCCCCAAAAGGGCGGGAGCCTGGATCCATTGTGGAAGGTCTGTGCATAAACCCCCTGAGGGAACTGAGCCAGAGAGGCGGCCCTGCCCCTGACCACCTGAACTTAATTCTCACACTGATTAGCAGCCCTGCCCCCACCAAAAACCCTAAGGCAGGAAGCAGCATTTGAATCTCAGTCCCCAAACGCTGGCTGGGAGGACCAGGAGGCGAGGTGGGTGTGAGGAGAACATTCAGAGGTCAGGTCACTGACTGGGGAGAATGCCCAGAAAAGGCAAAAGAAATAAAACTATTGAAGGGTATTTTCTCAGAGAAAAGACACTTCCTCCCTTCCTTCCTGATGGGGAGGAACAATGCTTGCCATCAGGCAAAGACACAGAAATCGAGGATTCTGTGTCCCAGCCCACGCAATGGGCTCGGGCCATGGAAGAGCTCAAGAGGAATTTTGAAAATCAAGTTAGAGAGGTGGAGGAAAGACTGGGAAGGGAAATGAGAGGGATGAGGGAGAAGCATGAAAAGCAGATCAGCTCCCTGCTAAAGGAGAACCAAAAAAATCTTGAAGAAATTGGCACCTTGAGAACTAGCCTAACTCAGTTGGCAAGGGAGGTGCAAGGGGCCAATGAGGAGAAGAATGCTTTCAAAAGCAGAATTAACCAAATGGAAAAGGAGATTCAAAAGCTCACTGAAGAAAATAGATCTTTCAAAACTGGAATGGTACAGATGGACGCTGAGGACTTTATGAGAAAGACAGATATCTCAGAACATACCGCGCAGATTCGAAAAATGGAAGATAATGTGAAATATCTTATTGGAAAAACAACTGACCTGGAAAATAGAATCAGGAGAGACAATGTAAAAATTCTGGGACTACCTGAAAACCATGATCAAAAGAAGAGCCTAGACATCATCTTCCATGAAATTATCAAGAAACAGAAAAAATATTCCCAGATGCATTTTTATTTGTAAACAGTGATACCAGTTTTTGATTCAGATGACTCCATAACCTAGTGGGAGTGGGTAGGAGCAAGAAATCAGGCTCTAGATGGTCTCTATAGCAAATGCCAGCAAGTCATGGTTTAGACCTGGTGATCTGGGGAGACTGCTCAAATCACCACATTAGGTAAAATTCTGAAAAAGGAAAACCTTATTTTCAAGTAATACAAATGCCCTCCTACTCTTCTCTGAACGAATCCATTTCCCAACATCTTTCCTTGGATTTGATTAAAACATTATGTATGATGAATGTGCCTTCATTTTCCCATTGGTTGTGAGGTATATAGGTATCCTTTCTCACAGGAACACTGTACAATTAATATGAGGTTACTAAATTCTAGATTGTGCACTTACAGAGATGACGTTGTGCTGAGTCTGAAGTCAGGGTGACCTAAGTTCAAGTCCTGCATGTTATACTTCCTTCCTATGAGACTATGGACAAGTCATGTAGCCTTTTCATCCATTTCACCATCTTTAAAATAGGAATAGGAATAGGAATAGGAATAATAGTAATTAATAGTAATAGTAATATGGGCAGCTACGCAGTGCAGTGGATTAGAGCACTGGGCTGGGAATGAGGAAGACTCATCTTCTTGAGTTCAAACCCAACCTCAGATACTTGCTAGCTGTGTGACCCTGGGCAAGTCACCTCACCCTGTTTGCCTCACTTTCCTCATCTGTAAAATGAGCTGGAGAAAGAAATGGAAAATCATTCCAGTATCTTTACCAAGAAAAACCAAATGGGGTCACAAAAAGTAAAAGTCAAACAGACTGAAACAACTCAACAACGAAAAATGTAATGCTTTTAACATCAACCCCATAAGGTTGTTATGAGGATCAAATGAAATAAGGTATTTAAAAGTCTTTTACAATCTTTAACATGCTATAAAAATATTAACTATTTTTGGAGGGTGGCTATCACAAGGACTCACTGCTACTCCCAAAGGGACTATGGATAATACTGCATTCACTCCTTTTCCCCAAAGGGACACCATTGTTTTACAACAATGTAGAGGAATACACATAATTCAGACCAGAATTAGTCCTTTGGAAATTTGTCCCCTAATGATTACGGTGGCTTGGCTCCCTTTTCTTACACTCTTTGACTACTTAAGTCCCCCCCACCCCAGGGCCCTGGTGAAAAATTGCATAAGGCTTGAGTTATTGGTTCATGTCCAGGTCTCTCCAAAGCTCAGGAAAAAAGGACACTTGCTATTGTATAGGACAGGTCGTACTGCCTACCCATAAAAGAAATCCTAAACTCTCACAAACACTCATTGACACCACTTTTAAAAATGATCCAGTCTTATAACCATAGTTACAATCTGCTCAGATCCTGACACTCAAACCTCAGGAGACATTAGAGCATTTTGCAGAAAGGATTCTTGATTAGATGGTTTATATTTTACCTCAGCTTTGCACTATCACCCCCCCAAAAAAATATAATTTCTGGAAAACCAGATTGGGGTTTTTCATCCCTCCTGCTGTCAGCACTCATTTTCTCTGATGAGAAATTTCCCCTTGCTGCCAGTCAGGTTAATTCAGTGAACCCAAGCCTGCCCTCCAGACTTCTGATACTCATAATGGCCTTCCAAGCTTGGACATGTCCACCTTGAGGTTGATGTTGGTGACTTCCAGACTTCACAGTGGGCATTTTATCCACTGCACCACCTATCTGCCTGGAGCCCAGACTATTTAGTGCTGTTCGCTCTTTTCAGTTGTATCTGACTCTTTTCTTGGTAAAGATACTGGAGTGGTTTCCTATTTTCCACTCTAGCCAATTTACATGTAATTAAACTGAGGCAAATAGGGTTAAGTGACTTGCCCAGGTCCCATGGGTGTTACATGACTGAGGTCAGATTTGAACTCAGGAAGAGGAATCTTCCTTACTTCAGACGTGGCACCCCATCCAGCTAGGTGCCTTTGCCCAAAGTAGGTGCTTAATAAATGCAGGTTGATTGAATAATTGAGTATACTTATCCACGAAACTTGTAATCATTTTATTCAATAGGATTCCACCTAGAGATGTGGCAAATATCTGTGACCCATCAGAGGACATTCTTTCTGTTAACCAGGCTGCTAACCACAACCAATTTGGTGAGTGTTCCTTTCAGCTGTCATCTTCCCCATGCTCTTTTCCCACCTCCCCATAACTCCTGACTCTGAGTCACCCTGTGATTCTTCCACACAGAGTGGGAAATCTTTTTCTGCACTCTCACAGGCAAAGGTGAAGTCATTCCCTTGTTGGCACATTTGCCTGATGCAAAGCTGGCTATAAAATAGGATTTCATTGTTATTTTCTCACCACAAAAAGGACATTTTAAGGAGAAAAAGAGCTTCAGTTCATCTAAAATAAAGCAGTGGATAGTGTGGTCCTTTTGGCTCCTCAGCGACTCTGGGAGAGCAGGAAACATAAGGCACCTTTCCACTACTCTGAATTTCAAATGCCAAGTCAAGCAAAATAGAATTCAATGAAGGGATTACGATCATTAACTTTCCCTGGGAGTTAACTTATGGTCATTAACTTTCACTAACCCAAGGAGGTTCAGTGACTTGCCCAAGGTGACACAGAAGCAGAATTTGAACCTAGGTTCTCTGACTCCAGAGACAGTAGTCTTTCCACTATTCCACCCTGCTTCCAACTCTGTCCACCACAACACACTGTCTCTGATCTTTTCAGACTCTATGGACCTGGCCCTCATTGTGAGCATACCAGCAGAAAATGTACCAAGTGTATTAAGCCGAATATTCAGAACATGCATAATCTGTTCCTTGTAGCTGACAGTGTAGGGGTGGCCTCTAAAGAAAGATATTTGCCTGTACCAAACCCCATTTGCACATTATAAATGCAAGCATATTTATATACAGGTTGGTTATTGTTTTATAAAGCAGCAAAGTAATGAAATTTCTCATTACCATGCAAGAATTCACGAATTCAAAAGAGTAGGAATGACTTTGGAAACGCAAATTAAAATTGAAAATCTCTTCATGCATCAATCCTTGACTCAATACATGCTTCCATTAAAAATACGATAAAGCTCACAGATGGTGGCCTTGGAGCAGACAATAGGAATGTCTTTCAAAAGAAAGTGGCCTGATCTAAAGCCTTACTTGAAATAAAAAGGTTATACTGATAATTTGGAATGTTTACCAGGGTTTTCACAATTAAATCCCATAGCTAATAAGTCTAGCTTCTGTGTCTGATGTAATTATAAAGTGCATCCTAAAATAATCAGAATTTAGGATGAGACATCACTTCCCTAGGCCTCAGTTGTATAAAATGAAGGCACTAGCCTCGGACATTTCTAAAACCTATGAGAGTCTATGAATACCAAACCTGGGAATGGTATGACATAACATATACACACTAAACTTACCGGGATCTGAAACTCAGGGTGTTTTGAGCTGCTTAGTCAGGTTGTCAGAGAATTGTTGTGGGTCAAGAATAGTATGACCAAGCTATAAATATATTTAGAAGCAAAAGAGAATTTTGATGTCAAGTCCCTCATCTTCAAGGTAAAGAAACTGAGTCACAAAGTTACAATGATTTGCCTAGGGTCACAAAGAATAGGCAAGACTGACTATCAAGTTACCAGAATAGAGGCAGAAACGTTGATCTCAGAGACTGAGATGAAGCTACAATCAAAGTTGTGATTGCTAGACACTTAGAAGGGGAAGCATGGGTTACACCTTAGCTAATTCTTATAGGCTAAGTAATATCTTATGGGCTGGGATTGGGTAATGTTGGAGAAACAGGTTGGAGAAACAGATATTGGGGATAGCCACCAGAAATGAGAAGTGCTTCAAGGTCTCAAGTGTCAGAGTGTAGTGGCAATATCTTCTCCTTTTGGACCTTTCTCACAAGGTTAACCCTTGCTAGACTGACCCTCTGTTTTCACCATGAATTCTTACAGAAGCTGTACTTTAAGAAATTCCCAGTTACAATTTCCTAAAAATTGGACAGAGCCTCATTCTATAAGCTGGTGTTTACTGTATCAAGTAATACAGTTCAGAATGTCATTTCAATACCTAGGAACAAGTTAATGGCATGATTTACAGTGATGGGACCCATGACACACTAGTCTATATCATGTTAATAGAGGCATTTTGTTTCCTATTGCCACAATAAATCATAGAGCTAATTGGCACATCGTGCCTGAAACGTCATGCTTCACTAATCTACTAACAACCTCATTTGTTCCTAGACTTCTTCCTTGATGATTTAGGTCCATCCAGACCACAGTACTGTACTGCTCTGACAGGAAGGGTTTTCCATTGGTGGAGTAATAGTTAGAGCAGAACTGTGCCCCAGGGCACTACCCCTTCTCCAGATCCCTTTTGTGTGCTGTCTCCCCACATTCAAATATAAGCTCATTAAGGGAAGGGGCTGCCTTTCTTTTTGTTTCTGTTTGTACCACTAGCACTTAACACAGTGCCTGGCACTTGGGAAATGCTTAATAAAGGATTTATTTTGTGCCAATTAAAGGAGGGCAGATCATCAAAATGTGGAAGGAAGAAAGAAAGGAAGGAAACAAGTAACCAAGTTAGATCCAAAAGCACTCCAGGAAAGGTACTACAAAAGTGCTGCTTGTCACTACAGAGAGCACATAGCACCATTTGCTTCTCCAGCTTCTCCAGCGGGTTTCAGGGCAGTAAACTTTCCAAACTGTTCAAATCAGCAAGAACTGTTGATTCATAGGGGCTACAATGACAGTCATTTCCATTGCTCATTTCCAATAATTCCCCCTAGTCAGCTCTTCTGAGTTACTGGGGTATTAAATCAATGCAGGAACAAATGACAGGCCCACTGCTTATTCTGTGCATCTGGGTAGGCTTTGGAGCCACTGGTGCTGTGGACTGCTGAGATCAGGCCTGTCACATAGTTCACCTTGAAAGAATGAAGCTTCGGGAGTTCACATGCTCACTTCCAGAGATGGCTGTTTCCCTTCCATGCTCATTCAGGATTGATTTTATGGTGTTACTTCCAGGTTAATGCCATGGGAACTTCACTTCTCTTGTGAGCTCCTCTTTGCCTAGTTAGCAATTTAGCAAGTTAAGTGGAAGGCCATGGCAGACACAAATAAATGCAGTCATGCCATGCTGTTAATTCTTTGGTCTACCAAGGCAGGCACAGTGCACCATCTTAAAACAATGAATGTTTCTAAATGAAACATCAAGGACATGCTATTTTATCATTTCTTTGAGAATTATAGCTAAGCATGAGCATATCTATCTCTTCTTGATTTAGGATTTGAAAACACTTTCTCAGTTTCATCCTACCTTAGGGTCAAGCACTGCCGAATGTTCCTTATGACAGCCTTGCCATGTCAATGACAAAAGTCAGGAAATCACTGGTTACAACTAGGGTCTGGGCAGTCTATCCGTTTCTACCAACTGAAGGATTAATATGAATCACCACAATTGAATTCTTCCTTGTAGAAACTGAATTGATAAGAAAGAGAGAAAGGAAGAAAGGAAGGAAGGAAGGAAGGAAGGAAGGAAGGAAGGAAGGAAGGAAGGAAGGAAGGAAGGAAGGAAGGAAAAAGAAACAAAGAGGAAGAAAGAAAGAAAGAAAAAAGAAAGGAAGGAAGAAAAGAAAGAAGGAAGGGAGAGAAGAAGGAAGGGAAGAGGGAAGGAAGGAAGGAAAAAAGAAAGAGAAAGAAAGAAGAGAAAGAAAGAAAGGAGGGAGGAAGGAAGCAAGGAAAATTTCTATACTTCAATCAGAGAGCAGCACAGTGCCTTCTGCTTTTTTTTTGGTGGCCCAGATATATGATTTTTTTTTTTTTTTTTACTATGGAACTCCCCTTGTTGAAACTACCTCACCTGATGCAGATCAGCAATCCACCCATCACTTAAAGGCTTCAGGGCTTGTCAAGTGTATTGAGAGGATAAGGGCCACTCCTGTGATCACACTGTAGGTCCAAAGCTTGCATGGATGCACCTGAACCAGCTGTACTGGCACACCCTGGGGGAACATTGCCATTGGCCTTTCTCCTTTCTATCTGGAAACCCTTGCTCAGTCAGAGGAAAAGCCAATAGACCTGCTCCCCTGTGGTATGCTGGTGCACCTGGCCCATGCTCTTTTTATGCACACCTATTTAGCTAGTATGCATGTGACACTGGTAGTGCAGTGGACAGTGTCTCAGGCCTGGAGTCAAGAAGAATCTTCCTGAGTTCAAATCTAACCTCAGACATTTATTAACTGAGTGACCCTGAACAAGTTGCTTAACCCTCTTTGCCTCAGTTTCCTCATCTATAAAATGAAATGAAGAAGGAAATGGTAAACCACTCCAGTATCTTGGCCAAGAAAATCCCAAATGGGTTCACAAAAAGTCAGACACAACTGAAATGACTAAACAACAAATGGAACACAAGCTTTGATCCCACATCTGTCCAGTTCTGAGACCTACTCTCCATCAACAATGCCAGACTTCTCTACCTTACACTGATAAGTGCTCAAAGGACATTTATTGAGACAAATAAATGAATAATCATTCATTTAGCAAATACTACATGCCAATTACTATGCTGAAGTTGAGAATAAAGATATATAAGTAAGGCAGTTCCTGTTATCCGAGTTCCTATTTTTAATATGGAGGAAATACTCTGTATGGATGAAAGCAGGGTTGAATGACCTGAATGAACCAGGCCAGGCAAATCACATGATGCCAGGTACCAGGTGGATCTCAAAAGTCAATGGATCAGTGTGGTCCTTTCCCCTCACTCTGCTCTGGGTCTGCCTCTAGCTATACAAGGCAACCCAATTCAATCAAAAGTAAAAGTTCCTGAACCAATTATTTCTGACTACCTGCAGTTCTTTTAGACTGAAATATAACTTTCATTCCTCATAAACAGTACAAACTCAAATGGTCTAGGCCTCTTCCATCTCTGACAAAAGTTTCCCAGAAATATTAATTCATTGATAACACAATTACTGGCCATATACTCTATTGCCTTCCAGGGTAGACCAATCAGTCAGTCAGTCAACAAGTATTTGTTAAGCACTTACTAAACTCTGGGGAT
This sequence comes from Notamacropus eugenii, assembly GCF_028372415.1. Classification (NCBI taxonomy): domain Eukaryota; kingdom Metazoa; phylum Chordata; class Mammalia; order Diprotodontia; family Macropodidae; genus Notamacropus; species Notamacropus eugenii. The sequence continues at coordinate 228,986,390 of NC_092876.1, forward strand.
ACAAAGAAAGGCAAAAACAATCTCTTCGCTCAAGGGGTCCACATTCTAATTGTTATCCTAACATGAAAATAAGGAGGTTAACACAACATTCATACAGAATAGATGGAAGGTAATTTCAGAGGGGAAAAAGCCAGAAGTGATTGACTAGGATAGGATTCCTATAGAAGTCAGGATTTTAGCTAAGTCAGAAAGAAGGCCAGGAAAATTAAGAGGTGGAGGTGATAAGGGAAAGAAACAACCAGTGGAAGAAGGAGACAATTATGCTTGGAGGGAGGGACAAAGAGAAGAAAAGTACAGAGACTAGAAATAGGGTGTCATGTAGAAATAACATCAAGGAGGCCAATGTGCCTTGATCACAGAGTGCATTGAGGGGAATAAAACTGAAGGAGAATAGAAAGATAGGAAGGTATCAGGTTATGAAAGCCTTTAAATGCTGAACAGAAGACTTTAAATCTTCACTTTCTTATGGGAGAACCATTAGACTCTATTGGGGTGGAAGGAAGCAGGGAACAATCAGACCTACACTTCAGGAAAATCACTTTGGCATTTGAGTAGAGGTGGAAAAAGGAACTTAAAACAAGGAAACCATTTAGAATGTTATTGCAATCCAGGTGAGAGGAAATAAGGGCCTGAACTAGTACAACTACTCTGAAAGGCTCCTCCTGCACAACTCCTGCTGTCCCAACGTCTGTCCCCCTGACTTCTTCCCATTCAAATGATATTGTCAGAATAGTTAGTCAACTTCCACATGGCATACTAGTCTTAGGAACAACCCAACATGACCGCCTCCTCACCATCCTTTCCTTCAGTGACAGAGGAAGCCTTAAGATTGGGTTCTGTGAGCACCTTAAGCCGTACAGTCCTTCTGATGTGTTCATTAATGACACAAAAAGGTTTCAGTAAGGAGAGGCCCTCTCTATGCAGTTCTGTTCCCTGGTTAAATTTTCGCTGAAAATTTGGTTGTCAAAGTCTACCAAAAATAGAGCTGTAATATTCTCATAAAGAGAGGGGAAAGGAATTTTTCTTTTGGAATAACTTAATTCATTTGATTTTTACCTTTAACAGTTACAACACGTATCACCAGGGGTTATATGGTGACATTGTTTGATAAATCAATATTTTTTTTTTTGTGGGGGTTAAGGTAATCAGGGTTAAGTGACTTGCCCAGAATCACACAGCTAGTAAATGTTATATCTGAGGCAGAATTTGAACTCAGGCCCTCCATACTCCAAGCCAATGGTCTATTTACTGCACCACCTAGCTGCCCCTTTGATAAAATGATTTTGAATGTTTACTTTTACAATCCGGTGATATACAAACTCTAGCATTTCTCCTTTACCACAGAGGAAACTAGAGCTCAGAGAAATGAAGGAGTTTGGTCAAAGTTCTAGAGCAGATCCTACAACTCAAACCTAGTAATCTTTTGTCTTGGTAACATCTGGCCTTCAATTTTTGTCTCCAAGTTTTCCTGGCAACTTAATATAATCATTTCTCATAGTTTTGTAATACAAATTAATATAATATAAATGTAACAACCATTAAAATAAACATGATGTTATGGTTTTCCTAACTAACTTCTCATGACTTTGTAATATAAATGTAATAGTTTCTATGACTACTTAATACAATAATTTCTGATGGCATAAATATATATATCAGGGTTGAAATTTTTTAATTTTTCATTTCTGCTTTGAGAGAAAACATTAACGTTTCTAAATTCTCTTGGGAACTGACTCCAAATAGACCTTGTAAAGACAGATATGTTTGTCTCCTTAGAGGCTTCGGGAAATTTCCTCTCTCTCTATATATATATATACGTATCTGTAAGACTTCTCCAATTACTGGTTGCTCTCTACTTGGATAATGACTTATCATGAGAAGTCTCAACCATTTTGCTTCCTTCCTTCATGGCATATTCTTTTTCGGTCTGTACCAACTGTATACTAATTACCTTTTCCACCTCCCTAGGCACACTTCCCCATCCCCATCCTCCTCAGCATGAGCAGGCCCAGTCACACTGCTCATACTCCCCTACTGGCTCACCCTCTGGTCTGCTTCACCTCCAAACCATCTTCCTGGCACTCTAGGAATGATCATATTCTCCCCCTCCCAGTGTTATGTTTGAAAATTGAGGTAAACTGAGAAACAAATATCCAGCATGATCAATTTATCAGTTAGGCTAGCAGTAACCAATAATTCAGGCCAATAGTCTTTCTCGATAACCAAAGACCATGAGATAAGGTTTATTAGACTTCATATTTACCCAAGAGCTAATGGTATAGAGGAAGACAATCCTTTCCTTTTAATTACAGTCCCAGTCTTGACTCCTTAGTGAACCAATCCAACTCTATAGTACCAACCATTCAAAAGTCCCTTTGACATTTATCCCATCACCAATCTTGCCCTGCCAAGCTTCAATCTTTAATTGCTCTCACCATCTACTATCTTTACTCCTATTCACATGCTGCTAAAATCATGTAACTTCACTGACTAGTAAACTTCAAATATATGTTAAATGATCTCACCTGTGCCCTCACTGAGGCAAAGCAATGTTTTTATCACTTTCTAATTAATTGGCTATCCCACTTACCCTAGAAGCTTTTCCAAACCTTCTAATTCTTCTTTAAACCTCCTATGGCTCCTCCTCTCCCAACCCTCTCATTTGGAAAACTTGCCTAGTATTTCACCAAAAAATTTGAGGCCACTTGCCATGAATTCCCTCTTTTGTCTCTTCACCTCATATTTCACTGCCTTCTACCACCATTTCCTCCTTCACTCTTGTCTCAAATGAAGATTGACCTCTCTTTTCATCCCTACTCTCTGAATAATCTTCAGTCTCTCCCTGCTGCCTACAAATAGCCCCATGTCTTCCCCATGTTTAAAAAAAACCTCTTACTTGACCCACCCTTCCCCACTAACTATCATCCTATATCCTTTTCCTGCCTAAATTCCTTGAGAAAACCTTCTCCAATCTATACTTGTAAAGGAAATGTCTACACATTTTTTTTTCCTCTTATTGTCTTCTTAACATTCCACAGTTCCATGGACGTCTCAGATCTAAATATCCAGTCCTAACCTCTCATCCAACCTCTAGTCTTACATCTTTAACTGCCTATTGGCAAACTAGATGTCCCATAGAACACAGATATGTCTAAAATGGAACTAATTATTTTTCTCCAAAACATTCTCTTCCTAACTCCTTATTACTGTCATAGGCATTACTGTCCTCCCAGTCACTCACATTTACTACCTATGTGTCATTCTTGACTCCTCACTCCTCTCACTCCCCATATCTAATCTGTTGCCAAGTCCTATTGTCTCAACTTCCAGAACAATTCTTGCGTGTGTGTGTGTGTGTGTGTGTGTGTGTGTGTATACTACCTCTGATACAGCCACCCCCCCCGCCCAGTGAAGGACCTTAATTCTAGACTACTGCAATAGTTTCCTTGTTAGTCCCATAATTGAAAAAATCCTCACTCTAGTCTGTCTTGAGTGGACACTCAACTATCAAAGTGATTTTCCTAAAGTGCAGATTTGACCATCCCCTCTCTCCCCATCCCCATTCTTTAAACTTCAGGGGCTGTCCATTACCTCTAGAATCAAATAGAAAATCCTCTGTTCAACTTTTAAAGCCCTTCATGCCCTAACCCTTGCTTCCCTTTCTAGCCTTCTTATATTTTACCCTCCTCCACATATTCTGCAATCCAGTCAAATGGGTCTTCTTGTCAGTCCTCAAGCAAGACACTCATCTCCCAGTTCCTGTGCATTTTCACCACCTCTCTCCCATGCCTGGCATCCTCTCCCTCTCATCTCAGCCTCCTGCCTCGCCTGGTTTCCTTCAGTTTCAGCTAAGATCTCACCAAATACAAGAAGCCTTTCCATGTTTTCCTTAATGCTGGTACCTTCCTTAAAAAAATATTTCCAATTTATCCTGCCTACATCTTGTTCAAACAGTCACATATGCACATCACTCAAATGAGTCCATTAATTGCAGGGACTGTTTTTGCCCTTTTTTTTAGTTTCCCTAAAAGCTAATGAAATTTCTATTTGGTGGCCTCAAAATAATGGTATCAAGCTATATTGCATATTTTTTTCAAAAGAATTCAAAGCATATTCTACTCATTTAGCTTAATTCTGTCATGAGAAAGGACAGTGCTGGAAATACAATAGACATTCCATCACAATCTGTGGATTAATTGTTTGGATGATTTGTATTTGGAATCACATTTATTTCAGTGACAGGTAATTTGTCAAATGGCATCTTTGAAACTTGCAAAATTACTCCAATCTTTCCAGTAGAATCAGCTTGGCTAGTATAGTGCCTGGCACATAATATGTTTTCAATATCATCTCATTTATCATCAGACCATCCTTCCATATAGGCAATAGGTAAATTATCAGAAGAATCTGTGGTTTCATCAGCATAGGGAATTCCCAGTGTGGAAATTCCTTCCTCTACCTCAGATCATAACCCATTTATAACTTAATGGAAAAGTCCAGTGAAGTTATGTGCCAGCAACAAATTACTTTCCTTGGGTTCTGAAATGAATTCTAAAGTCAAAACTGTATATCCGGATACCTTTTCTTCTCTTCACATGTATTTTATTTTTAACTTAAAGAACCTATATGTTCTAAAATGTTTATAGCAGCTCTCTTTGTGGCAGCAAAGAACTGGAAATTGCAGGGATCTCCATCAATTGGGGAATGGCTGAACAAGTTGTGTTATATGATTGTGATGGAATGCTACTGTGCTCTAAGAAATGATGAGCTCGGATGCCTTTTCTTATCTTCACTGAGACTTCTTGTAGTATAGAACAAAGTGCCGTATCCTTCAGAGTCAAGTACCAAATACTAATACTATATAATGAGTATCAACAAGGTACCTGACCAGACATTGATAAAAATGCAAAGATGGATAAATAAATATAAATATAGATCCCTTATAGGCCCTCTAAGAGCCTATAGGCAAGTTGAGTACATGAGATGCATGAAAAAAATACTCTGGCAATATAAGTGATAATTCAGACTTCTTGAAAAAAGAGAGAATTCTAAATATGTGTATGCTTAGATATGGCCCTGACTTTCTTTTCTTTTCTCCCCCATTAGAATACAAGCTTCTTGAGGACAAGGACTGTCTTTGTCATTTGTTGTCATTCGCGAACACCAGCACCTGACTAGTATATCATAAACATTTAATAAATGCTGGTGTATTGACTGATTCATCTTTACCTTCTCTTTCATTGTTATTTCATCTATTTCCATGGCTTCATTTATCACTTTTATACAAATGATTGCACATACATATGTAAATTTATACAAATATGCATATACAGGACCAACCCTCATAGCCATTATCCAGGAAAGCAACTCCTATAGAGAAGGGGCTAGCCATTCCTACCAGTTACTGCCAACCAACACCCAAAAGGTAGGTTGGCCAGCCTGACTGAAGCAGCAAGGCTCCTGGGGGAGAGATAGGAAGCACCTGGGGGAGAGATAGGCTACAGCATGTGCTTGGTAGACCAGGCCACTAACTACCTCAACCACCATCTCCTCTCAGACCCAGATGGAGAGAGCCCAAGACCCTGAATCTAAGAGCCTTGGGAATGACAATACTGTCAGTCCAGTGTCTATAACATCTTCCTGAGAAGCAATTCCTATGATGAAGCCTGGAATCTGTTCCTGCAGGTGCTATAGCCACATCTATTGACGACCAAAGTCATTGGCAAAGTCAAATGGTTCAGCACTGGAAAATGGCATGATTTTATCAGTGGAAATGCCATTGAAGAAGAATTATCATCTACCTGGCCACTGCACCATAAGGACCATGGGACCTTTCCATTTAACTTGTAGCTGAAACTTTCCACGTGTGTTGTGACTACTATGAGAATGCAAGCTTCTTATGAAAGTAAAAAAGGGACTGTTTTACTTTTCTCTGTATATCCCCAGCATTTAACTGAGTGCTTTGTACACAGTAAGTGCTTAATAAATACCTTATTCATTCAATCATTCATTCATAGTTAGCATCAATCTCTCTAATGTCTTTTAGTCCTTCATTTCTACCTCCTATAAACTGAATATCCTGTTAGTGTTTTAAACTCAATGTAGCTAAAATCAAACCTATCTTCTTCCTCTAAAAGTAACCAAAAAAAAAAAACCCTACCCATATTTCCAACTTTCTTAATTCTATTGATGGCAATATAATCTTCCCCAGGCTCCAAACCTCTGAGTCATCTTTAATTCTTGCTTTTCTGACATACTCATACATCAACAAATTGCCAGGCACTACCATTTCTTCAGCTTTCTCTCTCTCATTCTGCCAATATACTGTTCAGGCTCCCATTGTCTGGATCCTTCAAACACACGGTTGTATATATAATCTCAGAGTCCAAGAAAGGTCTTTCCATCACAGACTTATTCCTTACCAGGACACTAACTCATTGCCCCATGGGATATGTGCCAAATTCTGTCACAAAATATCCAATGCCTGGGGAAGAAGAAACATAGAGACAAGACATATCCGTATCAAGGAGGGTTTCCTTTGGAAATCCAATGAGACCAAAAGGCACCAAAGCGAACCATCCGAATCAAATCAATTGGCCCTGATATAAAGGTCCAGTAATGTTTGCCACTCCTGCCCCAAAATGATGGCTCAGCTGCCAACAGCTTCAGGTGGATGGCTAAAGCACAGAACTTTTAGCCCAGTGCTTAGCACAGTCCTTGGCACATAGTAGGCACTTAACAAATGTTTATTCACTAGTTAATTAACTGAACCACCCAGTTCTTTTCAAACTTACCAGAATCACCAGCTGAGTGGCTGACATTAATTACTCATCCCGACTTACCATAAAAGCCTTTTAACTGGTCTCCTTGCTCCTGTTTCTCCTCCTCTCCTTTTTATACTAAATACAGCTGCCAAAATAATCTTCCTATAACAGAGGTCTGACCACATCACTCACCTTTCCAAAAAAAACCTTCACTGGCTCCCTACTGCCTATAGGACAAAATAAAAATAGACTATATTAGCTGGGCATTTAAGCCTTTCAGAGTCTGATTGTAGGCTGTTTCTAGGTCTTCTTTCAAACCCTCTAAGTTTCAGCCATATTTCAGCATCCAGCCTATGTACTTTTCAGAAATATCATTTCTTCAGCTTCCTCCATGAATTTGTGTAGCACATCCCACATCCTTACAAAGCACTCCTTGCAATCTCTACCTACAGAAACCCTTTGATTCCCATTCAACCAGCTTCAGTACCAGTGTCTCTTCTTTACCAAGGCTTCCCAGACCCCCTCACACACAGGAGGCTCTTCCTCCTGAAACTTTCTTGTAGAACTTTGGCTAACTAACTCTCTTCTTAGCCTTGGTGACATTCTACAATTTATTATATTTAGTTTGTACATTTCTTATTCCCTTCAATTTTATTATAAGCTTCTTGAGGCTTGGTTTTCTCTCTCTCTCTTTTTTAATCTTGTATTCTCAGTGCTTAAAACCACACTTTGCACATAGAGGAATGGGCATTGGAACTGTGAATCCACTGGGTTTTGTTTTTGGCTTTTGGCAGTTGTCTATTTTTTAAATTAATTAATTAATATTTTGAAAATGTATTCTAATTCATTGTTATGTGGAATTCCCAGATGAAAAAATTTCTACTAATTCAGACTGGCACCTTTTCTATAATTTATAATCTTAGAAATCTGTCTTGTGGTTTAGGGGTATTTCTGTTTATGTAGGCACCTGTAATTTCATTGGTGTAAGGAACTGTCAGTGAAGACACTTCCTTTACTAATGCATATCTGCAATTCACAGTCTTAGAGTTGCCTAGAGATCTGAGGGGTTGTTTGCCCAAGGTCACACAGTCAGTATATGTCGGAAGCTGGACTTGTGCCCATATCTTACTGGCTCCAAGTCCAACTCTCTATTCACTACTCCATGCTGCTTCTCTTTGCTCATGACAGGTACTTAATAAATGTTAGTTGTATCGTGTGTAGAGTATTACAGTGAGTAGAACACTGAGAGATCTGGTTTCAAATACTACTGCTAATGCTTACAACCTGTATGAATTTAAGCTTAACGTCACTTGGTCTTAGTTTCCTTGTCTGTAAAATGTGGGCAATTAGGTGGAATGGATAGAGAACCAGTCCTGGAGTCTGAAAGATCTGAGTTCAAATCTGGCCTCAGACACTTACCCTGGGCAAATCACTTAATCCTGTTTACCTCAGTTTCCTCTTCTGTAAAATGAGTTGGAGAAGGAACTTCTGTATCTCTACCAAAACCCTAAATGAGGTCACAAAGAGTCAGACATAAGTGAAAAAATGACTGAAAAATAAAATGAGAGGACTGAACTCAGCTGGTTTCCAAAGTCTTTCCCATTCTAGACCTCTGAGCTTATACTATATTGTATTGAGTGGAATGGAATTTCCAGATGAGTGGTCAAAACAATGTATTCTATAAGTATTCAGAGTAAGAATCACAGAAATAGATTTGGAAGAGACTTCAGAGGACAACTCCTCAATTTACAGTTGAGGAAACTGAGGCATAGTGAAGTTAAATAATTTATACGAGGTCACACAGGTAAGCATCAGAGTTGTGTTTTGAACTCAGGTCCTCTGACTCCAGAACCAAGGCTCTTTCCAAGATTTAGAGTCAGAAGAGGTCTCAGAAACCATATGAACCTAAACCCTTTTTTACAGATAAAAAACTGAGGTTCAGAGAATTTAAGTGACTTGTCCAAGGTCACATAAGTGATAGGCAACAGAGGCAAGATTTAAACTCAGATTCTCTGACTCTACCACCAGTGTTCTCTCCTCTACGTAATATCCATCATTTCCATTGCTATCACCTTAACAAGGGGAACAATCAGTCATTCATGTGCTTAGCATCCATGAATACTAACTTGGATATTTGAAACACTTGCTCCACATGTAACACTCAGATATTTGGAAACCATCTGGATGATTGATCAAATTTCTCAATTTTCACTCACATGTTTTGTTATTATTTTAATATATGGTCATAGTAGGGAGTATTTTCCTCTAAAATGGCAGAACTTTTAACCCCTTGCCTTCAACACTCTGACACCTTGGGATTAGTTTAGAAAGTTCACATGGTTGGCTAGAATTGAGAAGAGTTTCCCATTGATATGTTTGGCTAAGGATGGTACTTACCCTAGTTGTCCTAGCAGCCTAATCCTTTTAAATCAAATTTCCCTAAAATATAGAATTGACAGTAGCATGCTTCAGTGGGTTAGCACTTGAAAGATGGTCTCACTAGACCCATTAATTAGCTCTCAGTTTTTAAACCCCTGTTTCCACTTTAGCCTTTTCAGCCGTTTGGGTTCCTCTTTTCGTATCCTGGTTATCCATTTCTAAGCTGCTATAAATATTTCTAGCTTTTCTTGAAGCATGGATTTGTTCTCTTGTGTTTAACACCAGTCAAGTTCAATTATTTTTCAGTTTCATTATCACTGAATAAACTGAAGCCTTGCAGTGAACCTAATGAATTTATGTTTTATTCAAATAAGTCTGGTTGAATTTGATATTTTTAATAAAGGAACATACACACTGGAACAGGCTGACTTAGCTCAGAAAGCTAAGGAATGAAGTTGCTTCTGTTGACTCGTTGTATTTGAAGAAAAGAAATGCCAATTCTTTGGGTACACGTTAAGAGATATCAGCTCCCATCCTCCCTGGTGGCAATTTGAAAAGTGACTCTTTTTCACAGCCTCTTCCATTGAACTGAGAATCACTTTGTCTAAGAGGCTAACCTCTCCCTGAATGAACCACAGATCAAGAGACCAGGAAACCATATGGGATGCACATTTTCTTTCTCCACCTTGAAAGCTATTCCAAAAAAAGAACAGAAGCCTTTTTAGTGACTATGGGGAGATCAGTTTCATTCATTCCCACTACCTGTGAAGAGCACAGTCTGTTGAGCAAATCTTCTTTATTTATCTTTTTCTGTCAGTTTTGGGTTTATTAATATGACAAACTGTGGACTCTCATCAACCAAGGTTAGGATGACTGAACAAAAAACTTGTCTCCTTTTGTTCTATTTTCCTTGCCTCCAGCATAAGGTAAATACAGTTACTCCCCTTCCCCAATCCAAATATATAAGCATGGAAACCAAAAGAGAATTACTTTCTTTTGCACCTTAAAAATGATAGATTAGAACAAAAATAATGATAATAATAATTTTGAGAGCTTCAAGTTCTTCGTTCTTTCTGTTAAAAAAAAAACTGGGCTCTGCATAGGAGACTGATAGGGCAGTCCTTAGAGGTACTGGTTGGATTCCTGGTGAATACCAGTTAAGAAGATTAGAATATATCTCATCTTTCCCACTGGTTCCTTTACTTCTATTGACATAGCCACCATCCTAGTTCAAGGCCTGGTTTATGTAATTCGTCTCCCTGCCTCAAGTCTCTCCCAGGTCCAATCCATCCTTCATAACGTGCCAAAATTATATTTTACCATGCAATTAGATCATCTCACTATAACCACCAGTGTCTCCCCATTTCCACTGCAGTCAAATCCTCTGACATTTAAAATCCTTCACAACCTGGCCCTATTTTATTTTTAATTTATGAAATAAAACAATCATTTCCATAACATAGAATAATAAAAAGATAATTGCACATGAAAAAGCAAAACTATTGAGTACAATTTGCTATTTCTTTTAAAAATATAACTTTATCATGTAATTTCTTTTTTTTTCCCTCCCACCCTAGAGATCACTACCATTAGACACAAATATGTATATGTATATGTGTGTGTCATTTCTTTCTTTGGATACAGACAGCATCTTCCTTCAGAGGTCCCTTGTAGTTAATCTGGATATTTAGAATAATCAAAATGACTCAATTCTTCAAAGCTGTCCTTAAAACAATATTGCTGTTACTATATGCAACCTTCTCTTGGCTCTACTGATTTCATTCTTCATTATTTCATGCAAGTCTTTCCATGATTTTCTAAGATCATCATGCTCACCATTTCTTAAAGCACAGCTGTATTCCATCATGATCGTATACCATAATTTAAGCCTGTTTTATTATACATTTCCAATTTTATTATGCATTATTTCCCTTCTGACACTATGGTCAAGTCAGACTGGCCTTCTTACTGCTCCACATACCTAAAACTCCATCTCCTACCTCTGTGCCTTAGCATTGACCTTCTCCTATGCCAGGAAGACAGTCCCTCCTCCCCGCTACACCTCTGGAAACAGTCAGTTTCCTTCAAAACTTAGCTCAAGTATTACCCTTCTATATTAAGGCTTTCCATATGACCCCAGCTATTAGTACCTTCTCCTGCCTACCATTGCCAATTTTCCAATTTTTTCAAATGATCATCTATGTATTTTGTAAATGTATATTTGCATATGTATGTGTTTTCTCCTCTAGTGAAATGGAAAGACCTGGGGAGCAGGGACTATTTTGTTTTCTTTCTTTGCATCCCCAGTGTCTAGCACAGTATCTAGAGTATAGTAGGTGTTTAATTGTATGTAGGCTTGTTGATTGTTTGATACCAGTGGATAAATTTCCAGGACCTATAACAAATATCTTTTTTTCATCTGAGAAAGTTGCAACACTTCTCAGATTATTTTAATTCGCATGCCTTTAGAACTCTATAGACTCTGCTCTTCCAGAGAACTATAGAGACATAGACCTTTAGAACTGGAATGTAATTAGAGATCATTGGATCATTGATTTGGAGATGAAAGGGATCCTAGAAGTCATCTAGTCCTGCTTCTCACTTAAGATTGTTTTTGTTTGTCCTTTGAAAAGGGCCATGACATCTGGAAGGAGATGTCATGACTTGCAAGTGAATTGGATTTAAGTGAGGCAAGGATGTGCAAAATCACCAGCCTCATTTTCTCCTCCAGAACCATCTGGGTTCAGTGGCAAGACACAGATCAGGACAACTGGAGATGGCCCTGTTCTCGCTTAAGAGAAGAGGAAACCAAAGCTTCAGAAGGTTGACTGGAGACAGTTAGGGGGTACAACTAGAAGAAGTGCTGGACTTGGAGTTAGGAAGACCTGCTTTCAAATTCTTATTCAAATTATTAGCTGTGTGACTATGGGCTAGTCACTTAACCACTATATGCCTCTGTCATCTGTAAAATGGGATTAATGTCACATACCTTACAGGGTTGCTATATTGATCAAATATTTTAAGTATCAAATAAGAAAATAAGCGCAGTGCTTATATAAATGCTACCTATTCAGAATTTAAAAAGAAAATCTCACTCTTCTATAGCTTTTTAAAGTTTACAAAGTGACTTTCTCCCACAAACCTGTGAGACTAGTAGTTCAAATGTTTTTATCATATCTTATAGACTGGAAAACTGATTTGCCAAGAGTTTAAGTGACTTGTCCTGATCTTTTGATGTGACATCACTGCTCTTTCCACTTAGAACCTTTTTCTCAGATTGGTACAGTTCAGAAATCTAAAAAGATAATTAAATGAAGAGCAAAATTGTGAAGAAAGACGAGAGAAACTATTCCTTCTTAAGAACAGAAAACTGAGAGGCACCTGACTTTGTCTATACTATACTTCAAAAAGTTTAAAAGTGGTAGATTTACATGAGTTGTTACAGTCCCCATTGTACCTACCTCCCAAAAAAAAAAAAAAAACACTCATCAGTTTGTGACCACTTTTCAGGTTAAAAGTCTCTGCACACAGCTAGGCTGGCCCTCAGGCTATCTACTATTGGGTCCATCCTCAAAGTCTTTCCAGCTTAGCAGGACCTAATAGATTTAGTGTTAATTTCACTGGCATAGTATAGAGTGACCTACACACCAGAATGAAAAATTGAAGAAGCATTTAATTTCTGAAAAAGTAAAGACTTCTGGATAATAAGTTGCATTTGGCATGAAATTCAATCATTCATTCATTCATTCAACAAACACTATTAAGGGTTTACTATGAGGGAGAAAATATTGTTACAATGGGGAAAAATGCTTAGAATAAAGGAAATTGAGTTCAAATCCTGTTTTCCCATTTATTGTCTGTACAATCGTGTACAAGTTATTTAACATTTCTGGGCCCCAGTTTGGTGTTTGTCAAGAAGACTTCTACTGTTCTTTTCAACTCTAAATCCTATGATTTTGTGTGCAAGGCACAGTACTAGATACTAATGATATAAAAATAAAATGATACAGGAATGAAAATAGGAATTCCTTAAGAACCTTGCATCTACTGGGAAATGATACCAGATGAGCTCAAAGAAACTTAAGTATAATATGAAGTGGACTGTGATGGGTCAAAGGAGCTATCATACAAAATGATCCCATCAGTTGGAGAACAGCGGAACAAGTTATGATATATGAATGGGAGTCAATCAGTAAGTGAACAAGCATTTATTAAGTGACTGCTATGCGTCAGGCAGTGGGATTGAAAGGAAGGACAAAAAAACCCTCTCTCTGTTCTCAAGGAGATCACAGTCTAATAGGGGAGATGACTGTACAAACAGGATCTATACAACATAAACTGGAGATGATCTCAGAGGGAAAGTGCTACCACTAAGTAGGTCTGGGAAAGGCTTCCTGCAGAAAGTGGTACTTCACCTGAGACTTGAAGGAAACCAGAGAAGTCAGGAGGTGGAGATGAGCAGGGAAAGAGTTATAAGCACGGGCAGTAGTTGGTGGAAAATGTCACTATTCAAGAGGTGGACAACAAGGAGGTCAGGGTCAACACATCCCAAAGTATGGCAATGGGGAAGGAGAGAGGGGATGAGAGTGTAAGGGGTAAGAAGACTGTAAAGTAGGAAGGGAATGGATTAATGAGAATTTTAACACCAAAGGGAAGATTTTATATTTGATCCTGATGGCAGCTGAGAACTGCTGGAGTCTATTGAGTAGGAAGGTGTAGTAGGTGACTGAGTAGTCAGTCTTGTAATGCCAGAAACTCATGGAATGCACAAAGATTTTGAAAAGGCGTGAAAAGAACTGAAACAGAATGAACTGAATAGGACCAGAAGAGTAATTGCACTCTAAAATCAATATTATAAAAACAATTTTGAAACACTTAAGAATTCTGATCAATTAAATGGTCAACCATGATTCTAGAACCCCAATAAAGAAAAACACTGCTCTTGGGACTGGCAGCGGTGGGGTTGGACATGGCGGTGTCTGCAGAGCAGGCTTGGGCCTTGTTTGGCACCAGTGTTGGGGCAGTGCTGGAGGCCTGGACGGCGCTGCAGACCACCGTGGAAAATAGCTTCGGGGGGGCCCACAGCCGCAGAAAGGCCCTGTGGCTCCAGAGAGCCATCCGGGACTATTTTGTCCAGAATACTGACTTGGAGCAGGATGAGGTGGAGGACTTCCTGGCTGACATCATGAGCACCGAATCTGACGCTCTGGTAGAAGGTGGAAGCCTGCCCTAGGCAGCTCCAGACAATGTTCAAATACTGCCAGAGTGGTGAGGAACCCTTGCTGAGACAGTTCATCACTCATGAGCCAGAAGCAGAAGGATGTCAAATCTAGGGAGGCCCAGACAGTTGACCAAACCAATGATGACTCAGACCAGGAGGAAGAATTAGATGGGGGAGATGAGGAAATGGAGGTGACTGACAGCAGGGAGACACCTGCCCTACCCTGTGGTGCCCAGACTGGTCCATCATCTGCCTCTAGCCTGGTTTCCCTTGGGCATGAAGCTGCTGAAGATGGCTGGATTGTCATCCAGAGAAAAAAGAAGTGAGAGCCTAGCCCTTCCCCAGTGGCCTGGCCTGGGCCTTCCAGTTACCAGTCATCTCCCGCAGGGACAGATTTGACTGTGTCCCACCTGGACTCAAAGACATTCAGTGACTCCCTCTTCCTTCTAGGATCTACTCCAAGGTGCTCAGCCTGGCATTTAAAGGCCTCCACAGTATTCCTTCCACCTGCCTTTCCAGGCTCATGGACCTGCCAGCCCTTCCCACATTCTTCCCCCAAATGTGACATTCTTTCCTCCCTTCTTCACATTAGTCTCCCAGTGTAGACCCTGAAAGCTGCCTGGTCGACTTAACCAGGTAGTGGGCTTCCCCTTCCTTGGATGGACAGCCTGTGTTCTCAGTAATAACAAAGCAGAGTGAAACCTGAAAAAGAAAAAAGAACAAAGAAAAACACCGCTCCTCATGACAAAGAGATAACAAATGGTTATTAATAATTATGATGATGATTACTCTTATTCAGAATGAGAAATGCATTTTCACATATAGCTAATATGGGCATGTGTTTTGCTTGCCTACAGTTATACTCATCATTCCTTCCTTCCTTCTTTCCTTCCTTCCTTCCTTTCTTCCTAGTGGGAGTGAAAGGGGAAAACAAAAATGAATGCTTATTAATTGAAAAAATAATGATTATTTTCAAAAGAATAAAATAAAATGATCCAGGAAAATTTGAGGACAAGAACACTTTCAGGTGCAGGATCAAGGAAGTCTTTACCAGAGAAGGTGACATTTCAGCTAAATGTTGATGGAAGAGAGAATTCTGAAAAGCAGAGGTGAAGAGGATTGCTTGTGAAAATACATGGATATGAAAGATGGAAAATCATGCTCATAGAACAAGTAGTAGTCAAATTTTGTTGGAACAATGAAATGTGTGAAATTTAGCAATGTAGCTGAGGCCAGATTGTAGAGGATCTTAAATGCTAAGCTGAATTTATATTTTATTCCTTAGAGAATGCAAAACTGCTGGAGCTTTTTGAGAAGGGTAGTAGCATCAATCAGTAAATCATCAAGCATTTATTAAGTGCCTACTACTTTCCAAAACATGTCAAGTATCAGGGACACAAATGCAAAACAGCTACCCCCCACAAGGGATTTCCATTCTACTAAATGATCAGACAGGTGCTTTAGGGAGATTGTGTAACTTTGTGCATGATGATTTAGAGTAGAACAATGGAAATAAGTTTTGATTTTTTGGTAATAATCCAAGCAAGAGGTAATGAGAGTCTGAACTAGAATGATAGCAGTATGAGTAGGGAATAAGATGATGTATACAAGAGATATCATGGAGACCAAATCTTAAAAAAAAAAAACCCAAAACTGTGCAACAATTCAGATATGAAAGGGCAAAGAAAGGGAGAGAGAAGAGCCAAAGATATCTCCATCATATTCAATTTCAGTGCCTGGGATAATGGTGATACAATAGCTGAAAATGAGGATTTAGAAAGGAGCCATTTTAGAGAGAGAGCGGATAAATTCAGTTGTATACATGTTGACTTTGAGGTGATGACAGGAGATTCAGGTGGAGAAATCTAGAAGGCAGTTAGAGACACAGGACAAATTCAAGAGAGAGATTAGGACAAAACATATGTGTGTTTGGAAGTCATCTATATAGAAATAATTGAACTTGTTAAAAAAAAATAGATGAAACCACCAAGAAAGAAAATTTATACAGAGAAAAAGAAGATGGCCTAGGGAAACACCGTGGAAGGGACACCTACACTCAGGAGGTGGAAGAAAGAGTAGAACCTAAAAATGGAAAAATAAATGAAACCGGAAAATGGTCAGACAGGTTAGAGAATAAAATGAACAAACAAACAAGAGGAGAGAACGGTATGATAAAAGCCAAGCTAGGAGGGAGTATAGGAAGGGAGCAGGTGGCCAATAGTGCCAAAAAGCTACACAAAGGTTAATGAGTATCATGATTGAAAAAAAAGTCATTGGATTTAGTCATTAAGAGGTCATTGGTGACCTTTGAGAAAACAATCCCCTTGCCCTTATCCGGACAGCTAGAAAGGAATATGGATTCAGGCGTATGTTCCTGCCTGAATGAATACAAACTTTCAAGGTCCTTCCAGCCTAGTTATTTCCATAAATACAGTCATCCATGCTAGCATTGGCTATACTTCTCTGATAAGAAACTTGGGTTTCAGTCTTGGATTCTTTAACTATTTACTTTTTATGCACTGCACATAGGAGATTGCCACTATCCAAATTAACAGAAGTCATTCTGATGGCCACATCCAAAAATCCTTGGCACAAGTGATGGAGTAGCCACTAAATCTGACATCTCTGACATACAGTGTCATTTCCAGAACATTTGTGGAAAAACATGGGAAATATTTCAACTCTGAAGTTTTTACTCAAAAATTTGTCCAGAACAAAAAGTCCACATATTTTCAGTACGTGGTTAAATTGCCCATAATAATGATCAGTCCCCACACAATTAAGACTAATTTTCATTATTATGAAGTCACATCTTCTGCCACCCTGTCAAGGACTTTTTCTGGATTTATTCATTCTATTTAGTGCCTCTTATCTACTGCTTGTAGAAATTTACATATTTTACAGTCTCTGAACATCATCTCTGGTAAACAATTCTCTGGTGAACAGTTCTGGTGAAGAAATTGGGCTGGGGAAATAGCTAAATTTCAAAGCAAATATTAGAGGCCAAACTAATTATGATCTAAAAGCTGAACTATGTCTATGACCCACAACCAAAGAGATCTTAGCTTCATGAAAAGTTCTCACTGACTTTACTGAAAGCCCTCTTTATAGGAGGAGTACAAGCTCAGTCTTAGATATTACTAACATTTTAAATTTTAATCCTGGCCCAAATTTTGTGACACTGAGTTTTGACTTCATCAAATAAACATTAAACTACTTGTTTGGAGTATTGGGTGAATGGGGGGGGTGCCAAATTGGTACATGTGGAGCCCAGCAGAAGTTTGGGATAAAATATCATTGTTTAGTCTTCTTAATAAATTTTTATGTCTCAGGATCATTGAGTTTTTACCCTAAAATCCCCTCTTAGTAATCTCCTTTCCCACCATTCAATAGGTATAAGCTTGAGAAGTACAAACTCTTATATTTTGTATATAACCACACATATTTGGATGGTTGACTCTATTACTAAAAATAATAATAATCACTATATTTCCACATAAAATACAAATTATTTTTATGTGCTATTTGGATAATATGTGACAAGTCTCATCCATTAGAATAGATATTGGAGAACTGACAGGATTTCCTTAATAGTTATAATATATACAACTCCTGTTCTCACTAATGCAGCAATCTAGTCTAATGTTCAGCCCAAACTTATCTTTTCTGCCTAATTATGGGATGTTTTTCTGCAGAATAAACAAATTGATTTATTTCTGCATGACTCAGTATAGGCCCCTGGACTGGCTAGCAATGAACCTGCCTCATCCAACTGATACCTGTCATCTGTCAGTTATCACAGACAATGGACAGTGCAGAAACAAGCTAAAATACCTTTGCCCAGGGGACCCTAAATACGTGTGGTTTTGAAAGGCATATATGAAACATAAGACTTAAAAGTGGAGAGCTTGCCACTGATTCTCCTTTTATAAATAATTCTGAAGATCTTCTAGGAAGACCCCCTAACGTAAAGCAGCAGTCTCTATGTGACACTAATATAGCTAGTTAAAAGGAGTCTGAAAAGAGGCTACACAGTCAAAGTGCTGGGTCTGGAGTCTGTTAAGTTTTGTTGTTCAGTTGTTTTTCAGTCATGTCTGGCTCTTTGTGACTTCATTTGTGTTTTTCTTGGCAAAGATATTAGAGGGGTTTGCCATTTCCTTCTTCAGCTTATTTTACAGAAGAAGAAACTGAGGCAAACAGGGTTAAGTGACTTGCCCATGGTCACACAGCTAGTAAGTGACTTATTTGAACTCAGTAAGATGAATCTTCTTGACTCCAGGCCCAATACTCTATCTGAAGTACCACCTAACTACCTCCTAGTCAGGAAGACCTGGGTTCAAATACCACCTCAGACGTTTGCTAACTGTGTGACCCTGAGCAAGTCCCTTAACCTCTCTGGGCCTCACTATCCTCATATGTAAAATGAAAGATTTGGTCTCAATAATCTCTAAGGACCTTTCCAGTTCTAAATCCATCATCCTAAGAACCCAATTCTGCCACTCATTAACTCTACACCCTTTGACAAATTGCTTAAAATCTCTGAGTCCTCATTTCTTAATCTGTTTAATGGGGACAATGATGCCTCTTGGGATTCGCAGAATTGTTGTAGGGACTAACCAACCTCGCACCAAACCTACTCAAATCCTGACTTCCGTGTACACATACAATAATGTTATCACTTGGAATGTTCATAGCATGTTAAGGTTTGCAGTGTCAGAGAAACACAGACTCTCCTAGCTGGAAAGGCCCTCTCAGGACACCTGGCCTAAGTTAGAACTGAGAGAATCTTCCTTACAGTATTGTCTGAAGTCTCCCAATGAGGGGGCAGGGGGACGTGCTAGAGCCAGCTCACCCAGGTTCACAAGAGACAATTGTGAAGTTTTCAGTGTGCGCATTTATACCTCAGAACCTGACAAGTGCAATAAATCAGGTTTGATTTCTTATTTTGATTGTCTAGATTTAAGAAAACCATAGAGAAAATTAAGTAATACAGATTAAATTTAAAACTGAGTCATGAATTCTCTTTTTTTTTTTTTTCAGTCAGTTGTTAAACACTTACCATTCCATCTCTGGGAGGCACCCTCTACCTCCTAAGGCATTAAATATCACTAGTATTTTCCTTTAAAACAAGACTAAATCTGTCTATGCAGCTTCCTCTCTTTCCTTGTTCTACCTCTCCCAAGGACAAGCAGAGAAAATCTCTTCCTTTTTCACATGACAACACTTTAAAAGGGTTATCATGTTCTCTCCAGGTTTTTTTCTCCTCTATGCTATCCATCCTTAGTTCTTCTGATCAATTTACATATGGTAGGAAATAAAGGCCTTTCATTTATCTGGTTTGTCAACCTTTCACTGCTTTCCAAGGTCTCAGTTAGAACTAAACACAGTCGTCTTTGAGCTATGGTCTGACTTGGGTAGCATTAAAAGAGGGAGAGCATCCAGGAATAAGGTGATAATCCTGACACACTCTGGTACAGACAACATCTAGAACATTGTGTTTCAATTTATACTGTAGATATATTGTATGTACTTAGTTATTTCCATGTTGCCTCTCCCATTAGAATAGAAGCTCCTTGAGAGCAGTTCTTTTTGCCTTTCTATGTAGTGCCTGGCATATTATAGGCACTTAA
Source organism: Notamacropus eugenii (assembly GCF_028372415.1). Taxonomy (NCBI): domain Eukaryota; kingdom Metazoa; phylum Chordata; class Mammalia; order Diprotodontia; family Macropodidae; genus Notamacropus; species Notamacropus eugenii. Next base: position 229,006,384 of record NC_092876.1, read on the forward strand.
TAAATACTTGTTGACTGACTGATTGACCACTACAATCTAAGAACAAATTTTTTAAGTGAGAGTGTGTCCAGGGAAGACAACCTGAACAGTAAAGTCTTGAGTCTATGCCATATGGTAATTGGTTGGAGAAAATGGAAATGTTTAATCTGGAGAAGAGAATATTGAAGGGAGGACATGATGACTATATCTTCTAGTATTTAAATGACTACTGTGTGGAAGATGGATTCCACTTGTTTTATTTGAATCTAGAAGGCAAAGCTGGGTCATCGTCAGTCTTGACTTTTGTCTTGCCGCTGAACTCTGATGACTCTGGAGAAAAGATTGAGGTTGATGACTTTGCACAGCCTTGCCTCACTTAAATCCAATTCACCTGCAAGTCAGGACATCATCCTCCTGATGTCATCCTTCCTCTTTGGGAATGAAGGAGGAACAACCAAAAAAGAAGGCAGAGTCAAGATCATTGCATGGAAGTGGCAAAGAGACAAGTTTAGACTTCCTGTAATGATCATTTGGACCTCCCAAAGCAGAACAGGCTGCCTTAGGAGGAACTGGATGGCTATTCACTGGGGGCCTCCAAATAAAGGCCAGATGACTACTTATCAGGGACGTTATAATGGACATACTTTTTAGTAATCATCATCATTAATAATAATAATCATAGCTAACATTTTACATTTTCAAAACACTTTACAAATCTTATTTTATGTTAGCAACCCTGGGAGTAGTTACCATTGTTATCCTCATTTTACAGAGAAGAAAACTGAGGCAGCAAATGTTAAGGGACATGCCCAGAGTCATACAGTTAATGACTCCAGGAAATGGAATTTAAACTCAAGTCTTCTTGACTGGAGATCTCAGTACTTCATCCACTGCACCACCTAGTCATGAGTTGTACCCAGTACTTCATCCACTGCACCACCCAGTCACAAGCTGTACTTGCTGGCTACTGAGGTCCTTTCCAATTCTAAGATTTGGTGATTACAATTTTCCTTGCAGCCTTAGGTTTCATCAGCTTTCTTGGTTATCTCATCAAATTGTTGCCTCATCCTGAGTTTATCCCTCATTAAAATCTCCATTTACTTTCAAATGAATTGCCATCTGGTCATGTTTAGCCTTAGAAAGGAAGTCATATACTGGAAACTGAAGAACTTTGACCCTTAAGGCCTCTTTATATCATTGCTCCCACTTGGAATTGAGGATCTAAGGTTAAGCTGGGAAGCAGCCAAAGGAAAACAACCAGCACGATGTGGGATAGAACTAGGAGCCGATTTTAACAAAGACATGGATAAAACCATAAATAGCATGTACATTCTCAGATGATACAAAGTCAAGAGGGAGAGTGAATATGTTAGATGACAAAGTCAAGATCCAAAAAGAACTTGACAGGCTAGAGCACTGGGCTGGATCTAATAAGACAAAATCCAAAAGGGATAAATTAGTTTTAAATAAAAGTGACTTTACAGGTACAAGATGAGAGAGAAGAGACTAGATAGCATTTTATCTGAAAAAGAGCCCAAGATTTTAGTGAGTTTTAAGCTCAATATGGGTCAGCAGTGTGCTGTAAAGTTGGATAGCATCGTGGATAGAGCACAGGGCCTGAAGTCATGAAGACTCCTGAGTTCAAATCTAACCTCTGACACTTACTAGCTGTGTGACTCTGAACAAGTCACCTAACCCTGTTTGCTTCTGTTTCCCCATCTGTAAAATGTATTGGAGAAGGAAATAGCAAACTACTCCAGTATCTTTGCCAAGAAAACCCCAAATGGGGTCATGAAGAGTCAGACACAACTAAACAACAACAAAAAAGGATCTTAATGTATTCTAAGAGATGTCTTGTTTCCAACCTTTAGGAGATCACAGTTGCTCTGCCAACATACATGTGTTCAGTCCTGAGCACCCCAGTTTAAGAAGGACGTTGATAAATGGAAGATGATTCAAAGAAGGGAGGTGGGATCAGATGAAGAAATTGGGGGTGCTTAATGTGGAAACAAAAGGGAGAGTAGGGACAGGATAGCTGCATCCAAGGATTTAAAGGGTTGTCATCTGGAAAAGAGATTATGCTATTTAGACTTTAAGAACAGAGCCAAGAGCAATGGGTGAAAGATGCCAAACTAAGGACTGATGTGGGGGGAGGGGCAACAACTTCCTAATAATTAGAAATATAGCCAAATGTGAAATGGGCTGACATTAGAAATAATGGCTTCCCTTTTTTGGATTGGATAGTCCCTGAGGTCCCTCCTAGGCTCTGTGTCATTCTCTGTGTGATTCATAATACCTAGAAACTCTTTCTAGGTTCCTTCTGGCAGTATACCAAGGGTTAGTAAGCTTGACAAGTCTCCAGAGGCTCCCTGTCCCTTCCTAAATGAATGCCTAAGGAAATACTAAGCCTCCTTATCAGAAATGTCAGTTTGACATATGGCTGCTTCCATAGTTCCTAGTGGGAAGTCACATGCCATCGCAACAGGTATCTTCTTCCTGAGGCTGGGAACAGATGCCCTCACTCTTGGTGGCATCTGTGAATCCCCCTTGTTCAGTTCAGTTCAGATACTCTTCCTTAGAAATCTCAGATCTTTCTTCCATGGAAAGAACTTCCTAAGGATTATGCATTTCAAAGTGCTTAAAGTGACTTCTTCTTCCTCTACTCCTCTACAATACATTCTTCCTGCTTCCTGCCTCCTCATCTTCAGACCCCTTGGTTTGGATTCCCCTCTATTCCCGTAACCTCCTTTTCATTTTTTATTTCCTCTTGCATCTGTACAATTAGTCCTCAGAGTAAGCCTTAGTCTTCACTTGCTAAGCTGGACAGCGGAGAAGTGAATCTCTATTCCCATAACCTCCTCTAGGAGGGACACCAATTTACCTCTAGTATATTCAATCTTGTTGATTGCTCATGACAGAAACAAAAAAACAGACACGATCTCAACTGGACACAGTTGAATTGAGATCCTTTGCTATTTGTTTTTTCTGACTTCTTTAGATTTCTCCCACAGGCCACCAGCGGCTCAGAACTCCCCATTGCCTTAGTTACTCTATTTCGTAGCAGATAAAGTCCTTGATTCTCACCTTTCATGTCTTTATTACATAGTTTCCTTGGCATAGATAGTACTTAGCAATTTCCTACTGCTACCTAAATGTCCCCATTTCCTCCCCCAAAAAATTCAACCATCAGGTGTCCTTACCTTTCCCAGAAGTTCCATCATGCCCCCCTTCCATTGTCTTCTTTTCTATTTCTTGTTCATTTAATGCATGAATATAGATCATAAACTTTCCAATCCACCAAATGTAAAGTGCTATATAAGTGTAAAACTACCATTGGTATTATTATTAAAAAAATGAAAACCACCACTTAAGAAAACTTCGTGAATAATTATCTTGTTATTTTTTGTTCAACCTCTCTGAAATTCCATTTTCCCAACTGTAAAAAAGTGAGCTTAGCAAGACCCACAGCACCTACCTCACACATTTGCTGTGAGTATCAAATAAGATAATGCAAATAAAGTGCATTGTAATCCTTAAAACACTAAATGTATCAGCTATTTTTATGATTACTATGTGTAGCATAGTAGAAATGGCTCGCAGAATCTCAGAGGTCAGAGGGATTTCAGAAACCATGTAGTTATGTCCACAACTTCCAATCATCTCCTCTAAAACCAAACTGATAAATGGTTTTCCATCCTCTCCTTAAAGATCTCCAGGGAAAAGGAACTTATGGCCTCCTGAGAATGACTGGATTTGGAATCAGAAGATGTAAGGTGTTCAAATCCCAAATCTGTTGCGTATTGTATCATATGTTTCTCCTCTCTGAGACTTGGTTTCATCATTTGTGAAACAGAGGAGAATGGGCTAGATGAGAGGTTCTCAACATGGTCTCCACAGACTACCACAGGCTCTGTGATTTTTATTTTCTACCTTTAATAACCATATTTCAATTTAAGATTTTCTTAATTATATGCATTTTACTTCATGCATTTAAAAACATTTTTCTGAGAAGGGAATCCATAGGTTTCACTAGACTGCCAAAAGGGTCCAGGTCTCAAAAAAGCCTAAGGAGTCTAGATTTAAAGGTTCTTTAAGGTATCTTTCAGTTTCAATCCTAAAATCTACCACATTTTGCTTAGGTGGTGAGAAGACACAGACTAAGGCAGGGTCCCCCAAGACTAGACCACAGTTGTCAGGTCCTGGGATCTCATTACCCTGGTAAATAGTCTGAGCCTTAAGAGACCTTAAGAATGAAGTGAAGCAGGGCCAATGGACACATACAGCACCGAATGGGATGACCAAATAAATCAGTCAAACCGTCCCTCCTCTCAATCTACTTTCTTGATCTGTAATGTAATCAAATTCAAGCAAATCAAACTATGGACAAATCATCTGGAGTTGAATAGATAGATAGCTCAGTATTTTGACCCTACCTGTTACTGTAAAGGACTGGCCAAAAAAAAAAAAAAAGAAAGAAATAGAGAAATAACACTTCATTAACATCACATCAATACATTTTTATATTTTATCAATTTTTCTCTTGATATTCCTTTGAATGTTTCTTTGATATTCCATTGTCACTCTCCACTACCATCCCTTAATAGAGCCTCTTTCCCTTGTAAGGAAGAGAACCTCAATCATAATAAAGCATCACAGTATCCATTTCTCACAGTATGAGCAATATTCCACACTTATAGCTTGGCATTATCAGACAGGATAAGTTTTTGTCAAAGATTCCTGACGTTAAAGATGAAATACTACCCACTTTGCCACTGTCTAAGGACCACTGGATCTACGATCTATCGACCCTCTACTATGCCCCTACCCCCATAGTTTAACCCTCCTATGTGCATTGTCTGCCATATTAGAATGTGAGTTCTTCAAAAGCAGAGATGGTCTCACTTTTCTATTTGTATGCTCAGTCTTTAGCATGATATTTATCACATAACTCAATATACTCATTCATTCATTCATTGTGCATATTGTTCTCTAGGTTCTACATCATTTTATGTAGCTGTTTTGTATTTCTCTGAACTTCTCATATTTAGTGTTTCTTATCAAGCAACAATATCTCATTGTATTTGTATACCTCTGCTTGCTGAACTCTTCTCCAGCCAATAAATACCGCCTTTGTTTCCAACTCTTTTACTACCACAAAGGTTACAAAGGATGAATGTTTTGAAATATATGGTACCTCTGTGTTTTTTACTATTTTGCAGTATATTTCCAGTAGTGAAATCATAAATAATCTAGTAATTTTCCTCACATAACTCAAAATTATTTTGCAATATGGGGAGGCTAATCTCAGCTCCACCAACAGTGTGTTATTGTGCCTGTCTTTCCACTGCAGCACCAGCATTGATTAGTTCTCTTATATAAATTTCACCAATTTACTGGGTATGCAGTAATGTCTCAGAACTGTTTTAACTTGTGTTTCTTTTATTATTGATGATTTGAAGAATTTTTACATGGGTTTCTGACTGATTAAATTTCATTGAAAAATGTTTTTTTTTTTATTTTACCATTCATCTTTTTGGAAATTATAATATTGACATCAACATTTATAAATTTCATTGTGAAGGTTGTTAATAACCATTTTCTGTTCATTACTATTAGTAGGACTGTTCTGTAAAATTCCACAAAGAATGTAAATGTTCTATTTGTTCCAGTAAACTACCTGACCATCACACCATACTAGTATTTAACAGGGAGTAATTAAATATGGTAGCATTTTGGGGAAAGATTTTAAAATATGCTAGTTGAAATCACCATATTAGTGAGAATCAAATGGAATTTGCTATGACTTTCCATTCTAATAGCATTAATGGTCATGCCATCATTATACATCTCTAACAAACACCAGATATCGGCTTGTATTTCAGTCAGTGAACAAACATTTATAAAAAGCCTACTGTGTCAGACACAGCTAAGAGGCTGAGAATTTGAATGCATAAATGAAGCAGTTTCTGTCCTCACAGTGTTTACAGATTCTAGAGGGGAAACACTATGTACATAGATAAGTATATAATAAATGAAAACTCAGAGAGAGGCACTAGTAGCAGGGATGGGTATCAGCTTTAATTCATTTTTTGCAGCTAAGTAGTGCCTTAGAATGAGTGTTGGACTTGGAGTCAAGAAGACCTGAGTTCAAATGCCACTTCAGACAGTTTTGTGATTGACCAAATCTCTTAACCTCACTGAGCCTCAGTTTCTTTATCTGTAAAATAAGCATAACAATAGCACCTGCTTAGAGAAATTTTGTTGTGAGGAGTAAATGAGATAATATGTGTAAAGTTTTGTGACCCCATTTTGGGGTTTTCTTGGCAAAGATAATGGAATGGTTTGTCATTTCCTTCTCCAGATTATTTTGCAAGAAACTAAGGCAAACAGGATTAAGTGACTTGCCCAGGGTCACACAGCTGGTAAATATCTGAGGCTAGATTTGAACTCAGGCCCAGCACTCTATCCACTGAACCCCCTAACAGCCCACAAAGCTCACTATAAATACTCTTAATATTGTTACTATATGTGGAGGAAAAGGGAGAGGGGGAGAAGGGAAAGCGGATGGGGGGAGAGGAGGAAGAGGAAAAGGGGAAGAGGGCTAAGGTGAAAAACTTCCTACAGAAGGTCCTGTTTAAGCTGAGCAGTGCAGGAAATTAGAGTTTAACAACCAGAGGTGACCAGAGAATACAGATCAGACATAAGTTAGAGCCTGTGGAGAAATGGACATGGGAGATGTTGAATAAATGCTGGTTTCCTTCCTTCCTTTCTTCCTTATCTCGCCTACTAGAGGGAAGGAACTTCATAAAATTATTCTTTGTACCTGCCTAGCACAGTGCCCAATGCAGCTTTTGTTTGTTTGTTGGTGAGAGGCATGGAGGCAGTAACTGAATCCAGACTTGTAATTTCATCAGTGTAGGAACTCCCAGTATGAAAACTTCTACTAATTCAGATCAACGACCTCAACTGTAATTCACACACTTATAGATATCTTAGGCTGCATTAAGAGAATAAGGAGGCTCAAGTTGAACAGCTGAACAGACCACATCTGTAATATTGTATTCAGTTCTAGCCAACAAAGTTTAATAAAGGATAGTCACTGATAAACTGGTGAGTGTCCAGAGGAGGGCTGCCAGGTGAAGAACCTTGAGCCTGTGCCATCTGAGGATTGACTGAAAGAATTGGAGATAATTAGTCCAGTGAAGAGACAATTCAGAAAGGACATAATAGCTTTCTTCAAGTATTTGAAGGCTGTCATGTGGAAGAGAGATTGGACTATTTTCTACTTTTCCCCAGAGGAAAGAACTAGGAGTAAATAGTGGAAACTGCAAAAAGGTGAAGACTGACTTAAGTGGTTTGTTTTTGTTGGGTTTTTTTTCCTGATTTAATATCAGAGGAAAAAAGCTTCCTAATAAGTAAAGCTTTCTAACAAGTAGAACTGATTTAATATTAGAAAGAAATAAAAGCTTCATAAAAAGTAGAACCTAGTAGAATGGGCTTCCTTAGGAGGAAACAGATTATCCATTATTGAAGATTTTTCAAGGAAAAACTATATGACCACTTGTTTGGTATGTTATACAAGGTATTCCTTTCAGACAAGGGTTGGAATGGATGGCTGCTGAAGCAACTCTAAAATTCTGTAATTCTGAGAAGTTAATGACTTTCCCAAGATCACAGATCTAGTAGGTATCAGAAACAAAATTTGAACTTAAACTTCCTGACTCTAAAGCTGTCTACTCTACACGGAGCCTTTCTTCCTTGCACAGAATAAGCATTTAATAAATATGTATTGAATTAATTGAAGCTTTTAATAATTGGATTATTGAAGTGATCTCTACAGTACCAGTCACATCTAAAAGGAATATTCCTAACAAACCTTTTGAGCCTCTGGAATATTAGAGAATGCAGCAACTTTCCATAAACTGAGAGATTCCCATAAAATGGGCACCATTAAAAAGTTTATTGTGGTAAATAGATCCCATTTTATATGGGTCACCATCTAGTTAGTGACTGATGTGCCTTGCAAAGCAACTATATCTTCTGCCCTGAATAGCTCAATTGTGCTTTGATTGCAACATCTGATTTTTCAGGGGTTTTGGATCTCAAATACTGTAATCATTCCTACATAACTCAGTAAGGACTTTTTGATTAAAGTTTGTATTCAAAAATACACAGACACTGAGTTGTTGTTGTTGTAGTAAGGGTGAGTCCTGGGACCTAAGGAAGTCTTTCTGAATCATCAGAAATTTCAAAATACACATTAATGCCTATTGATTTTAACAAAAAATTAGGTTTGACTGCAGGCAATTGGAGTGTTTTGTGCATTTAAGGGACGTCTGTAATTTGAAAGGTAAGAGCAAGAGGTAAATGCTCTGTTGTCCCCGCCCCACTGTTGCTAGTAGAGTCTTATCAAGCCAGTAGCCAGCAGCAAAAGCTGAGATCAGTCTGACCTTTCTCTGGGAGTAGAGGGCCTTCTAGAGCTGTTGGCAACGGGATGACTTAGTTGTGGGCTTCATCGCCTTTGTGAGCAAAGGCCTCATAAATGAAAGTGAATTCAGTCCATTTATCCCAAACTCTCCCAAGGAATACATTTGTTCTTATAAAGTACACTCTTAGTGACCCATTTGCACTCTTGCTCCATCACATGTATCAAGATACCCTTGAGTAGTGTGCAGTTCCAAAGCATGCATTTAGTCTAGGAAAGAGGAACAGTATTTTACTTTAATGGAGGTATATTTCATGGGACCTTTTATATTTATTACCATTTTTTTCCAGGGGAAAATGCCAGGAGTATATACATATACACTGGCCCTGATTTGTGGCTCTTTTCCTCAATTTTCATTTTCTCATTATAAAAGAAACCAAGATTAGATGAGAGAGAAAGGTGAACTGATTGGTACTTAGAGTCTGGGCCAAGAGGGTTTAAATAGAAAGCACAGATGGGATACTTGAGGTACAGTATCTTGGGGAGTAAAGTCATTACTAAGTTAGTGAACACTGTACCATGTCAGATGACTTCTAATGTGTATGTATGTGTGTGAATGAGTACATGTATGTGAGTGTATGCATGCACTCTTGTCCGCATTTGAGCATGGCAGCAATCTGTCTATCATTGACCATTACTTTGTTTTCTCTGAACTTTCAAGCAGTAGGTTGCTTCCCCAGGTTGTATCTAATATGCCTCCTGTTCTGACCCCGAGAAAAAACAAGAAACAAATCTGGAGAAAGATGTCTTGTCAAATAACATTTTTAATGAAATGCTGGAAAATTCTGTGCACATTGGTTGAGGTCACTGACTGACTTATCTTGGGGCAAAATAGTTTCTTTTCATGGAAAGATATAAGGACTTATTCTGAAACAGAAATCAAAGAGGCAAAGAATCCCACATACAAAAACAGGTGAATATTTGGCTTTGCTTCCCTAGCTGCTGACCTTGCCCTTCCTTGTTAGAGTGTGCTGCCTGAGCATCTGAGGCTCCTAATATAATGAAGAAGAGGAAAAGCCCAGGTGACAGCCCTACATATGGAGGAAGGCAACCAAAGCTTTCAGGACCCCCAGCGTTCTGGGGAGCCTGCATTTAATTTTAGGCAAATCAAATGGATGAGAATGGACTGAGATAATTGTCGTTTTTGCATTTTCAGGCAAAAATGGAGTAAAAATTGCAAACCATCTCACCTGGAACACTTTTTCCAAGTATAATGTCTCATCCCAATCTCAGACCTTCCATTAAGCTTGTAAGTATCTGTATCCATGTTTCTGACATATGGCTCCTGCTTAAGGGTGCCTGGTTGCTCTTGATCCTTCCGCATGTTTTAACCCATTAATAGTTTATTGATTGGTCTCCAAAACCATCATTAATCATTAAGTGGCCAACAGTAGAATTTTAAGAAGACAAAATTTGAAGCCAGTAAAAACCTTACAGATCATATATCTAGTATAATGATGTCAAAGTCAAATAGAAAGAAATCCCTGTGGGCTACATGTTGATTTAGAAAGCCACAAATCCACATTATCTATGCTGCATTGGATGACAGGGTCTTGTGTTTGACACCTCTGATTGAATCCAACCCCTTTCAATTTAGAGCTGAGGAAATTACCAGTTAGAGAGATCACGTGATTTACCCAAAACCATACATTTAATGTAGTTAGTAGCAGATATGGGATTTGACCACGAGTCTCTGATACCAAATTTGTTATTTTTTGTCACCATCTCACATTCTGATTCTTAGTCCTCAGATGGCAAAATCAGTTTGTAGAAAATTTCATTCATAAGCAACACCATTCTGATCTGACTTACCCCATAATTTAACAAAATGGTAGTTGAGTACTATATCTACCTACCTCACCGAGATCAGACACAGGAAAAAGAGAACATCTGAACAAAATACTTATAATAGCCCTTTTTGTGATAGCAAGGAACTGGAAATGAAGTGAGCTTCCCCATCAACTAGGAAATGACGATGAGCACCGTGACATCAGACTGTGCACTCCTTGAGAGGAATGATTGTATTTTGTCTTTCTTCATATTCCCAGTGCCTCGTACATAAAAGGTACTTAATAAGCATCTATTGGCTAACTAAATAACCGAGTAAATCATAGTATATGAGTATAGTATGTGAATGGAATAGAATACTACGACTCTGTAAGACATTATGAAAGAGGCAGATTCAGAAAAACCTGGGAATACTTTATGAACTAAGTGACATAGAATGAAGTGGGCAGAATCAGCAAAATAACTTTTATCAATACTATTACACTGTAAAGGAAAATAGCTTTGAAACACTTAAGAACTCTTTTAAAAGGAATAATCAGTCATGACTTCAGAAGACCAATGATGAAACCGTCTTCTCACCTCCTGACAGAGAAGTGATAAATGTTAAGGGTAGAGCAGGATGTACATTTTTAGACACACACACACACACACACACACACACACACACACACACATATCAGGCCTAATACTTCCATGAGTGGCATGTTCAATTACTCATTCCCTTAGTAAACTTTTAAAGTGACTCAATCTAGTTGGAAATGGTTGTTGTTTTATAGAACTGCTCTTGAAGACTATATAAGAAACAAAAAAAAGCTGGTAAGTGGCTTTAAACTTTGGAGGAGCCCATTCTTTGCATCACCTCCACTTCATCAAGAGCTCATTGATCTGAGAGTAAAGAGCAAATACTAGAGCTCCCCTGGCCAGCTCATGCAGGTTACTGGCATCACTCTCAATAGTCAGCACAGGCTAGCAACATGATCAATATGGGGGCTGTCATCAGGATCAAACATGAATTTAATGAACCAGTAGAGCCACAGAACACTCTATTTTGCTACCTATCATTACAATGTGTCATTTTTTGAATGTAAAGGCCATGCTACTGCTGTACCTCTTTTCAACAGTAGATCTGTTACTACTTCTTTGACACTGAACAGGTCATTTTACCTTTCTAGGTCTCAGTTTCCTTCTCCGTGAAATAAGACAATCAAGCCAAATAATCTCTTAGGTTACTTCAGTTTCCAAATCGTATGATCCTATGCCATCTGGGTTTATATCTAGCCACATTGTCTCCTGTACTCTGCCATTTGACTGATGGCAAAAATTTCGAAGAAGGCCAACCAGGATAATGATCAAGGGAGAGAACAATGCTTCCTAAGAACCTCACCCTAAGCACCATGTTCTAGTCACCCAACTTACACTGTATCACCCAATCTTAGTGGAAACCAGATGAAATGTCCCAATCCTCTCTGTGCCTTTTCCTGTGATTTATAAGCTATCCTGAGCATGGCCTAAGATTACCAGTTGAGTATTAATGTACCTAATATAAATCTTTTGAAAACCTTTTGCACATATTCCCTGAGACATCTTTAACCTTGGGGTCTAGAATTCACTATCATTTCAGCAACATTCCTACAATACAATTTAAGGAGAGTTTACCACCAAAATTCAGAAAACGTGTTTATTGTGAAGGCAAAATTATACTCTACAAAAATCACAGGAGAACAACTTGTATTTCTTCTTGTCTAAGTTGTGTGTGTCAGTGTGTGTTTGTCCTTCATTGCTGAAGAAGACCATGAATGTCATCAGAGAAATAATGACATGACTTGCACTTGACTTTGTTTTGAGTGAGGGAGGGCTGTGGAGGTCACCAGCCTCACTTCTCCTCCAGATCCATCTGAATCCAGTGACAAGATATTCGTCAGGATGACTGGAGATAACCCAGGATGAGGCAATTGGGGTTAAGTGACTTGCCCAAGGTCACACAGATACTGAGTGTCAACTGTCCATGGTGAGATTTGAACCCAGGTTCTCCTGACTCCTGCACTGGTGCTTTATCCACTGTACCACCTAGCTGCCCTGTGTGTCAGTAAAAACATTTCTTGATGAAATTATTAGAGTTGGAAATTACATCAGTTTTCTAAGACAGTACTTCATAAACTGAATTCCAAGACCCCTTAGTGTTTTACATGATGTGAATAAGAATTCGGTGAGAAAATGTTTATACTGGCAAGACTTCCCCTTACAAATATTAAATGTGAAAATATTTACATAGCAAAAAAAAAAGAAAGAAATGAATTAAGTGCTTCACTTTTTTGTTATTTTTCAAAATAGGCTAAATTTTCTCTGTTTTACACCAAAATTTTTCTGACCCACCTTTATCCTAAGGGTATTCAAAATGACCAGATTCTGCCCACTCATCACCTCAAAAAGCAGGCTGGATTTTTGTTTAATTCAAATGGTTCAGGTGTAATTCAACTGGAAAACAGAGAAATGGTCCCTTCTCATCCTCTGATTCTACTTCTCTCTTCTGATAATATTTTCTATAATGTTGACAGAGACATTGAGGGAAGCCCATTTTATACACAGGGCAACTTGGGTTTCCACTCTCATATGCCAGGACTCTCATCGAATAATTAGTATAAGAACTAAATGGGTAGAGCTTTGAAGTGAGAAAGCTTAGTACAGTGAAAGGAAACTTGGGGTCAAAGTCTGAGGACCTGGGTTCACATCCTACTTCTGAAACCTACTACCTGTATAAGATCAGACAAGTCACTTAGCTGTCCCCAGCCTCAGTTCATTCAACTATAAAAACGGGTGTGGAACTAGATGGCCTCAAAACCATCTAGAACTATGCTCCTAGGATCATCTGTCACTGAATAGTTAGTACAGGAGCTAAATGGACAGGTTTTCATAATAATAAGCTAGCATTTACTTTACACACTAACTCATTTGATCCTCGCAACAAACCCTAAGAGGTAGGTGCTGTTATTCTCCCCATTTAATGAATGATTTCATTACATTAGAAAGAACACTGAATCTAGAGTAGAAAGCCCTGAGTTCAAATCCTGTCTCTGACACTGAACAGCCTGTGTGATCTCGGACCAGTCCTTTCCCTTCTAAGAGTCTCAGTTTCTTCCTCAGAGGTGGATAGCTTAGACAGCCACCAACTAAATTCCTTTCTAGCTCTCAAACTCTGATCCTATTTGTATTTCAAAGAAGCTACCCCCAATTAAAGGATGATCCTCACCAAAACTGTCATTTTTCCCTCCAGGTCATCTGTTTTAAACTATAATCATTCATTCAGTGAGTACTAAGTCTGGATGTTGAAGATGTGAGTTCCAATCCTATCATTGTCACTAAATAACTATATAGCCTTGGGCAAGCCTGTGAGACACAGTGCTTTCATCTTTCAAATGAGAGGGTCAGATTCTAAGTTGTTAGAAGTTTCCAGGTTCCTTCCAGCCCTAACCTTTTATGCTTCCTTAAATGTTCAAAATACATCTGTGTCTGCCTGCTCAATAGTGCCTTGCACGTGGTTGGTAAATCTTTGCCGAATAGGATTTAACTGAACAGATGTATTGGTGGGGAGGAAACAAATACATTTAACACATACATACACATACTTCTATGCTTATAAGTGAGAAGCAGCACAGCAAAGTAGATCATGCTTTGAAGTTGGTATCAGGAAGACTTGGGTCTGAATACCCACTGTGACATGATCACATATCACTCAAGCTCTGTGAGCCTTCGTGTCATCATCTGGAAAATGAAGAAAAAGAATGTTTGATTTGGTTAGTTGCTGTGAGGCTCAAGAATTGGAGGGTTGTCACATGGAAGAGGGATTTGATTTGTTCTCCATCCCAGAGAAGGGCACTAAGTACAATGAGCAGAAGCTGAAAGGGGGAAGGGAGGAAAGCAAATTTCCTACAATTTAAAACTATCAAAAAGTGGAATGGGGTTTCCTCAGGACACAGTGGCTTCCCCAGTTAAAGGTTTTTAAGCAAAGCCTGGATGGCTGCTTCTTGGATATATTGTATAGAAGATGTTGACTCAGATGGCCACTGAAGACTCCTCCAAATGAGATAATGGCTGTGAAGGACTATGTAAACCTTAAAGCACTATACGAAATCAGCTATTATTATCATTTATTTTCTAGTCAACCTTTCATCATTCTAAATCATCATTTGTTGATTAAATAATGTGTGTGCTTGTGTGTGTGTGTATGTGAAGCAACTGTAATCCCAAAAAGGAAGGACAAGCAAGTTCCTTCCCTTGAAATTCAGTAAAATTCAACAAATATCTGTGGTGTCTAATATGTACCACCAGACTAGGTGCGAGGGACACAAGGCCAAAACCAAAATAATACCTTATCTCAAGGAACTTAGATTATATTGGAAGGAAACAGAACATTCATTGATAAGTAAATTGAAAAATGAGTAATGAGAGTGAGGAAGGAGGCAAAACACAAACAACTTGGGTAATGGGATGGAGGGGTTGAAGGGCCTCCTGTGGAAGATGGCATTGGAGCCCAGCCTGGCAGTGAGTCAGTAAAATATGGACCCATTAAAGCTTCTTAAGCAAGGGAATCATATGGTCAGATCTTTGTAAAAACAGAGGTGCAGAGTGGGAAAGATTAGGGAGATACGTCTCTCAACTCAGTCTTTCAGTCTGGAATTGCAGAAAGGAAGACAAAAGCATTTGAATGAAACCACGTTTAAAGCATAAAAAAAAAACCTTTCTTTAACAAAGAACCACTCCCACCCCATCCAAATAAGCTATCACAGGTGCAACCTAACAGAGAAATGCTCAAAATAAAAACTAATCAAATCAAACCAGTCATCTAAAACAGGTCTTCTCTCTAAAAAGAAAGAGCCCCTTTTCAGCTAATAAATAAGTGGTCCAATACCCACCCTACCCCACTCTTCAGAATCAATGTCAATTCAATTAGAAGTATGAGGTATGGGGTCTAAGATTCAAGAGCTAGGGAAGAGGCTGGTTAGAGAGCAGGGTCAGAGGACTCTGATTTAGGTAATAGTAGCGTTGAACAAAACACAATGTTCAAATCATGTGGGGTCATGTTGTTTTGCATGTGCTATAACCATGCATAAATGCTCCAAGAGGCACTGAAGCACGTCCTGATTGGACTTTGAAAGTGAGCATATGTCTGATTTCCTACACCTGGGACAGGTGTTGCTGCAATTCAGAAAGGCCATGGGCTTCTCAAAGAGTTAACAATCCGAAATGGGAAATCAGGCAGTGGAACAATGAAACACATGCCTAGATATCGGGCAGCAGAAGTGGGACAGATGCAGAAATGATGGTTAGGGAGAGAGAAGCAATGGGAGCTTGGAAGGACTAGGGGAACAGATGTTCCATGTGATAGGTTTTGAAATGTAGGGAGGTATGTGGTTCGAAAAACATTAATTCTCCTCAAACTACTTCCACTTTCCTGGTCATTTTAAGAACAGTTTTTCATTAAAAACAAAAAAGTACACATAATTACTACTCCAGAATGGAACCCTTGAGCTAAATCATTCTCAAGGGGGCTTTGTCTTCCTTGGTGGGCAAGTTGACAGCAGGCTACAATTCCTTTTAGATTTTATATGAGCTCAACAGGGTAGCAAAGAATGGTAGTCAATTTTCTCCAACTTTCCCTGGTTCCACTTAGCAGCAAGCAATGCTAAGAAAAACCTTCTAAGGCAAGAGTGGGGCTATTTCTGTGATAGGCTATGAATGGATATAGTAAACACTGAGTCACCAATCATTCAAAATCAAGAGTGGTCCACATATGCTCCACTGAGGTTCCTAATTCTAGCTGCCTTGTACTAAAATAATGATGCTTTTCTCCTCTATTTGGGATTGATTGTTCATTCCTAAAGTAGGCATCTTAGCAGTGTGTTTGTAATTGCCACATTGCAAAGATTCAGAGGAGATGCAGGAGTCACCCTTAAGAAGCATTTCCGTGTTAATCAGGGACTATTGATCAGGCTGCCAAGTTCCCTGCTGTGTTCAGTCTCATAGAATTAATGAATGACAAAAGAACCAAGAGCTTTGAGAGGTGACAAGTTTTGGCTGAAGAATCCTCCTGACAGAATTCTCTTTGGGTTGAACAAATCACGTAAACCAAGGGTGTAGAATCTGAGGCCTTGAGGCCACATGTGGCCTCCTAGGTTCTTAGGTGCAGCCTTTTAAATGAGACCAAGTTTTACAGAACAAATCCTTTTATTAAGGGGATTTGTTCTGTGAAGTTTGGCTTCAGTCAAAAGGTTGTACTTGAGGACTTAGAGGGCCACACAGGGCCTTGAGGCTGCAGGTTCCCACCCCTGACTTAAACTCTCCAGGCTTCAGTTTCCTTTTCTGTAAAGAGCATGTACCTCACAAGAATGTTGTGAAGCTCAGATGAGATCAAATGACAATATATGTAAAGCATTTTGAGACTCCTACAGTGAAGCATAAATTTATTACAATATGTATAAATATAAATGTATTTGTACAGCCAGAAATGCACAAATAGCAATAAATTACTGACATTAATAATCCTACAGAGTGACACAAGTTGACGGTCTATTATCCTCCTAAGGAATTGATTTTGAAAATAGCTGCAAATACTTTGAGACTGATCATGTGGTTGGTACCATGGATAGAGCACTGGAAGACTTTAGTACAAATCCTGCCTCAGACATTGCCTAGTTATGTGACCCTGGGTGAGTTACTTAAGTTTGTGTGTGAAAAAAAGAACCACATCATAGGGTTATTGTGAGAACCAAATGAGATTACATAGGTAAAGCACTTTGCAAACCTCCAAGCGCTAAACAAATACTAGTTACTGTTGGCCACAATCCATTTCTGCCGGATAGTATCTAGTACCAGCTGGCTCCATGAATGTTTTATGACTTTGTTTAGTCAATCAATTTGACAAGTGTTTATTAAATATGTACTTTAGGTGAGACATAAGTCTAGGCACTGTGGGAGGTATGAAGGTAAACAGGTCATAAAACCCTGACTTTGAGGGTTTTAAAATTAGGGGAGAGGGAAGGGAATATGCATTTATATCGAGCCTACTATGTGCCAGGAACTATGCTAAACACCTTCCAAATATTATCTCTTTTGATACCACAACTACCATAAGAGGTAGGTGTTATGATTATCCCCATTTTACAATTGAGGAAATTGAGGCAGATAGAGACTAAGTTATTTGGCCATGGTTATTCAGCTATTAATTGTATGAGGCCAGATTTGAGCTCCGATCTTCTGTACTCCAGGCCCAGGGCTCTATCCACCATGCCATATAGCTGTCTAAGTCTAAGTCTAAGACAAGTAAGTCTAAGACAAAAAAAGAAGCAAGTGTATAAAGGCAGTACAAACTGTGTGCCATGAGACCGCCCAAATATACTTTCTCTGAGTAAACCATAGTGACTCATGTTCATTGTTTTATATACAGTCCAGACTTGTGGTCATGATCAACTTTAGGTGGGTTTTTTTTGGGGGGGGGGGGGATAGTGGAGGTGACCTATAGAGATAATGACCTTTTTCTCACCTTCAAAATTCTTCCTTTCCTCATCTTTCTTCATAGTGAAGGTAACAGGTCAGGGTTAATGTACCCTGGTGGATGATTCATTCCTTTATCCATTCACCAAATAATTTCCTGAATGCTTGATACAGCCTAGAGTTGCAATGAAGGATATAGAGAAGGATTCCTGCCTTCAGAGGGCTTACGATCGGATTGAAGAGACAAGATAGAATATAAACTCCTTAATAATAGGGATTGTTTCAGCCTTTGTATTTGTGTACCCTGTGCCTGGCACATAGAAGATGCCACATTTTCTCCAGTGATGAGTATTGTATATATAAGGGGATCTTCTTAGTTTCCACAAGTCTAGGGACAATTATCTATCTGGGCACTAGGTGGTGCCATAGTGCACAGAGGACTGGACCTAATATGTAATCCCCAGCAAGTCACTTAACTCTCTTTGCCTCAGTTTCTTCATCTGTAGGGGGGTAATACTAGCATCTGCCCTCTTAGGGTTTCTATGAGAACAAAACAATATAGTATTTGTAAAGGACTTTGCAAAACTTTTAAGTGCTACATGAATGCTAGTTATTAGCTAATGCTATAATCTGGAGGGTGTGGAAAAGGAGGGATGGACAGCTCCTCACTCCCCTGCAGTCTGGGAAGGCATATTGCTAAAGAAGAGAGTTAAATTCTCTAGTTACTCCCAAGATATTATTGTGTACAATGACCCCTCATTCAATGCGTGTTACATCCCACACCTGGTCTACCCAGGTAACAATAGGGATCTGGCAGGCATGCCTCTTCAATGGCATGTTCCATTCCTACCACACCATAAATGCGCATTAAATGAAGGCACATCAGTCACACTCATACACTGGGCGGGCGGGGGGGGGGGGGGGGGGGGAGGGGGAGGGGAGCAAAAACATATAAAAGCTTAAACTTTACTCTTTCTATAGCATTTTGCCCTCCACACATGAGGGGGAAAAGAAAATGTCTGCCTCCTTTCCAATTCTTTACATGACTGTCCCCAGCATCGTGGAAACTGAGAAAATCCCCTCTAGGCATACTATTTATCTGCAGAGAAGTTAAATCTCTTGCATAAGGAACAAGAGATATAAACTATAAACTAACAACTAACCAAGGATGGGGAACCTACAGCTTCAAAGACTACATGTACACTGGAGGTCTCAGGTTCCCCACCCCTGAAAATTATAAAGAGATATAAACTAAAGAGATTATAAACTATTTGACTTTTTGATGTGCTTACATTCTGTCTCTCCAATTAGACTGTAATCCTTCTGAAAGCCAGAGCATCTCTCTTTCCCTCATAGCATCTAGGGCAACATTAAACATTCAATAAATATTTGTTGGATGGAGGAATGGCGAAGTCATAGGGCATTTACACAGGCCCTCTACCTTTCCACAGAGAAAGAGGGATAAGGAAGAATATTTAGAAGGTTCAGAAAGTAAGGTTCATTACTACTAAAATCTGAAGACCCAAGAGCCTTGTGTTCCTGCTCCAATACTCATTAACTAATTATAGATCAGCTATTACCTCTATTTGCTTTCCTAATGGACCACCACTTTTAGCTTCTAATCTATTAAATGGACAAGTTGGAAGTCATTCTCGACTGATCCCATCCTTTGGGATTCAAATTCTAGACAAGCCACACACACAAACCAGGATCAAAAGTATGTCACATGTAAAATTTTAACATTTAAAATGCGTGAGGGTTTCATGGTACAAATTCTGTCAGTGCAAGATTAAAACTTAGAAAACTATGATGAGGCAAATCTGTATTTCCACTGACTCTTTAATACAGACAGTCAACTATATGAATTTCACTGTGGTTATACAAGCCCCCCTGTCACTGATGTTATTGCAAAGCAATTCAGCAGAAGCTTCAAGGCTGGCATAAATGATTATTTACGTGAAAGAGTGGGTGGCTAATTTTAAGGCTAGACTAATTCTCTGGGAAAACAAAACTTAGGCAGTCAACTCAAAATTACCTGCACAAACAGAAAGGCACATTTGTGCTAATTATCCCAAATAACAGATTTCAAAAAAAAATATATTTTTCTTTGGTTCTAAAATGTGTGTTTGGACCAACATTTGACTTCAAATGACTGTCTCATGTTCTGAGAAGTCTTAGTGCTTTTACCTTAAATAATGAAGTTTCACTTCCAAGAAGCTATTTTCTTCATCCTAGCCCTTACTGGGGTAGCTAGGTGGCACAGTGGTTAGAGTGCCAGGTCTGATGTCAGAAAGACTCATCTTTCTGAGTTAAAATCTGGCCTCAACTACTTCCTAGATGTGTGACTCTGGCAAGTCACTTATCCCTGCTTGCCTCAGTTCCCTCATTTGTAAAATGAGCTGGAGAAGGAAATGGCAAACCACTTCAGTATCTTTGCCCAGAAAATCCCAAATGGGGTCATGGAGAGTTGGACATGACTACAACAACTGAACAACAACAAATAATTCCAAACCTACTTCATCAAGCTACCTTCCGAAATAAAGCAAAGAGTAATGTTCAGAATGCAGAACCTGAACTCAGATCTTTACATCTTTTCTTTTATACTTACTATACTATCATTAAGCACCTACATGGGAAGCACAGTGCTAAGTACTAGGAATACAAAAAGACAGTGCCTACCCTGGAAGAGCCCCCAAGCTAATGGGAGAGAAAATAAGCAGGCAAATATGTAAAAACAAGCTATATGCTGGAAAATTTGGAAATAGACAAGAGAGAGATGGCATTGGAATTAGCAAGGATTGGGCAAGTCATGGCCATGTGTCAGGAGGAAGTAAGATTTCTCCCACCCACACATGAAAGGAAGAGAAACTATCTGTCTCCTCTCAGAGTCTTCACATGATTATTCTCAGCTTCATGGAAACTAAGAAAATCTCCTCTAGGCACAGCATTTTCCACAGAGAAGTTAAATCTCTTGCATAAGAAACAAGAGACTGTTGTCTTCTACCAGGGGTGGGAACCTGGGGCCTCAAGGCTACATGTAGCCCCCTAGGTCAGCAAGTGCAGTCCTTTGACTGAATCCAAACTTCACAGAACAAATCCCCTTAATAAAAGGATTCGTTCTGCAAAACTTGGACTCAGTCAAAAGGCTGTGCCCAAGGATTTAGAAGGCCACATGTGGCCTTCCCCACCCCTGTCTTTTACTATTTGATTTTTTGATGTACTTACAATCCGTCTCTCCAATTAGACTGTAAGTCCTCTGAAAGTCAGAGCGCCTTTCTGAATCCCTCATAATATCTAGGGCAGCAGTAGGCATTCAATAAATATTTGTCAGATGGATGAATAAAGGAGTCCTAGAGCTTGCCAGAATCCTGCATGACAGATAGAAGGGTTTATTTGTTTGCATTTTTAGTTTTATGGATGCTGACAAAGATGATTTGGGTCCCATTCTGGTTCTTCTGTTAGAAAAGGAAGCAGGGAGTACAAAAAGCCAGCATGACTTCATCAAGAATAAGACAGGCCAGGTTACATCTACTTCCTTTTCTGACAGCTATTAATCAGGAGAATGAAATAGACCAAGTTTACTAGATTTTAGCAGAGTATTTGGGGCAGCTGGGTGGTACCATGGATAGAGCACTGGACCTTGATTTAGGAAGACTCATCTTCATTAGTTCAAATCTGGCTTCACACCCTTAACAGCTGTGTGACCCTGAGCAAGTCACTTAAACCTCTTTGCCTCAGTTTCCTCACCTGTAAAATGAACTGGAAAAGGAAATGGCAAACCACTCCAGCATCTTTGCCAAGATAACCCCAAAATGAGGTCACAGAGAGTTAAAAATGACTGATAACAACAGTAGAATATTTAATAAAATATCTTCCATTGTTCTTGTGAGAGAAATGGACAAATGTGGACTCAATGATGACACAGTGAGATGGATTTGGAATTTGGAACTGGCTGATGGTCCCAACTGAGAAGTCATTAAAACCTCAATGTCAATTTGCCCAAAAGTCTCCAATGGAGAGCTCCAGGAATCTGTGCTTGGTCCTGTGCTTTTTAACATTCTTATCAGTGACTCAGATAAAGACACAGACAGCATGCCTATCAAATGTTCAGATGATACAAAGCTGAGGAGGACAGCTAACACTGGATGACAAAACCAGGATTTGAAAAGATCTTGACGGTAGAGAGAGCACTGAGCTGAATCTAATAAGATGAAATGCAAAAGGGATAAACATAAAGTCTTATACTGGGTTTCCCAGGTACCGGATAGATGCAAGAGGGCAAGGTTAGAAAGAGGGTTATCTGAGAAAGATCTGAAGGTTTTCATGGACTTCAAGCTTACTATGATTTAGCAGTGTGATATGGAAGCCCAAAACCATAAAAACGTTCAGCTGCTTTAGAGAGGCTTATCTTCCAAGCGTGATAGTTCCTACCCTGGCCAGACTGAATCTAGAGTATTGTGCTCAGTTCTAGGCACCCCAGTCTAAGGAGAACATCGGTAAGCTGAAGGGCATGCAGAGGAAGGTAATAAGGAAGACAAAAAGCCTTGAATCCGTGTCATCAGAGGATCAGATGAAGAAACAAGGCGTGTTTAGTGTGGAGAACAGAAGACTAAGGTGGGAAAGGGGACTAGAAGGGAGGACATGAGATTTATTCAAGTATTTGAAGGTTTGTGATATGCAAGAGGGGTTATATTGTTTGGCCCAAGAAAGCAGAACCAATATCAATGAATGGAAGTAGTAAAGAGGTAAATTTAGGTTTTATATAAAGAAAAATAATTGTTGTTCAGTCACATCCAACTCTTCATGACCCTGTGAACTCTAATACTGTCCCTGGGGTTTTCTTGGCAAAGATATTGGAATGGTTTGCCATTTCCTTCTCCAGCTCATTTTACAGATGAGGAAACTGAGGCAAACAGGGTTAAGTGACTTGCTCAGGGTCACACAGCTAAGTAAGGGTCTGAGGTCACATTTGGACTCAAGAAGTTAACTCTTACCAACTCTAGGCCCAGTGATGTATCCATCATGCATTCTACCTGTCCCAAATACTCTACTAAAATCTAGAAAACTAGGTCTATGGCATTCTCCTGATCTACTGATAACTGTCAGAAAAGGAAGTAGATATAACCTGGCCTGTCCTGTTCTTGATGAAGCCATGCTGACTTTTTGTACTCCCTGTCCCTTTTCTAGCAGAAGCACAGGAATGGAACCCAAATCATCTTTGTCAGCATCCACAAAATTAAAAAAGCAAACCCTTCCAGCTGTCATGCAGGATTCTAGCCAAATTTGAGCTCAAGTCTTCCCGTCTCCAGACCCAGCACTTTATCCACTGAGCCACCTAGCTCACAGGGTTAAGTAACTTGTCCAAGATTACACAACTAGTAAGTGTCTGAGGTTGGATTTGAACTCAGGTCTTCTTGATTCCAAGCTCTATCTATTGAGCTACCTATGTGGCTCTAAATAAAAACAATTAGAGCTATTCAAAAGTGGAATGGGCTGCCTTAGGAGGGGTGGGTTCCTCTTCATTAGAGGAACAAATGATCATTTTGTCACATATGTTATAGTTAGGATTCTTCTCTAGTAGGAGTTGGACAAGGTGGCCAAAAAGGTCCTGTTCAATTCCAAAATTCAGTGATTCTGTGAAATGTTAGCTCTTATTTGTAATGGCAAAGAACTGAAAACCATCCATTGGGGAATGGTTCAATAAGACACCATATGATGGAATTCTGTGGTACTATAAAAAACGACGAAGGGGATGTTTTCAGAGAAGTCTGGGAAGACTTTCATGAACTTAAACAGAGTTAAGTGAGCAGTACCAGGAGAACAATTTATATCATAAAAACAATATAGTAAAGATAAACATGTGTGAAATATTTAGGAACTCTAACACAATGACTAATCGTGTGTGTTTGTGTGTGTGTGTGTTTTAGACATGCCATTGTGATTTGTTTTGCTTGACTATAAGTATTTATCATCAGGGCTTTGTTTTTCTACTTTCTTTTAAATTCAGATGAGGTGACATGGGAGAGAAGGTGGATTTTGGTTCATTTAAAAATAAACATTAAATGCTGAAAAGAAATAAATAAAAAGAAATGTCAGCTATTCTTATTAAACCCAACAGAGAGGATCCACCTACTGATAGAGAGTTTACTGCATCATTTTTTCACAGCTGTTTTCCCAGGGTTTTTGTTTTTGGTTTTTTTTTTTTTTGGTCCTTGTTCAGTGACTATTTCATTCTATGTTGATCTTTAAATGTTTAGTATAAAAAGGTCATAAAACTCTTATCTTGGATCTAAAATTCAAGAAGACTGGGAAAGTCCTATTTTATGTGCTATAAAGTAAAAATTCAGTAGCTGTATTTACAACATCACTTGTGGTACCTATTTAAGTCTTTGAATATTGCCACTACAGAAACTTACTCATTGCCATTTAAAAAATTTTCTATTAAGTACATTAATCCTTGGGAAGGGAACAGGGAGGGGAGTGTTGGTGGAAGGCTGAAAGTTTACTAGCCAGGCACTTCTAGCTAAAGATAAGTATGCAAACAGTATGCCTCAGAGTTGAATTTGTAGCTGATGGCATGAAATTATTGAGCTTACTAATGTTTGGCAACTTGCTTTGAGACTCATTAGCTTTCCTTTTGTGGGGCAGCTAGGTGGCGCAATGGATAGCTCACTGGGCCTGGAGTCAGGAAGACCCAAATTCAAATCTGACCTCAGATCCTTATTAGTTGTGTCACTCTGGGCAAGTCACTTAACTGCCTCAGTTTCCTCATCTGTAAAATGAGCTGGAGAAGGAAATAGCAAACCATTTCAGTGTCTTTCCCAAGAAAACTCCAAATGGGGTCATGAAGAGTCTAACATGACTGAACAACACATGCTCTTACCAGTGAAAGAAAATAATTCAGTATCTCCTTAAAGGTCCATAGTCCAGTGAGAGCAATGACACCTAATTAATTTAGCATTTGAAGTATGGCATGGCAGTAGGAAGATAGCAATGGACTTCAATTCCAGGAGACCTGTATATGAGAACTGACTCTCACACTTTCTAGTTGTACATCTATAGGCAAGTTACTTGATGAAAAGTATTTAATTAAGTGAGGACTATGTGCCAAGCACGGGAGATACAAATACAAAAAGGAGATGGTCCTTGCCCTTAAGGACCTTACATTCTGATGTTATTCAGGCATTTCTGAATCTTTATGAACCGATTTAGGGTTTTCTTGACAAAGATAAAAGAGTGATTTACCAATTTCTTCTCTAGCTCATTTTACAGATGAGGAAATAGAGGCAAACAGTTAATTTGCCCAGGATCACAGAAAAACAAAGCCCTGATGATAAATACTTATAGTCAAGTGTCTGAGGCTGGATTTGAACTCTTGAAGAGGAGTCTTTCTGATTCCAGGTCCAGCGCTCTATCCACTGTGTCACTTAGCTTTCCCTTACATTCTAATAGAGGAAGACAGCACATCTAGGGGAGTGATCATCAGTAAAATGTGAAGTTACATTGACAGTGAGTTAAGCCATAGGATAATCAAATGGTGTGACCTTTGCAAAAGTAATGGTCGTATTTGGTTATGTTTATTCCAAGAAGTAGAAAGACTGGGAGGAGGAGGTTTGGAGTAGAGAGGTACCCTCCACTGTATCATGACAGGAAGATGGTGTGATCAAGAGATTGGGACTGGCTAGATGTAGTGAACTCACTTCCCAACACAGCCCTAAGGCAGGAGCTCCAGTTTCATTTCAATAAATACAAAACTTGAGCTGCAGTTACAATGGATCATATGCCAAGGAAATAGAACTTAACCTCAGTTTCTTCCACTGTCAAACTAGCTTACTTATTACCTCCATGCCTTTCCATAAGCCATCCCCCATGCTTGGAAGGTACTTTCTCCTAATGACCAATCCGTAGTCACCTCAGAGAATCCCCTACCCTCTTTCAAAACACAACTCAAGAGTCTATTACTGCAGAAATCCTTTCTGATTTCTCCTGTTGTTAATTCTTCCCTGGAGTGGCTAGTTACCACAGTGGATAAGTAGCTGGGCCTAGAGTCAAGAAGACCTGAGTTCAGACACTGACTAGATGTATGACACTGGGAACATCACTGTCCGCTTCAGTTTCCTTGATGTAAAATAAGGATAATAATAGCACCTTCCTTCCAGGATTGCTGTAAAGATGGAATAAGATAATACTTGTAGAGCATCATGGTGCTTGGCACACAGTAGGGGCTGAACACAGTTGTTCCTTTCCCTTTCTCCTTCTTCCCTGAAATGACTTTGTATTTACTTATCTGTGTACATATTGTTATTCTCCAAAAGAATATAAGCTCTTTGAAGGTAGGGACTGTTTCGCTTTTCTCTGTATCTTTGGAACCAGCATGTTGCCTGGAACATAGTAGATATTCAAAATATGCTTATTGAATTGAATTCAACAGAATCTATAAAATAAGGATAATATTTGTACTCCCCATCTTATAGAGTGAAGATAATGATTTTGTAAACCTAGAAATGCTATTTGAATGTGAAATTTGACCATTATTTGTATTTAGTTGTCAAGATAGACTAAACAGAAGGTAAGGAGCAGTATAATATAGCCAGATATTTGGCTCTATATTATGCCACTTCATCCCATTAGGAAGCATAGCAGACCTTGCCTACTTTCCTGGGTGTTCATCAGTGCCCCCCACATATCCCCAAGAATGTAAGCACCTGGAGGGCAAAGGATATTTTGTTTTTGTCAGTAAACAAGCATTTATTAAGTTCTAGGTGTTGGGCACTATGCTAAAAAACTGGGGATATAAAGGAAAGCAACAAAAACAACAGCAAATGTTGCTCACTTCAAGGATCATATATTCTAACGTACCCTGAGAAGCTGACACAGTGCCTGGCACACAGTAGGTGTTCCATAAATATTTGTTGAATGGAACCAGCAAGGTGATTCCAGTGAATCCTACTTATTCATAACTAGGGTCCATTCCATAGTCTCACTACTTCCTTATGCCACTCCAAGCTAAGCACCACACCAACACATGCTAGCAACGATAATTTAATGGCTACTGGACTGTAAATTCCATGATGATAGAGATTATACTTTGTTCATCTCTGTATCTGTTATGGAAACTAGCGTGGTCACCA
This sequence comes from Notamacropus eugenii, assembly GCF_028372415.1. NCBI lineage: Eukaryota > Metazoa > Chordata > Mammalia > Diprotodontia > Macropodidae > Notamacropus > Notamacropus eugenii. The sequence continues at coordinate 229,033,255 of NC_092876.1, forward strand.
GCACATAGTAGGTTCTCAAAAGATGTTTATTGAACGACTCGACCATGAGAATCAGGGCTATCTTGATGCTCTGTAAGTGATAAACGAATGAATTAATCAATGGATGGATTGATGGATGAATAAATAAATAGATGAATGAATGAATACTATGTTATGTCTTCCATAGATGAATCTGATGAATGGGATAGTTTAGGCTAGATGAGCTCTAGTCCTTTATAATTCTCTGATCCTATGCTATATTTGTCCAGTCTTTTTTCACCCATAGTCGTATGTATAAGACCTATGACCAAATATATTTTTAAGTAACAGGATTCTGTACTTTTTCAGATATTAGTAATTTCACTTGTTCTCAAAGTTCTCTCTATTTTGCCTCTTAGGATTCTTCTGTGAACTGAACAACATCTCCTAGTGCTCTCCTGCAAGTCCCCTCCAGAATTACTCTCAACCTCAGGCAGATGAAAACTGAACTGTACACAACATAAAAAGTGAGAAGAGGACGTGAAATGCTCTGTAAAACAGGTAGGATCAGATTGCTCTGGTCAATTTGCATGGTCATAAAACAGATCATTGTGAAAATGACTCATTCCCTAGAATCAGAAACCATTCAAGTTCAGCCATCCAGAAGAATAGTGGGTAAGGAGCAAGGAGAAGAAAAAAGGTCCTTTCTTCTCTTGGATGTTGATATAGCAGGTATATCTAGCGCCTTGGAATAAAAGCCTTTTCAACTTAATGATCACAGGAAAAATTGGATATTTCAATGGATTCTGACTTTCCTCTTGATTTATTCAGGCAGTTGCCCATGAAACTTTTGACTGATTTTAGGCATAGCCTCCTTTATCATGACTTAGAATGAAATACTCAGGAGTTGAAAAGAAAGGAGGAAAAAAAGCCTTCTTTGTCAAGGACTTCTGTTTAGATTTGGTTTCTCCAGGGTCACATCTAATTGATTTGGGAATCATCCTTGATGGAATATCCTGTTCTAGAAGCTACTGTACTTTAATCATTCTTATTTAAGTTGAAAATAATGTCTTATGTACTGAAAGCTTCAAAAATAGAGGAGCCCATTTTCAAATATGTGAAATGCTGAGATTTAAACCAATAAGAAGCAGATTGTAGATTCCATAACCCACCTTTATTCATTAACTTCTCCTTTGCATTTGAATTACCCTAAATATGGAGTTGTGTGGTAAATTGTTAACAACGGCTTTTCAAAAAAAGCAAGACACACATCAAAGCATAATCTGTATTATTAACATTTTTCTCCATTATTTTCTTAAGTCTAGGCAATTAACAAAACAAATTAGGCCCTGATTTACAGGTTTGTCAATTTTCAAATTATAAATACTCATGCTGAAAATTTTGACTTTCAGCAAGCTGGGACGAGCAGACTTTAGGACATCTAAGACATACCATAGCCACAAAGTAGAATGAAGTAGTGGATAAAGTGGGACCAGTGTCAGGAAGATCTGGGTTCAAGTCCAGCCTCTGACTCATGTATTAAGAATATAACTTAAGTTACTTGGCCTTTCATTGTCCTCAGGTACATTTCTAAGACTATAAAGCATGTAACAGTGGCTGGTCTGCACTGGTAGAGGGCATTTCCTCACCAGGAATTCCTAATATTAATGAAATCATAGATCTGGACCATACATGCATACACACATACACATACACACATACCTACCAATGCATGTACATAGATACATGTATGCATACATTCATAAATATATGTGTATATCCATATGTGTGCACATGTGTGCATGCATGCCTATATGTAGGTACATGCATGTGAGCATGCAATACATGCCTGTGTGGGTACATGTATGCACACATGTATGAATAAATGTATGTGTGAACTCATGCATGTATGCATATAGAAAAGGACAAGTGAATTATCATGACTTTAGCCTTTCTAGCAGTATGTGGAATAATGAATGGGATAAGAACTCTATTAGGAGGAGACCTCCATTTTAATCCTGGTTCTGCTACTAAATCGCAATGAGACCTTGAGAAAGTCACCTAAATTCTATGAATGTTTGCTTATATGTAAAACAAGAAAGCTGGGTTCTTTAAAGTTCCTTTCAGATCTGTGAATTCATGGCATATAAACTATGTAGCTGTGATGATAGCTTCTACTTACGTACTGCTTTATAGTTTCAAAGCACTTTTTTCTATATATCAATCACGCATTTATTAAATACCTACTATATTAAAACATTGCCCTAACCTGGAGAAGCAAAAAGAGGCAAAAGACAATCCCTGTCCTCAAGGAGCTTACAATCAATATGCAAGCAAAAATATACAAAGTAAGCTATATATAGGAGAAACAGGGAATAATTAACAGAGGGAAGGCACTGAAATTAAGAGGAGTTGGGGAAGGCTTCCTATAGAAGGCAAGATTTTAGTTGTGACTTAAAGAAAGCCAGGGAGGTCAATAATCTGAGCAGAGTGGGGAGACTGTACCAGACATGAGGGACAGCTACAGAAAACGCCCAAGGGCTCTGAGATCCCTTCCTAGCCAAGACCTGTGATCCAAAAATCTAGATGCCCCTCTTTCAAAATACAAAGGAAATTTCTAGATATGCTAGGGCCTGGCATAGATAGTCAGCCTAAATGACTTTGCATTTGAATGAGATATACATAATCACATTTTTTTAGAACATAAATTAAGTCTTGGAAGAAAACTTAGAGATTAGTTATTCCAATCTGTTCATTTTGCAGATGATAAAACTGAAGCCAGAGAGGTTGAGGGACTTGCCCAGGGCAATCTGGGACTGTTCTGAGGCAGTATTTGAACCCAGAAGTTGGGAAGCTTTGGAGTTATTCCGATTGATTAAAAAAAAAAATTGCCAAGAATGCAGAGGGAAAAAAAATCCTTGCTTTTATGGGAAATGTCATAGAATGTTTAATGCTAAAAGAGGAAAAATCGGTTTTGGTATTCACGATCTTACTGGAGGTAAGGGAGGATCTATAGGGAGAGGAGGGAGTCCAAAAAGTCTAACACCCTCAGCATAAAGTAAAGTGCATAAGTACTTTATCTTAGTTGGAAAGAGAAAAGGACTGAGTCAGTCCTCTGGAGATTTGACTGCTAAGCTACTACTTTCTTGACTTTAGCCCTCAAACTATCCTTAGACATCCACTGTTATTACAACTTGGAGACCTCATTGCAAATCCATTTTGAAGCCAGTTTTAGGAGGCTTTCACTGAGGTCAGAGAGATCAAAATGAGAAGGTCAGGGCTTCCCTTTAGGTCAGTTAACTAACTTTTATAAAGTACCTACTATGTGCCAGGTGCTGTACCAAGAAAGGCAAAATCTAGCTCCTATATAAGCTCTCATGGAGCTCACTGTCTAATAGTGAAGGTAACATGAAAAACAACACTGTACAAACAAGATATATTCAAGATAAATTTGGAAATGATCAACAAAAGGAAGGCACCAGCACTAAGAGGGACAGGGAAAGGCTCCCTGGGGTTTTAGCTGGGTCTTGAAGGCAAAGATGAGGAGAGAGAGTATTCCAAGCATGGGAAATAGCCAGTGAAAATGCCCAGTCTAGAAATAAAGTATTTCGTGTGAGGAACACCAAGGAGGCCAGGGTCACCAGATTATAGGGTGTATAGTGAGGTGTAAGAAGGCAATAGTCAGATCAGTCACACAAGTTCCAAAAGATCTCTAAGGATCTAAGGGTATCTGTGACTGATGCACATTGTTAATAGGGAAAGATCGTCATTAATACTGAAGCTATGTGTATTCAAAAAGAGCCTTAACTCACAACTGGCTGTAATGAGCCATGCTATGTTAATTGTATAGCTTCCACTTATTCAGCCTCACCCTACAATTAGCACAGTATTGAAAAGAGAGTTTTCCATGACATTAAAATTCACACCCTGAACATCCTCTAATTATTTTATATCTCCACATTAGTGCCTGAGCTTCTCCTAACAATGGGCGGGATTATATTTATTGCTTATTAACAGTAAAAGAAGCATAAATAAGCCCATATCCTAAGAGTATTAAAACTATCTTGATTTTATTTTAGAATGCAGAGAAATAGGGATAGAGAGAAAAGAAAGGACTCATAGATCTAGAGATGGAAGGAATCTAGAGGTCATTTGACCCAATCTCCTCATTATACACATGAGGAAGCTGGGGGGGAGGGATGAAGCAGTGCTTTCACATGGTCACACTGGTAATAAGTATCAGGTGGGGTTTAAAAACAGGCATATCTGATTTTGAGTCAGCATTCTTCTTACTTTACCATGAGGAAAGGAGGAAGAGGAGGGCACTAGCAGTTGTGGGGTGGGGGGTGGAGGAAATCAAGCAAGGCTTCATGTAGAAAGTGGTGCTTGAACTGTCTTGAAGGAAGAAAAGGACCTTATCCACCAGGTATGGCGGATGACCAGTGTGGGAAAAAGATGGAGAATCCTATGTGAGAAACAAACTCATTTGGCTAGATCCTAAAGTGTGGGAAAGAGAGTAATGTATGATAAGGCTGGAAAGATAGGTTGGAACCATATTGCAAGGTACTCTAAATACCAAGCAGAAGCATTTATACTTTATCCTGAAGGTAATAGGGAGCCAATGGAGTTGCCTGAGTAGGAGAATGAAAATGGTCACATCTACAATTAAGGAAAATCACTTTGGAGGATTGAAGTAGAGTAGGAAGAGATTTGAAGCAAGAGACTAATTAGGAGACCATTACAATAACCTAGGTGAAAGGTGAACTAAGTCAGTGGCTTATTAGAGCAGAGAAAAGGGATCAGATGAGAAAAACGTTATGCAGATAGAAAGGAGATTTGGCAACTGATCAGATAGATGAAGGAAAATGAATAATCAAGGATTTTGCTGAGGTCACAAATCTGAGAGACTTAAAAAATGATGATGCCTTTGACAGAAATAGGAAAGTCTGAAAGAAGGAAGTTTGTGGGGAAAGATGAGTTAGTTTTGGATGAGTTTGAGATGTCTCTGGCACCCAGATTGAAATGGCTAATAGTTGGTGCCTATGTGAGATCCTTCAGCTGTTGTGACTTCCCACTCACAGGTTCCATTTTCTCAATCATTACAGAATAGCTTCTCAAGTCATTGGTAAAATCAAAGGTTATCCGCCAGACAACAGTGGCATATGTCCAATTTGTGTTGAACTGCCTTGTGGGTTAATAAATACAGCCCTTCTAGAGAAACTTACTCTGAACAAGGAAAATGCCCAGGGAAAAAAATGTGATGGATGGAGGTCACATCATGTTAGTAAAATGGGCATATAATAGCCTTACCAGCAACATGGTGTTACTTCTCTTAGGAATCTAATTATGCCCTCAGGCACCATAGTCATGACCCAGCTCTCCTTTATTTTGTTTCTGTTACCTGGGCCTTGAGTAGAAACAAGGATATTTCTACAGTTAGACCAGATGGACATCAAGCATCTGGTCAGTAGGGAGACATGGCCAGGGAGCGACCCCAGTTAGCAGAATGAAAATTATGCAAGGGTTATAATTCCAAATGGGGAGGTAGAGTCTAAAGTCTGAAGGAGCAGCATATGCAAAGGAGAGGAGGCCTCCTTCAACGCCTCCTCACTATAGCATGGAGGTAGCCCTGACATCTTGGAGGTTTCGAGAGTAGAGTATAAACTTTGGCAGGTCACATCAATCTGAAAAGCCTTCCAAAATAGGCCCAGGGACAGACAATATATCTGACTTCTGAGGACAGATGTTATATGCCAAGAGGTTCATCACATTCCAGAAGGTGGGCCATCAAATGATGAATTATTTTTGGTCATAGCATTCATAAAACCATCTCCTGAGGAGTAGAGGATTTATCTTTCTATATTGGTGGAGGGACTATCCACGTTGATGAAATCACAAATAATAGGATCATAAAACTATAACCATCAAGCTAAAAAGGACCTCTGAGGCCATCTTTAATTTATACATGAGGAAGCTGAGGCTCAGGGAGATTAAATGACTTGCCCATGGTCACATAGGTAGTATCAGACCTGAAATATGAATCCAGATCCTGCAAGTCACCACTCTTTTCCAGTACAGCAAGATTTCTTGCCAAATATTGCACTATTGGTGAATAATATAGACTTGTATAAATGTGGATCAAAAAAACTAGGGATATGATCAATAATCTTCCATATTGCAGAAATCTTAAAGAATTGATGTGATTCCATAGAGATTTGAAAATGTATCCTATAAAAGTGAGTTTTTGCACAGAAACAGGCATACCTATACACATAAATCTTTGATGTTGTCCATGTACACAATCAATTCAACTGTTTTGACTATACAAATTAGATGTGCAACCAGCCAATTCAGTCAAAAATCAGTTAGATAGACTCACTAGATGTAGAGATAGAGTGAAGTACACTTCTCTCTTTAAGATATTGTATTCCTAACAGTAGAATATAACCTTGTCTTTTTATCCTTAGCACCCAGCATAATGGTTTACATTTAATAGGTTTCCACTGGAGTGAATTGGATTGGAAAGGAGTGGAGTGGAGAGGAGGGGAGGGGATTAGATTGGAGAGGAATGGAGTTGAAAGGAGAAAAATGGAGTGGAGAGGAGTAAAGTGGAATGGAGAAGATTGAAGTAGAATGAAGAGCAGTGGAGTAAAGAACAGTGAGGTGGATTGGAGTGGAAAATGCACTAGACTGTTACCAGGACACCTCAGTTTTACTTTAGGCTTTATCAATTTATTTATTAGTTATAACACTGTCCAAGTCACTTAATATCTCTGAACTTCATTATTCTCATTTGAAAAATGAACAAATTGCTGAGCTCTAAAATTTCATTACAGTTAATTACCTGTGAGTTAGTTGGCCAATCAGTTGTACACATAGGTATCTTTAAAGGCCAATTATTCATTGGGATCCTTTAAAATGAAGCTTCTGAATATATTTGGAACCCTCTCTCTGGGCTGTTCCCCCAATATATACTTGCACTTACAAGTTTGGTCTACTGAAGGACAAGTATATTATCCTCTGTTAGGGTTCAAGGAACTATAGTTTTAGTACTGTTGTTCCTGAGTCCCCACCAGTATGCTGCCCATTAATAATCAACCACTTGACTCCATTAGCTTTTAGAAAAGAGATTTGCTGAGGAAAAAATAATAAGAATAGTTGTTATATACCATTTTCTCCAAAATTCTGAAGGTCTATTCTTCTACTAGATACACTCAGAATCCAGGGGAAATGGGTACAAATATAAAGTATAGTAGTAGTGAGACACGTCTAAGGGAACATGTACAACAAAAGATACTGCCTTCTGGCCCTAGAAGTATTTGTCTCCTTTTATGTGGTGCCCATAAAGTTCCCTTTAGGAATGCCTCTATGATGGGCTCTGGGTATCTGTACTAATTTAGAGCCCATAGTCAGTAATTCTACCTGTTTCCAGTCATTATGTTCTCTAAAGCTTCTAATGTCCTCAAATAATTTCCTTCCACATCTTTCCATATCTGCTTCCATTGTCATTTGCCAGTGACACTCTGGTGGGCCATTATTACCTCCATTAGCTGTGACCACTGATGAGACCTCTGATGGGGCTTCTGGATTTCCCAAACCCACAAGGTCTTGTGGACACTTCTGTCTCAGAATATCCATTTGCCTAAGATCAGAAAAGAATAAATATTGAGAAATGAAAGTGACCATATGCTCACAGATACCGTGACTAGGTGGAAGTCAGAGCTGCCACCCAACTCTGCTAAGGAGAGTAGAGTGAGAAGGGGGTGAATTGCTCTTTCTGTATATCCACTCAGTTCTGCTTCCATAATCCCTGAGGCATCTGTCTTTCCAACTCTGTGGTCAATTAGAAGGCTTTTTGTCATCACACATACTCACTCACACTTGACTAGAAACCAATCACCTCCTTTCAAGTTTCTATGTGGTTGATTGGCCTGAAAAGGGAAAGGAAGGGAGGGTAATAATCTGCAAATGTTCCAAGGACTGGCTTCCAAAGTCCAATCCACCCATGTTATATATGGTCTTATCAATGTACAGTTGTTCATGTTTGAGTGATGACTTGGGATCCTTCATCATATACAGTTTAATAATACCTTTTAGGAACTCTACATCCTACACCGTTGAAGATAATAAGCCCAAATGCTGGCATAGCTAATGGACATTCTCCTTTAGCTGAAGTACATCTGCTATGGCATCTGTCGACTGTAACCCATAGAGAGTATTACATGTGCACATGCAAAATTGAGTAATTACTATGTTATTATACTTTAAATTGTGCATTCATTGACTTTCTCCTCAAATCTTCATTTTTGGAATACATACAATACTAAAGTCACTTATTCAGTACTCTGAATATTTTTAAATACTAAAGTGCAATTTTCAAGTCCAGAAATTTGGGCCTAAATGCTTTGTGAGCAAGGCAAGAAAGTAACAGAATTGAGTCACCTCGAAAGTAGAAGTTCGAAGAGGGTAGGGGGGAAGCAATTGAAATGAGAGGAATAGGAAGAGGAAAGAAGGTGATGTGAACAATGTGGGGCTATTGTGGTACTAAGGTTCTGGAGCAAGGAAAAAAGATTTCACAGACACAGAAATGAGAGAGAGTGCCAGCAAAAAGGCAAATTTTCCAGGAGAGTAGAGAAACTTCATTGACAGAAGTTCTTCTGAAATTGGGAACAAGATTCATTCTACAGGAGGTTAATGCCTGATGATTGTGAATGATTAATATGAAGTATGCATAAAGGAAAGAGCCTGACACTAGGAAGACATCCTCCTGAGTTGAATCTGACATCAGACATTAGCTGCCTAATCCTGGGCAACTCATTTTACCCTGTTTGCCTCAGTTTCCTCATATGTAAGATGACATGGAGAAGGAAATGGCAAATCACTCCAGTATCTTTGCCAAGAAAACCCCAAAATTGCGTCATGAAGAGTCAAACAGGACCGAAACAACTGAACAGTAACAATGCCTTAAAGGAAGCAGTAACTCAAGAATATGTTTTCGGTGGTATCTTAGCACTCTGGCATTTTAAAGCTGTGGAAATTAAGGTCTTGTTAGTTACTTGCACATGGTCAAACAGGACCAGAGCAGTGAACAGAACCCAGAGTTCTACCTTCCATCCCAGAGAGAATTCATCAAGACACACAACATGTTCCCACTGTCAAGAAATAATTGAACACCAAAGATGGATGCAGATTTTGAAGCTACCGCAGAAACAAATGTTGATAGTGTTCCGCTTTCTAACTCTGCCTGCCACTTGAGACACTTGTCACTGCAGTTTTCTAAAAGGTTAGGACTCTCCCAAAAATAGAAGGACTAGGGCTTCATTCTTCATTTGCAAAAACCATTACATGCGTTCACATCACTGTATGCCCAATTTCTAAAAGCTCAATCGGTATGATGAATACCCAAGCTCTAGTAAATAGCCTATTAGAAAATCAATTACTTAACAATCATATTAACACAAAACTATTCAATTCTAATAGCATAACATTTTATGAACAAATGTTCATAAAACCCATCTACAAAAGAAAAACCCTCGTTTAGGGGTGCAGAAGGGTTGCATTACAGCAGCTACACTTACAAAAAGGAACAAATCAGCAGCATCCCTGATACCCATTCAATCTTTTTGCAGGGAGGAGGCAACATATGGCACCATTATAGACCCACAGCAGAAGTAAGCCTATCACCATTAGTCATTTGGCTAAGTACAGAGAGGAAGTGAGCCTACCAGGGCAGAAAGGCTCCATCCTCTGGGTTATCAGTTTTTTAAGGGCTGAGGAAGGGTTGATTTGTAATTCCTCCTCCCCTTGCCAGACTCCCCTGTTTACAGGAGATGAATCAGCACCTTATATTACACATTATGCAAATTACAGTGATAGTTTGGCACTTAGCTTCATCTCCCTGCCAGCCCCTGGATTTACTCGTGCTGTTGTTGCTCATGGAGAGTTAAAATAAACTCATTCCCCTTCCCTTCCTGGCTTCCTCATCCCTAAAACACAGTTTCCTTCAAGCCTATGGCTTAGAGGCTGAACTTCAGAGCAGACGGCAGGTCTCCCACACAGACTATGCATCCTGAGGTCACATGCTGGAAAATTAATTTGTGTAAAGCAAAGGGCAAAGGATCAAGGGTTCTGACAAAAAAAATGTAGAACTCTGGACAAAATGTAGTGAGATCACTCAATTGTTTTCATAATGAACAGTGCAAACAAAATGGCCATAGAAAGAATATCCTATTAGCTCACTTCCCCCTGTAATCCCTTCTACCTGCAAATTGAAAGGCATCTGAGAAGACTAGAGCTGTAAGGGACATTAGACATCATCTAAGTACAGCCCCCCTTCCTTCACGTCTAAGTGAGGAAATTAAAGCTCAAGGTGGCAAACCAAAGATTATGAAACTGCTAAGTGAAAGAGTCAGAATTTTAACTCAGATCTTCTGACTGCAAACCCAATATCTTTGCTACTTTACCACAATAACAGTGCCTTTAGAGATCTGGATTTCTATCCCATCACTGCCAGCAATTGTTTTTAAGAGGCAGTATGGTGAAACAAGTAAGTTACAAGTTGGTGACAGGAGAGATTTGAGTTCAAATCCCACCTCAAAAAGTTACTAGCTGTGTGACCCTAGTCACACTTTGTTCCTCAGTTTCCACATCTATAAAATGAGAGTGTTGGACTCAATGGCTTTTAGGTCTCTTCTAGCTCTAAATCTATTATCCTATAAACTAATCACACAAGGTAAGAATGATTGTGCAGGGGATTATTTGTTCTGTAGAAAGAAAAAGTTGAAGGCTTGTTTGACCAACTTACCTGTTGAATGCCTGTTGCAAAGAGGCTACTACTTGTCTTTCCTCCATCTTCCCACAGAATGAAAGGGACAGGGGCTTAAACTGCTGAAAAAGATGATTTGGGCTAAATAAGAGGCAGCTAAGTGGCTCAGCAGAGAGAGCTCTGGAAATGTCATCAGGAAGACCTGAGTTCAAATCCAGCCTCGGATACTTCCTAGTTATGCGACCCTGGGAAAGTCACTTCACCCTGTTTGCCTCAGTTTCCTCATCTGTAAAGTAGGGATAATAACAGCACCTACCTCACAGGGTTTCTGTGAAGATCAAACAAGATGATATTTGTAAAGCACTTAACATAGTGCCTGGCATGTAGTAAGCACAATATAAATGTTAGCTATTAAATTCACTGTTATTATTTTTATGAAAAATAACTTTATTGTATGGCAGTGATTGTTAAACATTACAAAATAAAAAAAAATAAAAAAAAAAGAAAAATAACTTTACTATAAGAGTGATCAAACACTGAAACAGAGGACTATCCTCATAGATCTGAAGATCTTCATGTTATAGCCTTCCAGGAAGCAGCTGGCCAAACTAAATGGCCTCCTAAGAGGTCGTGCCTTCTAGCTCTGGAATCCTATGGTTCAGCATTCACTTGGAACTTTTAGAAGTCATTAGTATCTTCATTATTAGCACCCTAAGTTGGAGTCTGTGATTAAATAAACTAAGTAGACATCAACCACCCCCAGTGTAAAAGTTTGCTCTGGCCTTGTTCTAAAGGCCTAAGAAAAATCCACAAAGGTAGGCAGGCAGGCCAGTGCAATGGTGTCATTGTGGGTATGGCACCTTTATAGACTCATCATAGCCACCAAAGGTTAGCTCCCTCTGGACTCATGAAGCTTTAGGCACACAACAGCCTTCTGAGTAAATGTGTGCACAGCACGCTGCTACCTAAACATGTAGTAGCAAATGGATGGAGCCTTGGCTTAAAAAAAAGACAGAGAGAGACAGAGAAACAGAGACAGAGACAGAGAGACAGAGAGAGAGACAGAGAGAGAGAGGGAGAGATACAAAACAGGAACAAAGGGAGACACAGAGAGGTAAGGAGAGAGGGATAATAACATCTTATAATGATGCTATAATGGGCTGGACCAGCTCTATGTACTATGATTATATTGTTTGTTTGGGGAGGGAGGGGAGAATGGTATCAAATTTCTAATGTGCCTGAACCCCAAGTATGAAAAAAATGCTTTCTGTTTTCACAAAGATAATATGTCCTAGCATCAGCTAGATACCTAGGTCCTAGTTCAGATGACACTTGCTGTTTTGACTTGGATCATAAATGATTAATCTCTGTCTCTCTCTGTTTTTGTCTTTGTCTCTGTCTCTGTCTCTCTCTGTCTTTGACTGTCTCTCTCTCTTTTTCTCTCTCTCTCTCTGTCCTCTCTGTGTCTCTCTCTTATACACACACACACCTACTTTCCATTTGTAAAACAAAATAGTAAACCTTTTTCACTCATTCTACTTATAAACATTTTGAAATCTTCTTTGTATTAGGTGTCTCTGCCTACAGAACTTCATTTAAGAAGTTCAAAATGTCTATAAGCAGAATATATTGATCTACATATATGCAAATACACGTATACATATGTGTGTATGTGTAATGAGCTAAGAAGTTCTACTTCAATTTTACTGTCCATCATTTATTTCTGTTCTGTTTGTCACTCAATTGAGCTGCAGTTGGGAATTCTAGAACCTGAGGCAAATGCAGTTGAGGGCTTCAGGGAGAAACAGTGACTTCAGGGATGCCCCTAGGCTGATGAAAACCATCATTTCCACTGCTCCTTCAGTTAATCCCAGGTGTCCTATATGGCTCTAGCACATGAGGTAGTCCACTCTGGTAGTGTGTGGTTTTGTTGTCTTGTTGATAAGGGGAAGGCAGACCTCCTTCCCTCTGCCCCCAGGAAAGTCCCATGAAGGCAATGGATGACCAACAGGTGGGATGATGTCCAAGAGCTGTAGGTGTGAGGGCAGTAGTTTTCGTCAGGACAACTTTTCAGACTTCTGATAGCACAGAGTAATCACTGCAGAAAAGGATCACCCACATTGGTGTTTTGAAGAAAGTAAACATGCTTCAGTCTCCTGTGTTGCCATCCTGAGGCAAAATTCTTGTAACCCAGAGTAGTTATATCACTGTCACTCAATCAAAGAGTTCATCCTGACTGATCTTCCTATTATTGTTATACAATTACCACACAGTTAAGTATTACTAGGAAGCATGTGCCTTTTGCACAGAGATGTTCCAAAGAGATTGTTCAAGAGTAATCTCCTCTTATTAATACCAAGTGGCATTGATCAGCCCATGCCCCTGTCCTATCATCATATGAAAATGAATATAAACTTTTCTGGTGGGTTCCCATTTGATTAGTTCTGCCCCTCTTATCTACATCTGTAACAACTGCTAATATTACAGGTGAGGAAACTAGGCCAGAAAGGGTGTCAACCAGATTGAACCATCCTCTAACCTATATGGATGGCCAGTGCTGAACAGAACAGGCTAGAGAGAGGAGAGTCAGGAATGAAGCAGAACTTTAATTACAAAGTAAGGGAAATGGCTTGCAAGTAAGGACACATGTGCTGGGGTCCCACCCCAGCGGGCTTTAGTGTAACTAAAGGTTGATTTATATGTTTGTGGCTAGACAAAGAGTCAGACAGTGTAGTGTAGCAACAATGGTGAGACACAACAGCAACAGTGAGGCAAGGTCATCTAGTGACAAAAATCCATTCACAGCTGGGCTTCATGTTTGTTCCAGCCTATTAGTACTTGCCTGAGCTGAGGAACCATCAGCTCTATGGTTTAGCTACAGTAGTGATCATTCAGAGGGTGAGTGCAAAGGATTGTTGTTATGCCAAGCTCAGGGCACAGCTGGCTTGCTAGACCTTAGAACTGGAAAATAAACTGTCTCCTAAATAGTATCTTGACATTTCCCCCTTTTGGCCAAAGAGTGGGGATCTAAAAGAATCCTACCCTTCTGGTCAATAAAGGAGAGACAGGTATAAGCCAAGATGCCATGAGAAGTCAGTTGAGACATGATGAGATGTTGCCCAGGGGGGTTGGATCCTTTAGAGGACCTATTGGGAAGTGTGTCCCAGGTATCAAGACTAGTTATTGTTTACTTGGAAGCAGAAAAGAGGGAGAGCCAAGAATGTCAAGGGAGAAAATGCAACATGCATTTGACTCAGGGCCATGGTGGTTAGGAACATAACCAAAGGGAAGAGGAGAAAAAACTAGAACAATATCCTCAGCCCTGGTCTGGAGTCTTGGGACAGCTGTCTCACCTGGATGTTAGCTGCTTCTGGGGACAAACTTAGAGGTCATTAGAGGGTTCTGCCATCCACTCTGGAGCAGGAGCTTTCTTCAGATGAGACTGGAGTACACACCTACAAACTTGACAGCTATGAGAATAGTCAGAAGGACCTAGTAGGGGCCTGTAAAAACATATGGGTTAGTGATTGTGAGAAAACTTCTTGTATAAATGTTTCCATCTGAATTTCTGATCACTACAGCACAGGTCCTTGGTTAAGGATCTCTAAACAGCACATAGAGATGGTCCAGTTTTCCAGCTATAGAGGGGTAGGTTCAAACAATGCAATAAAGTTTTCTTAATCATAATTACATTAAGTCAGATACAGCTCAAACTACTTAGAGGGCTCACAATGGATGAATTTTGAGAAGGAAGATTTACATGTCACCAAGGCAACCAAGGAAACAAACATAAATTATGCAAGGCAATACAATAATTATCACCAATGTTAGCTAACATCATCTCCTTGTATCCTAGTAACCCATTCTCAATATCCATTTAATCAGCAATTTTAGAGTCCCAGATGTCTCATAGTTATCTGATCCTGAGATATCTTTTCTTGCACAATAGGCATTATTCTCAGGACAGGTCCAATGTGGGCTCTGCTTCTCTCATTCCAAATCTAGAGGTTACCTAGATAATTATGATAATATAATTTTTTAAATGTGGTTCTTCAATGTTGAAATTTCAGAGAAATTCAATTTATATATTCCATTTGTTGCTTCTATCCTTACCTAAATCCAGTATCTGATTTAAGAATCCTTAAAAATTCATAAGGGTCCAAGTGTAAAATGACTCCTGCCAATTTTCAGATATATACCTTCAAAATGGAAAAATACTTTCACTTTTTTACCATTATCAACACAATTTATGTGTAAAATCTTAATCCAATTTTGAGAACTTATTACTACATTCTCAAAGCCATACTCTAAAGCCTGAATTTCCATGACATAAATTTGAAAGCCAATAATATACATCTGTATATGGTTTGTAAAGAAAACAGTCTAATTCTGTTGTTTTCTCATAACTTATTATTCCATTTATTTAGAAAAATTATACAGCCCATCTTTATCCTATTACTTTGTCTAATCATTTTCCCCTTAGGAGGATATCATCCCTATATTATAATTTGACCACAAATACAAGTTAAAATTGTAAGACATTCATACTTACTTCCTATTATAGTAATGCAAAGATTTTCGAGTATCAATCTGTTATTTAATAGACTTAGTATTATACTCACAAAACTTCTTGATTATAGAAATTTGCTATTAAAGGAAAAAGAGGGACATAGTTATAACAATGTCATATATTCATCCTAAGAGGAAAAAATTCCCTTAGCTCTGTTTGATTCCAGGCAGGAGTCATATCTGATAGCCAATCGTAGTCACATGGTGTTAAAAGCAAAGCTCAGGATTAACCAGGTGGGAATTTTCCTTTACAGAAAAGAAATAGTGCAAAGGGGAAATAGAGTCAGGAGGATCCCACCTTGGACCATGTCAAAGCTGTCCCCAAGACTTTTCCCAGGTGCAGACATCCACCTTTAACAGTTCCCAGACTGTAGCACATGTCATTTTCTACTTTGACTTCACAACAATTCAGATAAATATTCCTGTAATCAAAGCTCAAAATAAGAGTCAATTACAATCCCAAGAATTTTTACCTTAAATAGCAAAATTTTACTAACCACAACTTAGGGCTTGAATATCTATCCTGATGTTTCTGTAACAGTTAACAATTTATTTATCCTTATAAATTAAAATTACCCACATTCTGGAGCTTCAGACATACAGTAAAGACCTGATCATTGACTCATCATTGACATGTTGAAGGTACATCTTTAAACCACCATATATACTTTCATAAAAACCAAAATTTTCAAGTGAAAGTTTGCAATTACATATTATTATTATATGACATTAATTCAGTTAATTGCATTTCCAAATTATCACGTTATCACACAAAAATCATTAATCTTATTACTTTTGGCATTTTAAAACTACCTTAAGTTATCAAGCATGAAACAATTATATTCAATTAAAGAAATAATAATATAGTGCTTAATAATATGGCATTCACTGTGTTAAGCACTATATAATCATATATTATTTTGATCTCACAACAACCCTGGGAGGTGGGTACCATTGTTATTTTTCTCTTTATAGATCAAGAAACTGGAGCAAAAAGAGATAATATAACTTGCTTAATATTACACAGCAAATTAATTTCTGCAACCGGAACATAATTCAAGTTTCTCTACATTTTTCCAACATTGTTTTCAACACTCATACTTGGGAATCTGATCTGAGATAAGAGGGGTTAACAGGGAGAGGAAGAGGGTCTCTGGCAAGAGATCTTTGGTTTAAACAATCTTTTCTCATTTCATGGGCAGAAATGTCATGGAAGGGTTAAGAAGAGGTTGCTATGAAGTGCAAACCATTTATTTTTTCTTCTTTCTTCACTCGTGGATTACTTCCAAACTAGCTGCCTTCCTTCTTTGCTCTAGAACAATGAAGTTATCAATCTTCAAGGGAAAACGCCATCTACTTTTAGCTTTCATAAAATTTAATCCTTATTTTTTCTTAAAACAAATTCTATAGAGTGGTACCCCAATAGTGGCCTATTGTCCAAGAAAAGATATATAGGGATCAGATAGCTATATGAGACATCTGGGACTCAAAAAGTGCTGATTAAATGGATATTGATAATGTGTTACTAGGATACAAGAAGATGATGTCAGCTAACATTGGTGATAATTATTGTATTGCTTTGCATAGTTTATATTTAAGTTTTCTTAGTTGCCTTGGTGACATGTAAATCTTCCTTCTCAAAATTTATCCATTGTGAGCCCTCTAAGTAGTTTGATCTGTATCTGACTTAATGTAATTATGATTAGGTAAAACTTTATTGAATTATTTGAACCTACCCCTCCATGGCTGGGAAACTGGACCATCTCTATGTGCTGTTTAGAGATCCTTAACCAAGGACCTGTAAGTTCTGAACTTACTAAGAGTTCAGAAAGGAGTAAGTTCCTGGAATTACCCAAAATCCCAGGAGTTCTCCCCTGCAATCTTAAAAATGATAAATATGCAAACCTCTGAAATGTGCTAAGATGTTTTTAGCAATTCTACAAACTTTGATTATCTGACTTTTTTTCTTGTTATCTAATCTCCCATGGAAAACCTAGAGTGGAAGTTAGACCTGCTTGCTGGGACAATTGCTTCAAGTATGAAAGTTCATTCATCTTTCCCAGAATTCTAAACTCTTTGGCTATAGCCCTTAGAAATTTTTTGGCTGGCTGCATTTTAAATCTTTCAAGGTAACAGAATCTACAAATAATACAAATATGACACAGACATTTTACATTTTACAAAGACACAGGCACAGATGAAATGACAAGACAGATACAAACAGACACAGTTTTAACAAAGCTTGCAGTTACAATCCATACAGAAGCATATGGTTACAGAGGCACACAGTTTCAATTTCACAGGAGTATTCAGTTTAAAAAACAACAGAGGGACCAATTAACAGAGATGTGAAGTTTAAGAAAGGATATCCTTATCAGAGTGATCCAAGATAAGTCAGGTCATCAGAGAGCTCCAGGAGTTTTCCTTCAAAGAATGGAAAGCTCAGCTGAGGCTGGAGCTCAGGCCATTGAAGCAGGGAGAAGGGCACAGGACTCAACAGATGAAGGAGGACAGATTCTAAAGAAATGAATCTCCAGTGGCATCTAATCCATTCTCATTAGTACTGGAGAGTCCAGTGGCCCAGTTCCATGTCCAATTCCACTTCTGACATCAATTAATGTCAACCAGATCAAACCAGCCTCCAACCTAAGGATGGCAGGAGCCAAACAGAGCAAGCTAGGGACAGGAGAGTCAGGAATTAAATGAAAGTTAAATTTCAAAGTGAGAGATAAATGGCTTATAAGCAAGGAAGGATCTAGACACGTGCCCCTAGTGAAGGGGACCCACTTCAGTGTGGCTGGCTGGAACTTGATTTACATGTGGCCAAAATTTATATATTTGTGGCTATACAAAGAATAGAACTGTGTAGTGTAGAAACAGTGGTAAGGCACAACAGCAACAATGAGGTAAGGTTGTCTAGCTACAAAAAAGTCTGTTCATAGCAAGGTTTTGTGTCTCTTCAAGCCTTTTGGTTCTTGCCCAAGCTCAGGGATCATCAGTTCTGTGATTTAATTGTAGCAGTGTTCATCCAGAGGGAGAACACAAAGGATTGTTGTTACACCAAGCTCAAGGCACAACTTTATTGCTGGGCCTTAGCTCTGGAAAACACGCTGCCTCCTAATAGTATCGTGACAAGGATCACACAATTCTTAAGTCTGAGATAAGATTTGAACTCAGATCTTCTATACTCAAAGTATAGTGGTCAGCATATTATATCATCAGTCTTACTCTTGGATTTTCATTGTAAGGGAAACAGACAGGAGGATGAGGGAGAAAGGGCAAGGTGTTGGCAGGCTTAGAGTCAGGGCTGCCTGGATTCAGATTCTGTGTCTGACACATACTCCCTAGACCATTCACTTGATCTCTCAGTGCCTAAGACAACTTTATAAGACTGTAACTGGGAGAAGAGGTGCTGTTGAACTCAATAGTAAAGGGGCAGTTCTGGACCAACTTCCCTTCCCCTGCGTCACCTCCTAAAAATAGTTGGATAAAGAGGGTAAGAGGGGAAGGTATAGCGGATAAAGTGCTGGGCTAGTAGTAAGGAAGACCAGAGTTATCAACCTCAAACTCTTACTAACTATGTGGCCCTAGGAAAGCCACTTAACCCTCCTCAGCCTTAGTTTTCTCATCTGTAAAGTGGGGATAATAATAGCACTTACCTTAGAGAGTTGGTGTGAGGATCAGGTAAAATAACATATGTAAAGCACCTTGAAAATCTTAAAATGCTAAAAAATGGATTACACCTTCAACCTGGACAATTTCCCTAGATCATTGTGATCATAAATATGTTGTTCTCCCACTCTTCAATTACTGGGAAGACTGAGACTGGAGCATTAACACACTTGTACCAGTGCCCTCAGAGAAAGATCCCAAAGAATTCTATTGCAGGTCTAATGAGCAAGGAAAGAACAATCCTGGCTTCTTCCCTGCCCCTTACAGAGGGGAGAGAAACAAACCAGGAAAGCTTACTGAACTATTGCTCTAACCTGCATCACCTGCAGGTTAGAATGCGATGTGTTTCCTAATTTAAAAAGCACAAGCCAGATCAAGACATAAGAAATCTGAGTGAGCCTGTTGACCATTGTTACTGCACTTATTATCCTCTTATGAATATTTCATAGGAAGGAAGAGAAGAAGGGAGGAAACAGGAAAGAAAGGGAAGTAGGAAGGAAGGAAAGAAGAAAGGAAGGAAGGGCAGAAGGAAGGAAAAAAGGGAGGAGAGAGGGAAGGGAAGAAATGAATATGAGAGGGTATATAAATTCAGGTGACTTTCTCTGGCCAAGTGCATCCTCTCTTCTTCCCTAATTAAGCAGAGGAGATTATTACCTCAGTAGTGGCCAGAATGCATTAACATGGAGCATGTTTTGGTGAGAATATTAATGTAGCTTTAAATAAAAACCCTTAATGAAAATTTACTCTGGCCCTTACTTTTTAGAAAGAATAAAAACTGGCACACAGTAGCTTTTCAGCACAAGGACTGACAGAAGCTGACATAACTGATGGTCACCACCTAGCAAATCTTCAAAATCTTTGGTTCCACCCACTTTGGATGTCCTTTGCAGCAAAAAGCAGGTGATGAAAGAGGCAACTGCGGATCAGTATAAGGAGGCAGCTCACCCTTTCCCCTGTCTTTTAGTGTCCCTAAAGCCCAAGAATTCAATGGCATGGCTTAATCAAGAGGGGAAAATAAGATCACATCATAAGTAGGATTTAGAGCTGGTAAGTAATTTAGAGATTATCCAGTTAAAACTTTCATTTTGTGGATGAGAAAACTGAGGCCCAGAGATGGGATCTTGAGTTGCCCAAAGCCACACACACACACACACACACACACACACACACACACACACACACACACACACACACACACACACACAGAAAGTATCAGAGTTAGAATTCAAACCTCCATACTTTGACCATATATCCAATGTCCTTCCCTATAGAAGAAAGGCCTTACACAGTCACCCATTCTAAAGTTTAGCAAACAAAATTGCATTCTTTCTGTTTTTCTATGTGCCAAGGAATCATATTCCATATTAAAAACAAAACAAAAAGCCAACCTGGCTACCTTGAATAGACTGCCTTAAGAGGTAGTAAAGCAACCCATTCCTGGAAATGCTCCAGTAAGAGGTTAAATGACTAGCTGAAAACACCTTACAAAGAATTCATTCTTTAGAAAATGTTGGACTAGAAAATCTCCAAGGTTCCCTTTCATACTGAGATACAATGATTTTCTGATCCTACTAAAATTCTTCTAGAAATTTTCTTTCCAAACACAGAGCAGATTCTCCTTACCTCACTATAGGTACAACAATCCTGGTAATTGGTTGTCCTGTGTACATTCTGAAAAAATTCTGGAGATAAAACCTAAAACTATTAAAAGACTATCTTACCTAACAGTGAGTGTATCAACAAAGCTCAGTCAACATCTGGTAGTTACTCCTTTTCTACGTGATTTTTACTTGTGGTTGCTTCACAGTTGTGTAACTTGAGGTTAAAAATAAATCAATAAAATTATCCATTGTCTGATAAAGGTCAGAAAGAAAGGCTAAAGAAGAGGTACATTTAGACTCCAGAAAACTTGCCTGGAAGAATCTAGCACTAAGCCATTTAAGCAGAGATGCCTGAAAGGATTTTTAAGATGACCTCTTGATGAGATGCCCCAGTCCCTAGTGGACAATGCAAGTAAGTGGCGGTCATCATGTCTGAGAGACCCCAGAGAATGTCAAGTTTGAACCTCTTATTAATCATACTATCCTTGAGGCATATGAAATTAATGCCTGGGAAAGACAGAATTCTCATTCAATTCAATTCAACAGGCATATATTCAGTGACTACAATGTGCCAAGACCTTTGCTGAGGCCCCATGTTACAAAGATAAAAAAAGAAATGTTCCTTGCTCTCAAAAAGTTAACATTCTAGTGAGATGCTGAGGATGCAGACTCCAAAATAAAAAGGGCAGAAGAATTGACACCAAATAGGAAAGTGCTTCATCCTGGCATTCAAAACAGGCCTCCAACTTCCACTCCCATGATGAACACCCAGAGGAAGAAACTTCAACCGCTAAACACCCCTATACTTGGACTGCTTTGGTTTTGCCCTGTCAGTGGTTGGGGCATAGGTTATCCCAGCAGATGGATGAATCAGGCCTGGGTGTTGTGAATGTCATAGGTACGGTAAGTCTGATTGCAGAGACTCCAACCATCAGGTCATTGTCAGCCTTTCTCTCAATGACACCAAGTAATTGAAATAGGTGGTGTTTCTAGGACAAGCTGTTATATAACCAAGGCCCTTTGTCATTTGTTTGAACAGCCATAGCCATATCACAAGCATTTCTGAGAATGCTGAGGGAGTAAGGCCAGTGATGATCAAAAAAACAGTTAGAAACAAAGAAAGGTTAGTCAAGGATGGAAACTGCGCTGGACTCCCAAGGATGGAGCATATAATGCACACACCCACGTACACATAAACATACACATAAAAATGTTCTGTTTGCTCCCACTCCCTTCTTATGTAACTAAGATATTTCTCATTTCTTCCTTTAAAAAAAGGTATTAGAACAAAAAATGTTAATAATGCAAAATGAGATATCTCACAATAATTTAGTTATTATACCTGGGACAATAGGTTATTAGCAGACCACACTGAGCTTGGTTCTCCCTAGTGTCTGAATTTGCTTCCTGATAATAATACTAATATTATGATAATAATGATAAAACAATAATAGTAACTCATTTTTATATAGTCCTCCGCAAAGTGCTTTCCTCACAACAATCCTGTATGGCAGGTAGTGCAAATATTACTGTCCTCCTTTCTACAGATCTGAGGAGTTCCCTGCGCTGATGAAAACAGGTCTTGGACTAAACCCTCAACAAATGTGCTACATTCACACTGGCCTAGACTGAGGGAAGGAAGGAGAAAGAAAAATATGTAAAATTCCTGCCCTCAGGAACCTTAGGAACATCAGTGTACTATAAACTAGAATACTAGAAGTGGGAGGAGAGTTAAGTGTTTGGAGATCAGATAAAGAACTGATTATTTCCATCTAGGGAAATTAAGGAAGGCTTTGTGGAGGGGGTAGCATTTGAACTAAGTCTAGAGGGATATATAGAGCATCAATAGGTGCAAATGAGTATAGGGTAATCAGAGTGGCCTCATTTAATGCATTCACTTTTTCTGCTTTCCATATCACACATCTTCTGGGCATTTCTTTTATCCTAAAACCTTAGCTTTTCTTCAAATGAACTAGTGTCTAGCTATACCTCCCTGTTTTATCTTCCTAACCCTGATTTTAAAAATGCCCTGAAGCATAAAGCTTTTCATTTGTCTCTACTACTTCAGCTTCAACTTTATAATCTGTTCAAATCTTTTTGGATCCTGACTCTGTCATCCAAAGTGCTTACTATCCCTCTGAGACAATTGCACGTTTGCTAAGTGTATGCTAGTTATGACTTTAAGAGGCATTGAGAAAAAATATTCAACAGTGAGGAGCCAAACAAAGATCCCTGAGTTATGTGACTAGGAGCTTCTTTTCATAATTTGTAGTGATCAGGCCTCAGACACTTAATAGCTGTGTGATACTGGTCAAGTCACTTAACTCCGTTTGCCTAAGTTCTTCATCTGTAAAATAAACTGGTGAAAGAGAGGGTAAACCTTATACCAGTATTTCGGCCAAGAAAACCCCAGATTGGGGCATGAAGAGTCAGACATGACTAAGACAACTGAGCAACAACAACAAATAATGGGAGAAGGTGCATGAAAATATTTATACTTCTCCAAGTCACTTGAGAGCTACCAAGAATTGGGAATATGGACAAATTGTTAAAAAAACAAAATACAAAAAAAAACACCATAGTTGATTTACTGAGGACAGAAAAGATTTAACTGCGGGGAGTGGGGCAGATGATATTGGTGGGGAGAAGTGTTGGTCAGAATATTCTTAATCAATTTATCCTCTCCCCTCCCCCACTATTTGAATTCACAGAAAGTATAATAGAGACAATTAGGTTTTAATGTCTTCCTGTGCACAGAGGAATTTTTGTTTTGTTACCACTCTACAAGATATGAGGTTCTCCCTGATGGGATCAGAGAACTGAGTTGCTATTGAGTGGTCAAAGATCATGCCCCTGTTGGCTGGTGAAAAGCAAGTTTGACATTTCTGAAAGACAGTCGGTAAGGAAGTAGCTCTAAGGAATGTGACCCCTGTCTTTTTGAGTCCCTTTGAGTCCCTTGTGCTAAATAGTTTGCTGGCTCCAGTGTTCTTTTCTGAAAAGCTAGACATTTGTCCTTCTCTAATCCCTAGGTCACTGTGAAGACAAAAGAAGTTAATATTTGTAAAATGCTTTGCAAGCCTCAAAGCCTTAACTGCCAATCATCATCATCATCATCATCATCATCATCATCATCATCAGTCACCACTACTATCTCCAATTATTACTTCCATTACTACTACTATTACTGCTGCTGCTACTACCACTACTACTTCTACTACCATTACTGCTACTATTACTACTATTACTTCTATTTCTACGACTACTATTACTATTAATTTCCTTTTTTTAATTTTTTTATATGTTTATTTATTTTTAGTTTTCAGCATTCATTTCCACAAATTTTTGACTTCCAAATTTTCTCCCCATCTCTCCCCCCCCACCCTATAACCCTTTGCATCCTGATTACCCATTCCTTCAATATGCCTTCCCTTCTAACACACCCCACCCTTCCCTTATCCCCATCTTCTCTCTTTTCTTGTAGGACAAGATAGATTTCTGTACCCCATTACCTGTATTTCTTATTTCCCAGTTGTATGCAAAAACAATTCTCAGCATTTGTTTCTAATACTTAGAATTTCAACTTCTCACCCTTACTCCCTCCCCACCCATCCCCACTGAGAAGGCAAGCAATTCAATATAGGCTATATATGTGTAGTTTTGCAAAAGACTTCCATAAGTCATGTTGTGTGAGACTAACTATATTTCCCTCCATCCTAAACTGCCCCCCATTTATTCAATTCTCTCATTTGACCTTGTCCCTCCCCAAAAGTGTTTACTTTTAATTACTCTCTTCTCCATTTGCCCTCCCTGCTATCATCTCCCTCACCCCACTTGTCTCCTCCCCTACTTTCTTGTAGTGCAAGATAGATTTTCATACCAAATTGAGTGAGCATGTTATTCCCTTCTTAAGCCAAATGTGAAAAGAGTAAGCTTCATTTCTCCCCCTCACCTCCTCCCTTTTCTTCTCCATTGAAAAAGCTGTTTTTTGCCTCTTTTATGAGTGACAATTTGTCCCATTCCATTTCTCCCTTTCTCCTCCCAATATATTCCTCTCTCACCCCTTAATTTAATTTTTTTAGATATCATCCCTTCTTATTCAACTCAGCCTCTGCTCTGTTTATATGTGTGTGTGTGTGTGTGTGTGTGTGTGTGTATGCATAATCCCTCTACCTACCCAAATACTGAGAAAAGTCTCAAGAGTTACAAATATTATCTTTCTATGTAGGAATGTAAACAGTTCAAACTTTAGAAAGTCCTTTATGATTTCTCTTTCCTGTTTACCTTTTCATGCTTCTCTTGATTCTTATGTTTGAAAGTCAGATTTTTCTATTCACCTCTGGTCTTTTCATCAAGAATACTTGAAAGTCCTTTATATCATTGAGTGGCCATATTTTCCCCTGAAGTGTTAGGGGCGGAGCCCTAATTACCGCATCACTCACCCTGCCCAAGGGTCTTCAGATGTCTCTGGCTCCCCTCGGGGGGTCGAGGGGAGAATCACTAGGCAGAACACCGGAGGTGGGTAAGAGCAGCTTTATTACATGACGGTCAGCAAGAAATCCCCCCGAGCCCCTCCTGGTCAGTGAATATATACCTTAGGTTTCTCCCTCCCATTCGGGGAAGTTCTCCTCCCATTCTGGGTAGGCTCCTCCCCAGTTCCTCCCTGAGGGCGGAGCCCAGCCCAGTCCAGTAGAGCCGCCCCAGTGCCAGCGTGGCAATGCCTCATCAGCAGTGCCACCGTGGCAAAGCCACGTCAGCAGGTCCAGACTCTTGGGTGTCTCCTATCCACCCAGGGGGCCCAGGTCCAGAGCGCCCCTCACACTGAAGTATACTCAGTTTTGCTGGGTAGGTGATTCTTGGTTTTAATTGTAGTTCCTTTGACTTCTGGAATATCCTATTCCAAGCCCTTCAATCCCTTAATGTAGAAGCTGCCAGATCCTGTGTCATCCTGATTGTATTTCCACAGTACTTGAATTGTTTCTTTCTAGGTGTTTACAATATTTTCTCCTTGACCTGGGAACTCTGGAATTTGGCTACAATATTCCTAGGAATTTCCTCTTTTCAGGTCTCTTTCAGGGGGTGATTGGTGGATTCTTTCAATATTTATTTTGCCCTCTGGTTCTAGAATATCAGGGCAGTTTTCCTTGATAACTTCATGAAAGATGATGTCTAGGCTTTTTTTCATCATGACTTTCAGGGAGTCCCATAATTTTTAAATTGTCTGTCCTGGATCTATTTTCCAGGTCAGTTGTTTTTCCAATGAGTTATTTCACATTATCTTCCATTTTTTCACTCTTTTGGTTTT
The DNA here is from genome assembly GCF_028372415.1 of Notamacropus eugenii. Lineage (NCBI taxonomy): Eukaryota > Metazoa > Chordata > Mammalia > Diprotodontia > Macropodidae > Notamacropus > Notamacropus eugenii. The sequence goes on from NC_092876.1 coordinate 229,059,122, forward strand.
GTTTTGTAAATTCTTGGTTTCCCATAAAGTCATTAGCTTCCATCTGCTCCATTCTCACTTTTAAAGAACTATTTTCATCAGTGAACTTTTGAAACTCCTTTTCCATTTGGCTAATTCTGCTTTTTAAAGCATTCTTCTCCTCATTGGCTTTTTAGACCTCTTTTGCCAGTTGAATTAGGCTATTTTTAAAGGTATTTTTTTCTTCAGCATTCTTTTGCTCTTCAGCAGAGAACATGCAGTCATCAAGCTGTTGACTTGCTTTTCATGATTTTTTTGCATCGCTCTCATTTCTCTTCTCAAGTTTTCCTCCACCTCTCTTACTTGATATTCAAAATCCTTTTTGAGCTCTTCCATGGTCTGAGACCACTGCATATTCATTTTGGAGACCTCTGATGGTACGCATTGTTCTTCCTCATCTGAAAGGCTAGAAGAAAATACCTGTTCACCAAAAAAGTAACCTTCTATTGTCTTATTCTTTTTCCCTTTTGGGGGCATTTTCATAGCCAGTTTTTTGACTTTTGAGTCCTTTGTCAAAAGGACAGTATATTTTGGGGACCTGCAAGTTCTCAGTTGCTCCAAGGTGGCACAATCAAGGGAGAGGATTTTACTCCTCTCCTGGCCTACCTACTGGTCTGAGAGCAACCAAAAACTTTTCTTCCCAGAATCTGGGAGAAGTAGAATTCCCACTCTACAACTGCCTCTGGCTGCGCCATGCCCCAGGACTATGCTCAGAACTGAGATTCAGATCAGCTATTCAATTTCCCCAGGGGCTTTAGGCTGAGGGCTCCACAAATGGATGCTGCTGCTGCTACTACTGCCTCTGCTGCTGCCGCCTGGGGCCAGAGCTACAGTAGGACCCTGCTCCCTTCTTGCCCAGTTGAAAAAGCCCTCTCACTGACCTTGAAGTTGTCTTTGGTGTTTGTGAGTTGAGGGATCTGAGAACCTCTGCTGGTACTAGGGATTCTGCCCCTGAGGCCTGTTCTGGTCCTGTTCCTCCTGGTTCCACCAAGGCTGGGCTGTGCTCTGCTCAGTGCTCCATGTGATAGACCTTTCCTGTCAGCCTTCCAGGTTACCTTTGGCTAGAAACCTCTTTCACTGTATTGTTCTGTGGCTTCTGCTGCTCTAGAATTTGTTGAGAGTCATTTTTTACAGGTATTTTATGGGCTATGGGGGAAGAGTTAGAGTATGTGTGTCTTTCTACTCTGCCATCTTGGTTCCACCCTCCCATTAATTTTCTTATTTACCATAATCTAGTAAAGATCATTGACAGTGGCTTATGCCAGTAACATCTGATTCCAAGTCCTGCATTCTTTCCATGATGCCATTTGGAGAGTACTTTGCCCTTTAATATCAGAAGGGTTAACATGCAGAGTAGATGCTGCACAGTAGCAACATTCCTTGAATATGTTATATACTTCTGCTCTTTATAATAATGATTATGATAGCTAGCATTTGTAAAGTACTTTAAGGTTTTCAAAGCCCTTTATAAGTATTATTTCACTGGACTCTCACAACAACCCTAGGAGGTAGGTGCTATTATTGAGGCAGGCAGAGGTTAAGTGATTTGCCCAAAGTCACTCATCTAGTAAGTGTCTGAGGCCAGATTTGACATCAGGTCTTCCTCTTTTCCAGTCTGGCACTTTATCCACTGCCTTATTGCTTTTGTTAATAACACTCTTCCGACCTGAGTAGAAGAAATCATTTTTAATCACTCACAATTAACTTCAACTCTTAACTACTGATCAATGTGGCAGAGTAAACAGAGCACTGGATTTAGAAACAGAACCTGGACTCAAATCCTGTCTCTGCCAGTAACTATATAGGTGACCCCAGACAAGTCACTCTGTGGGTCTCAGTTTCATTCCATGTTATTAAAATGATGTAGCTGGACTAGGTGACCTTCATAGTCCCTTCTCACTCTAAATCTACAACCTTGAGATTTTCTAAATCCTCCTTCCCCTAGAAAGAGTTAGTGCCTCTCTTTCTCAGAGCCAAGCAAACTTCTGGGGAATGACTTGGACCCTGAGGATTACTGAAGCCTTGTATAACTGCTATGAATATAGCACTTTATACTTTGAGAGTCTTTGAGATGTTAATTAGTTATTCCTCCCATCATTCCTATTACCTGAAGATGCAATTTACCCTCTTGAATCTGGTAGCAAAATGGCCTCTCTAAAGAATTTTCAAGTATATTAGATCCTACTTAACAAAATCTGTAAAGATATTTTCTCACAAGAGCAATTTTGGAGGGTGAAATCATGCCTCCAAAAAATCTTTCCAGGGGTTACACAATATCACAGTCAGTTCAGATGTGATGTGAGGTGAAGAATCTGGGTAGAAGATTTCACAAAAGAACAAAGCACAATAGCTCTTGGAAGTGATGGTTGTGTCTATGGTAACCCAAGGTGAAGAGCATTATTTGCATCACTTTATCACTCCATAGAGATGCAATTTACATGTTACAGCAATAGCTGAACAAAATGGATGTAATCACAAATGACCTATCACAACATGAATTGAGATAATTTGAAAAAATGGTTTCAGAAAGACATTCAAGAAAGAATAATTCAAAGATTTGACAGTTGACATCCCCTAGAAAAATTTTTTTAAATTGTTACCTCAGAAATGTTTTTTCTTTTACATCACATTTCCTGAATTTTTCTTTAAGCCAGATGAGAGTGTATTTATGTGCATGCATGCGTGCTTATTTATGTGTGTCTGTATGTGACCAGGGTCCATTGGGGAGGTATGGATAATCTATACTGCTAAAAAAATACTTAGCTATATTCAAATACTTTATACTGAAGTCACATAAGTTTATTTCTGAAATCAACGACAATATTTTTCCAAGTATTTTAAGAAACAACCAGAGAACATGCAGTCATCAAGAAAGGTGAGAGAGGTATAAGATGCTGAAAAAAAATCAATGTTACTTCCAAATGAACATGTATACCACACACACACACACACACACACACACACACACAAAACACACAACACACACTAGAACTTTCCTTTGTAACAAATAGATACAGGCAAGCAAAACAGATTAGCACATTGCTAATGTCTGAAAATGGATGCCTTCCTCTGCACTGATAGTATAGACACTGATGTATCTTCTGCCAAGAAGTGGGAAGCTTGCTTCATCATTAGTCTTGTTAGTTAATTGTACTCATGAGAGTTATGAAGTCTATGTTTTGCTTTACATTATTATGGTCATCATGTAAATTGTTCTGCTTACTTCTCTCTACATCTGTTCATAAAGGTCTTCTCAGAGTTCTCTGAATTTATCATATTTGTCATTTATTTTAGCACAGTGATATTCCATTACATTCATACGTCATAGTTGGTTTAGTCATTGGAAAGTCGATGGGAGTCTATGTTCCTTCCGATTTATTACTACTACAAAAAAATGCTACTACAAATATAAATGGGTAGATGAATGATAGATGATAGATAGATAGATAGATAGATAGATGATAGATAGATAGATAGATAGATAGATATAGATAGATATAGATAGATAGATAGATAGATAGATAGATAGATAGATAGATAGATAGATGGATGGATGGATGGATGGATGGATGGATGGATGGATGGATGGATGGATGGATGGATGGATGGATGGATGGATGGATAGATAGATAGATAGATAGATAGATAGATAGATAGATAGATAGATAGATAGATAGATAGATAGATAGATAGGAAATTTCTCTTTGTCCTTGAGATGGTGGGCATATGCTTAGTAGCTGTCACTAAATCAAAAGACATATACAGAAAACTGCTCTGTTTGTGACCTTTTATGCATAATTCTAAGTTGTTTTCTTAAATGATAGGACCAATTCATAGCTTGACCCAAAATGCGGTTGTTCAGTTGTTTTTCAGTCATGTTAGACTCTTAATAACCCCATTTGGGGTTTTCTTGGTAAAGAAGACACTGGAGTGGTTTACCATTTCCTACTCCAGCTCATTTTACAAATGAGGAAACTGAAGCAAACAGAGTTAAATGACTTGCCTAGTAAGGCTGGATTAGAACTCAGGAAGATGAGTCTTCCTGATTCCAGGTAGGGCACTTTATCCTGACTCTAGGCTTGGCATTCTATCCACTGTGCTACCTAACTGCCCAACAATACAGTAGTGTGCCTATTTTCCCACAGCCTCTCCACCATTTACCACCTCCAATTTTACCATATTTCCCTAGCTTTAAACTCCTATCAGAGGGTGTTACTAAGCTGCCTTTTTTCCTTTGGGTTTATTGGTTATATTTCCTGCTCAAGGATCAAGCCTTAAATTAAATCCAATTCACTCTGGAGTTCATAGGCTGGACAACAAGTCCCCACACACTTAGCAGAGAGTGAATGTAATAACTAAACAGTAATTATTTCTCTTTTACCCAGGAACCCTGAGGGTCTTCTCCTCCCAGTTTGATTTTTTTTTTTTATTAAAGGAGCCATCCCTTGAGTAACTTAAAGAAGGCTATTCATTGAATGGGTGTATCTCACTCAAAGTGCGAATGTGATAAGACCTTAGCCTGAAAGTGTCAGGGTCTCACATTGCATCCTGGGCCATCTCCAGCCATCCTGATAAATATCAGGCCACTGGACCCAGGTAGCTCAGAAGAAAGTGAAGTTGGTGACCTTGCACACCCTCTGTCACTCAAATCAAGGTCAACTGCAAGTCATGTCATAATTTTCATGTCATGGTCCTCTTTGAGAATGAAGGACAAACACAACAATAACTTGTTCCTATAAATTGCTACTCTAGAACAATGACAGACAACCCAAGAAAGTTCAATAACCATTACTCATTGATGCCCCTCATGAGGCACAGGATACACAGGGTTGGACATGAAGACATATATAAGGTATTTTTCATATTCCCATCATGTGGAGATGGGAAATGTACAAAAGATGATATAACAAACTTCTTTAGCTATTTTTAACTACAACTAGAAGACTATGACCTACTTACTAAAGAGTTAGGAATCTTTGATCTCAAGAGTGTTGGCACTCCAGGAACTGATACAAATCACAAATGATGACTCAGTTGCTATTCAGTTGTTCAGTCACATCTCACTCTTCATGACCCCATGGGCCACTCTGTCTATGGGATTTTCTTGGCAAAGATACTGGAGTGGTTTGTCATTTCCTTCTCCAGTGGATTAAGGCAAACAGGCATTGCATGACTTGCCTAGGGTCATACAACTAATGATTTTAACTCAGGTTTTCCTAATGCCAGGCCCAGTCTCTATCCACTGAGCCATCTAGCTGCCTCTTCACAATCTGCTCCACACATTAGCAAAGAGTGGGGTGAGCTAGAACCAGCTTAACCTGTGAGCCCAATGATAAATTTTCAACGTGAGTGTTTATACCTCAGAAATTAGCACATACTAACAAATCAGGGCTTGACTTATTGTTTCGTTGATTTGATTAGACTTTGGAAATTGATGAAGGAAGTCTTAATAATTCAAATTAAACTTTAAAAGTGTCATGTTTTCAGAGAGCTATTTTTTAAATATTTATCAGTACATCCCTGCTAAAGTATTTAATGAGATGCTATGACCAAAAAAAAGAGAATCAGGAAATTTTCTTCAACCCACTGATAAGAAGCCTCTTTAGATGCAGCCTAGTCCTGGACAACAGATACACAGTCTGGCCACTCATAACTCACAGAATCAGTGAAGTGTTTTTAAGCCTCTGGCACATACTATGTATTATAAACAATAGGTATACAAAGACAAAAATGAAGCAGTCTTTGCCTTCAAGGTGATTACATTCTCCTGTGGAGAATACATACAAAAATACACATATGCGGAAAAAAGTAGAAAGTGTTTTGGGTTGGGAGGGGAGCATTCCAGATTATAAGGCCTCTGGGGTCTTTAAATCCAATCTATTTCTAAATGAAAATCCTTTCTACAATATCCCTGATAAGTGGTCATCACACAAAAGCCTTTTCAGTTTGGTTGGACTCCTTAAGTAAGCTCTGGCAGTTTAAATGCCACTAGCAAAGTGTTCAGGAACCAAGACCACCTCAATGAGGCACCAGAGAAACATTTGTTCAGTTGGAGCAGTTAACCCAATGTGAGGGGATGGGAATGGGATGTGGAGGTGTTTACAGCATGGGAAGAGTAAGTTTAAATTCTAGGCCATGTCCAGCATCACTTTACTAAAGGTCCCCCCACCATTCCTGTCACTTTCCCATTGAGCTGCCAAATGCTGAATTGCTACTCCAGTAGGCACTGACTTTAGCCCTAGTTCCCAAGGAAGGGAAATTTACACCATTTGGCAGATTCTGGTGGTGGTGGTAGTAGTGGTGGTGGTGGTGGTGCTTGAAATAAAGACATCTGAGACCTGATAAATTTGTTAGCTTTATCTTCTGAAGATCATGTCTAGTGTGTGATGTTGCAGCTTAGATGTTGCTACATTTGTGGAAGCACACTCAAGTTCACCATGTGGGACATTGTATTAAGGGACAACTTGGGTTAGGAGTAGGCTGACAAGGAGATCATCCAGTGTTTGCTACAGTCAATCTTCCTTCCCTTCTTCTTGAAGAGGGTGATATCAGTAACACCAGCCTAACAAGGCACTAAAAGATCTGCTTATTCTAAAATATCTTCTCCACTGACTTGCCCGGAAATTCCTAGTTTGCCTCACTCCTTCAACTCACAATCCTGTCCCCGGAAAGCCTTTGGTCAATTGCAGAAAGTCCAGTAAAGGACTGAAAGGGGTAACATTTTACACAATTAACACATTTTATCTCTTCAACTTGGACTGGATATTAAATATGAGGGAAAGTTATGATGGGGAAAAGGATGATAGGGAAGGTCCCAAACATCATCAGAGATTACCAAGAAAGAGTTAACCTAGCTAAGCATTATAGTTCCATGGAGGGACAGCCCCAGAAAAATGAAGACTGGCATTGAATAAACATATGTAAAGTGCCACCACAGTACCCCAAGAGAATTTATTCATCTTTCACAAATGAATACATTAATCAGTCTATAAATTACAATCTTCAGTGACGCAGAACATTATGAAAAATTTTTTTTAAATTAGAAGACCTGGGCAATATAGCAATAGTGACCATAGCTCTACTGGTTTCATTATCACTAAAAACAGCATTTTATAGGATCAGAAGGTAGAAGGAATCTTTGAGATTTTCAAATCTCTAATTCCCCCATTAATATTTCAAAGAACGATCAGCCAACCCCCAAACTCATAAAATTCTGTCTACTTATGGCAGATTGGGTTTTTTTCAATACAGTGTTTGCTAGAAACTTCTGACCACAGAATTTTAGCATTGAAAGAGACCTCAGAAGTCACTGAGTCCAATTCATCCACACCTGACCAAGAATTTCGGTCAGTAGTCAATAAGTATTTATTAAACGCAGATTATGAGATAGGAATTGTGGTAAACATGGGAAATAAAAGCAAAATGATGGCCTCAAGGAGATCAGATGTTTATGGAGAATCACATTCTTATGTACATACTTGCAAACAAGTATGTGTGTGTATATATATATATATATATATATATATATATATATATATATATATATATATATATATATATATATATATATAGTAAATGGGAGATTGTCTAAGAGTAGGACACTAGGTATAGGTGAGGGGACATCTGAAAAGATTTCTTGCAAAATGAGGTATTTAAGCCAAGTCTGGAAGGCAACCAGAAGGTGGAGATGAAGAAGGAGAATATTCTAAGTCATGGGGGACAGCCAGCGAAAAGGCAAAGTCAGGAGATCCAGAGTAATGTATAGGAATAGCAAAGAGACCAGTGTTGCAAGATCATAGTGAAAGTGAAAGAGAGTAAAGTAAAAGGAGACTGGAAAGGCAGGAAAGGATCAGGTTGTGAAGGGCTTTAAAAGCTAAACAGGATTTTATATTTTATTCTGGAGGTAATAGATAATTACTTAAATTTATTGAGTAGGGGAGTGATATGGTTAGACCAGTGTTTTAGGAGAATCTCTCTGAGAACTGGAGGATGAAATGGAATAGGGAAAATCAATCAATCCATCAATCAACTAGCATTTATTAAACACCTACTATGTGCAAGGCACTGTAATAAGCACTGAGTATAAAAATGAAAGGCAATTAACAAACAGTCCCAGGCTCTCTAGGAACTCATGATATGGTGGGTAAGACAACATGTAAACAACCGTCCATAAACAAGATACATGGAGGATAAATCTGGGGTAGTCTCAGAGGGAGAGCACTGAGACTAAGGAGGACTGTGGAAGTCTTCTTGAAGAAGTTGGAACTTAAGAGATTTAAGGAAACCAAGAAAGCTTCTGGGAGGCAGAGAGGAAAAAGAAGAACAATCCAAGTATGTGGGACAGCCAGAGAAAAAGAATGACAAAAAAGGCCAGCATCAATGGATCCCAGAGCATGTGAAGGGCAGTAGGGTGTAAGATTAGAAAAGGTCAGTTTAGAAAGACAGTCTTGAGGCAGGGAGACCATCCAGGAGGCCAGAAACAAAGGCCTGCAACATGGTCAATGAATAATCCTCTCCATGGCAACCCCTCAAATACTTGAAGAGAAATATCCCATATCTCCTCATGTTTTTCTTCTCCTGGCTAAATAAACATCCCAGGTCTTTTAACCACTATTCACATGACATGATCTCAAAGCCTTCCACCATACTGGTCCCTCCTCCAACTTATCAATTTCTTTGTCAACCATGGTGTCCAGAAAAGAACACAATTCTCCAAAACAGTACATTAAATTTTATATGATTAAACTCATTTTGTTATTAAGCTTAAATACTTTGGCCACATAATGAAAAGACTAGACTCACTGGAAAAGACAGTAATGTTAGAGAAGATTGCACGCAAGAGTAGAAAGGGATGGCAGAGGATGAGATGGATAAATAGTGAACATGATCTTGGACAGACTTCAGGAGATAGTGAAGGAGAAAAGTGTCTCATGTGCTATGGTCCATGGGGTCACAAAGAGTCAGACATGACTGAACAACAGCATCATTCTGGAAAGGTAGCATGGCATAGATCATAAAGAAACGTCCTTGAAAACAAGAAGACCTACCTCTGACACATTCTGATGTTAAGATCCTGGACTAAATATCTCAGGACTGTAAACAATTCTCAGACTATTTCTTGTTGTTCAGTCCTGCTCAACTCTTCATGACCCTATTTGAGGCTTTCTTGGCAAAGATCCTGGAGCTATTTGCCATTTCCTCCTCTAGTTCATTTTATAGATGAGGAAACTGAGGTAAATAGGGTCACATAGCTAGTAAGTGTCTAGGGTTGAATTTGAACTCAGGAAGATGAGTCTTCCTGACTCCAGGCCCAGCGATCTATCCACTGTGCCACCTAACTGCCTACTCTAAGACTGTAAATTACAGAAAAGCTATCAATCTCCACTGGAAGAGGGAATTTCCTCCCCTTCACAACAAAACAGCAGGTCCAGTACCTATCTCCAGTACACCTCTCTAGGTTACCTTTTTTTTATTCTGATTATCCTCCAATGTGTTAGCTATGCCTCCAAACTTTGTCCTCTGTATATTTGCTAACCTTGTTATCTATGTCTTTATCCAAGTCATTGATTAAAAATGTTCAATAACACAGAGCAAAGCACAAAGCCCTGAGGCACTTTTAAGAGACTTCCCTCCAAAGTTAACATTGAACTATTGATGACTATTCTTTGTGCTCAGCCATTCAATCTATTTTGAATCCACCTAACTATACTATTGTATGGTCCACATCTCTCAATTATGTCCCCAAAGGATAGCAAGAGACAGTTTTATGTGAAAATCCCAGTCTTTCCTAGATGTTTGTAAGCATCCCTTTAATAATGTATTCAACATTTTTTTTTAATCCAGGAATTAAAATCAAGCTCAGTAGACTGATGTCTGACAACTTCATTCTCCTTCCTTTTTTGGAAACCAATCAATCAATAAGCATTTATTAAATGCCTGCTATGTGCCAGCCACCATGCTAAGTGCTGGTGAAACAAAGAAAGACAGTCCCTGTTCTCAAGGAGCTCATCATCTAGTGAGAGAGACAACCTACAAACAACTATCTACAAACAAAAATACAGGACGAACTAGAGATGACAAACAGAGGGAAGGCACTAGTTAAAGGGGAATCAGGAAAAGCTTCTTGTAAGAAGGTAACACTTTAGCTGAGTCAGGGAATCTGGAACAATATTTTGCCCTTTCTCAAAGCTAAAATTCTGATTTCAGGCCATTTTTCCACTACAATATCATAGTCAATTATAAGAAGACTACAGTCTCAGAAAGAAGATGGAGTAAAATCCCAAAACAACGTCAGCAAGTGCTCCATTCTGTAGCTAAAGCCAAGGAGAGCTCACATACGATGTAACTCTTTAGTAAACTTTCTTGAGAACAGTTAGACCTGGAGTCAGGATGCTGTCATTGTGGTAGTTCAGTCATTTTAGTAGATCTGACTACTTGTGAGCCAGTTTGGGATTTTCTTGGCAGAGGTACTGGCATGGTTTGCCTGCCTGGAGTCAGGAAGACTCATCTCTCTGAGTTCAAATGTGACCTCAGACACTTACTGGCTGTGTGACCCTGTGTAAGTCACTTAACCCTTTTTGCCTCAGTTTCCCCCTCTGTAAAATGAGCTGGGGAAGGAAATGGCAAACCGTACCAGTATCTCTGCCAAGAAAACCAAAAATGGGGTCACCAAGTTGGACACAACTGAAACAATTGAACAAGAGTAGAACTTTCTTAAGAGTAATCCAGGCCATCATAGAATCTAATGGTGGGAATGAAGCCCACAAAGGCCAGCTAGTCGAATTTCCTTCCCAGTACCTCCTCTACAATATCTCTGACAAGTGGTTATAAGACTTATGTTTGAGCACTAGTGGCAGATAACTCAATCCCCTAAACAGAATCCATTTCATTTTTAAACTGCTATACCTGCTAGAAAAACCTTTCTTCTATTTTGCTAAAATATGCCTATAAAGTCAACCCATTGGGCTTTGCTTCATCTTCTAAGGCTACTCATAAGTATAATCCTTCTACAAAAAAAAAAAAAAAAACCTGTTGGTGACAGCTGATGAGACTAAGGTGCTTCCAGAAGCAACCAACATGAAATGAATTAAATGAGAAAATAATCAATAAAGCTTGGAAGGATAATATTATAAAAGAGCATTGAAAGGACTAAGGATTATGCTGTAATAACAAAGGCCAGTAGCAAACTAATGGACCTTACAGAAGTGTAAGAATAGGAGAGTTATCAAACATGGGTGTGTCATTATGTTTCTACCACTCCCAGGACAGATTTCCCCAGCAAATGGCTATACATATCTTTATTTGGTTAGCAGATATATATCCTAGAGTGGATAAATGACTCACCAGGATACCATGGACTCATGAAAGTACTCTTTAAAGACATCCATTAACTATAGAATTCTACATTCACCAAGTAACCTTATGATTATTGGTTCTGTTACTTAGTTAAGAGCCACTCTGGCCAGGAGAGAGAAATATCTTCATCGGTGAGGCAGATTTATATCCCATTGCAAATTAATAAATTAGCATTCTGTCTACCAAGTCAATCTCATGTGAATTCAGTTAGCATGAATCAATTAAGCAGAACTTGGTCACCCATGAACAAGCTGATTAAATCAATTTTCTTATGCTGCAAGATTGAAGACCAGACCATGGCACAGAGCTGGAAGAAACAGAATTTAGAGTGTTAAGGCTAGTTGAAACCGTAGCTTAAACTCCACTCTTTACAAATGAGGAAACTAAGGCGCAGAAAAGCTAAGCCAGGTATGTGCCAGAGCCAGTTCAAACCAATTCACAAAAGGTTTCCAAGACTGTTAGATTTTCAGTGTGAGCACTTATACCTCAGAAATCAGCAAGTGTTAACATAACAAAACTTGATTTTTTTCATTGTTTAAAGAAAATGACAGAGAAAATGTTAATTCAGAATAAACTTAAAAGTATGTCATGCCCCTCCCCCCAAAAAGCTACTTGTTAAATATTTAACAGCAGAACCCAAGATAAACAATTTGTCAAAAGACCCAGAGCTATAGTGGCAAAATTCCAAATACAGTCCAGGTGTCCTCATTCCTACTCCAGTGCCCCTTCACTGCACCACACGACCTCTGACACCAAAAAGCCCAACAATAGTGTAAGGAAATAGCTAAAACAGTAGCAAAAAAAGACAATTCTTTGTGACTCTGTAGATAGTTTTATTTCAATAAGGATCAACATTAATAATCTGCATTAAACACTATCCACTTGTTTTAACTGAATCTCTTATAATGTGACTTAGTGGTCTGCCTAACTATACAGTCTACTATCCTTTCAACAGAAGAAAACAATGTGACAAAGAAAAACAAATGGTTCTCTTTATTCCTTGATTTTTTATGACATTATTGTTGCACTGCTAGATATGTTCCAGGAAAGAGATTATTTGCTTTCACAACTGACCTGTTTCTAGTTACAGTCTAAAACCTTTCAGAAGTTCAGCTAAACTTTCAGAATATCACAAATTCCCTTAAATGACATGCCGTGGCAAAGCAAATAGCTTGAAATCTTCTCAAAATTCACCTACATCATATTCTAGGATTTATTTGGAAAATGGCTGTTAAAATGCAGACCTAGAAACATAAAAGGGCCACAGAACTTCATAGAAAGGTATTCTTAATGGACCAAGAAAAAAATACCCTTTTAATGGTACTTTTCAACATCTTAACATTTTTCAGCAACAACTTGACATCTTAAATTGTCAAGAAAGGTGAGAATCTCAACTGTGAATATGAAAAAAGAAGCTATTGAATATTTTTACCTTAGTAAAACCTGATCCTTATCCTTATAATAGTTATTTAAAGCATATGCTTTTCAGTTCATGAAGTTGGAAAGTTGCATACTCTCCCTTTAGAAGAATCACACCTTCAGAGTTCAATTTGAGTAAGGGTTGTTTTTTGTCTCAGAAATGACCATGATATAAAAACAAAAGGCATCAATAAAATATTTTTAGGGGCACCTTCTATAGAAAACTCAGAAGCAAGACAGATTTGTCTTTCTCATCTCACCATCAGCTTCCTCCAGCATTGAAAAACGAAATAGTGATGGAAACAATACGGGCTATAGTAGATTCCCTAGAAATAGGAATCTTCCAAATCCATAATTTTTTGTTGCAATCAAGAAAATAGCAAAGTACTGTCCTAGAAGTGATAGAATGGCAGTGCTCTCCAAAATAGAGGGAGAAAAGAAGGGAATAAGGAAAGAAGGAAGAAAGAAAGGAAAGATCACTGTGTTATGAGATGGGATGCAAATACAACCAAAAAGAAAGATAATTTTTCCCTCAAGGAGCTTACACTTTAATAATGGGAGCTGAAAAGGTTGGATAGGTGAAGGAAAGGTACATGATGCGAGGGCATGGCTTTTAAAGTCCAGGAAACATCGCTGGGAGGGGAATGAATGAAGATAGGCAATCCTGGGCTCCTCCACAAAATGGAAGCTCCAGCAGAAACCCACCAGTGGGAGAAGAGAGACAATATATTCCTGCATGAGCAGGATCTTGGGGGATGGCCAAAGTAAAGCAAGAAGAGGAAGGAAAGGAGCCAGTGGAGGAACTTGATCAAGAGCATTCAGAAACAAAAGAGTATCATGGAAACAAGCCAAGAGAGATGGTTCAAGGTCAGCACGATCAGCCATGCTACATGACATTAAGGAAGCTAGAATGTAGAAAACATTCATTTACTGAGCACACATTGTGTGTAATACACTGCACCAAGGGCAAAGGGAGACACAAATGTCTGGACCCTGATCTAAAGAGCTTGAAACATCATTGAAATGATTACAGCACCTTAGAGCAGGCCTTCTTAACCTTTACTATGACATGGTCCCCTTTGGCAGTCAAGTGAAATCTATTTTAGATGCATAAAATAAAATGCATAAGATTACAAAAGAAGCCAATTCTAAAATGTAATTATCCACAAAAAAAATTAAATTCATGAACCCCTGGTCAAAAACTTGTGTTTTGGAGTAAGGCATTTACTGAATAGGCTCTGAAATAGGGCACAGATGATCTGAGAACTTTAACTGTGAAAGGAATAAAAAAAATAAAATAATATTTGGAAGAGGTGACAAGTTCCAAGTAAAGGGTCATTATTTCACCCCCCAAAACTAAGGGAAACCCATGCCTATTCATAAGCAAGAGAGAAGTCAGTGAAAAGGTAGCAATTGGAGATAAACATAACAAGTAGCATTTATATGGGGTTTAAAGTTTTGCAAAGCCCATGTGATATCTAATTTGATCTTCTAGACAATCCAGAGAAGTAAGTCATTACCATCCTTTTACAGATGAGGAAACAGGCTCAGGATAACACAGCTAGCTCAAACTGAGGCAGAGCCCAAATCTGAGGCTTTCTGGTTCCAAATCTAGCATCCTAGGTACTAGAACAGAATGTCTCCCCAAATATGTCTGGAAGCAAGCTCCCTCAGCAGGTGGAGAGGAATTAGATCAAGAACACAGGTGAAGCAGTTAATTATAGAAAGAGGGAAAACATTTTTCCTCCAAAACTACAGAAGAGCCTGAAAAAGTATCTGTAGAAACAAAGAGGTGAAGATGAAAAGTCAGGGAATGGGAAAGCTGTACCTAATGGTCTTGTACAAGGGTGGGGAACCTGCAGCCTCGAGGTTACATGTGGCCCTCTAGGTCCTCAAGTACAGGCCTTTGATTGAATCCAAACTTCACAGAACAAATCCTTTTATTAAGGTGACACTGTCCATTGTGAGGTAAGAATCAAAAGTGACAATCTTAAACATGGTGTGGGATCCATAGAGGTGAAGGAGGGAGGGAGATAAAGCAAAGCGGTTGTAGACAGAAAGGATGACTGCTGAGCTGACTTCAGGTCTTGAAATGATGAGTCCATAAAGACCAGTTGCTAGCAAAACCAAGGAGGCTAGGAACCCCTAAGGGCAAGTCTTCCAAGTTGTCATCCCAAGTGTATGTGGAAGCCACCAATGATGGTGGCAGATGTGGTTTTATCACATTATTATAGAGCTAATTATAGAGTGGTAAGAACTTAGCAAGCTTATACACTCATCTCTAGGTTTCAACAACCAAGATCACCAGTAAAATGTGATTTTTCTCAGTAAGGTCTTTTGTTAACTCCTAAGCTTTCTCTGTCATCTATGGTGGAAATAATTCACATGACTTCTGTTGTGCTGATTTCTAAAAGTTTCCACTAACTGCATGAATGAATTACTACAAATATGCTTCAATGCTTCAGCAACTGCCATGACTCCTTATTATCTCTAGAATCAAATAAAAACTTGTCTGTTTGATTTTTAAAAACCTTTTACAACCTGGACCCACCTTCTTTTCTAACTTTCTTACATATCACTCTCCTTCATGTATTCTATAGCCCAGTTACTCCAGAAAGACTGAAAGGAAGAAGGGAAAGGAGGAAGGAAGGGAGGAAGGGAGGAAGGAAGGGAAGGAGGGAGGGAGGAAGGAAGGAAGGAAGGAAGGAAGGAAGGAAGGAAGGAAGGAAGGAAGGAAGGAAGGAAGGAAGGAAGGAAGGAAGGAAGGAAGGAAGGAAGGAAACAAGGAAGGAAAGATATACTATTCTATCTCCTATCCCCATACCTTTCCACTGACTGCCTCCTCTCTACCCCTTCATTCCCAGAATGCTGGCCCTCCTCAGCTCAGCTTCTTGGAATCCTTGACACAGTTCAAGACATGGTTCAAGTGCCATCCCCCTTAAGAATCCCTTCCTGGTTCCCCAAGCTGCTCGTGCTGTTCTCTCCAAGGTTATCTTGTGTCTGCTTCCTATGTGCCCTGTATATTCCTCAATGTGTATATATTGTCTCCCACATTAGAATGTAAACTCCTTGAGATTAAGGAATTTTTTTGTCTTTGTATCTTGAGCCCTTAGGACAATGCCTGCTATATAGTAAGGTCTAAATGCTTGATTTATTAATTCATGATTTCTTCAGTGTAAATCCTCCACCAGTGTAGATTGTGACACCTTCTAAACCTCAGACCAGTTACTGAGACTAAAGGAAATCTATTACCTGACAGCTGATTCTCCAATAATTAGCTTCTCCAACCTTAGCTAGGGTGGTCTTTTGACTTTAGATATGCATAATCCATTACTAACCCATACTTAAAACCTTTTCAGATTGGGTGAGACCTTCCAGAACTTGCAACTTACTGGTATAGATAGCCTTTGGAAACTCAAAGCCACCACCATGGATGATAAAACGTAAGAGTGAAACTTTAGTGGAAGAGTCACACATGACCATCTAGTTTCTAATATACATAATAACTTACAAATAATACATAATAATTTACAGAACTACAAAAGATAAAGTTACAAAGCACCTACTTCCACCTTGGTATTTTCTTAAACACTTTGAATTATAAGATTCAACATTCCTTCATGACACCATAGCAATAGACATCGTAGGATCATTGGTCTGAACCTGGAAGAGGCTTCAGAGGCCATCTAGTCTAACTCCATTAATTTACAGATGAAGAAACTGAGTCCCATGGAGATTAAGTGACTTGCCCAAGTAGGCATCAGAAACAAGACTTAAAACCAGGTTCTCTAGTTCCAAAGGCAGTGATCTTTCTACTGTGTAAGGCTACATTCCCCAACTTTTGCAGGCATAGACTATCCAATTGCAGACATATTAAATATACTACTCTGGAAACATGATACGATTCTTGGATTTGGGTTTGAAGGATGCTAAATTGAAAGAGAGCTGTGGTGAATCTGGACAGCATACTAAAAATTTCCTTGTTGACAAATGTTCATATATTCAAAGCTATGGTTTTTCCAGTAGCAATGCATGACTGTTAGTGTTGAACTATAAGGAAAGCTAAACACCACAGAATCAATGATATAAAATTCTTGTGCTGGAGAAGACTTTTGAGAGTCCCTTGGACAGCAAGTCAATACTTAAATTAATTCAGTCTATTCACTGGAAGGTTAAATACTGAAGTTGAAGTTTAAATACTTTGGGCCACATAATGAGAAGATGCAACTCATTGGAAAAGACCCTGATGTTGGGAAATATTGAAGACAAAAGGAACAGAGCAAGGCAGAGGATGAGATGCCTAGATAGTGTCATGGAAACAGTAAACATGAACTTCAAAAGACTTTGGAAAATGGTGGAGGATAGAGGGGGCCGGTGTGATATGTACAGTCCATGATATCACAAAGAGTCAGAAACAGTCAAGTTGAAAGTATCTCATTGACATTGTCAATCTGGGGCATTAAGTTATTCATGTTTAGTAGCCAAATTATTTTTTTAAAATCTTCATTTGTACCATCTAACACTATATTGTGTATTCTTTGTATCTCACCTTATAGAGGACTGTCTCCAGATATGCCTTTAAATGAGATTAGCTGCATGCAAAGTAATTCCCTTGGAGATCTCCATATGAAATGGTCATGATTCTTGAGTGGAAAATCCTTACTGTTATCCCAGTAACACTTACGTGTAAAGTGGCATATAACAGAACAAAAAAAAAAAAAAAGGAAAAATAAAAACCTAGAATTCCATGTCATCTTCTCCTGGATTGCACACCATCCCAATGTCTTTGATTGTAAGTGTAGTTCATCTCCTGCAATGAGTTACCTAAGGAAATATCTCCTTAGCCTATGTAAATTATAGATATTAAATATATTTCCTCTAACTAAAAATATCCCATTAATATCAGCCTGAGGAGAAAAAATGGACCAAATGAAAACGCCTGCTTGAGTCCTGTAGCTCATCATTTTTGAACTCTCCCAGCTGCTGTTTTTATTAGTAGGATGTCTCTCCTATCATCCTCTTCTCCATTTCTAATAAAAACCCCTGCTTTTCCCATCCCTGTAGAGAAGCCCCACATGGGGACTGGTTGTGTTGTTAGGCTTCCAGGCTCTTATGATTAAGCAAATGATTGCTCTGCCCATCTCTAGAAACATCTTATATATGTCACAAAACTCAGCCCCACAAAGGAAGTCAAGCATTTATTTTAAATAATGAGATATTCTCAGTTGCACTATTTTTTTCCCAAAGAGAAATGTAAAGATGTTAGAAAAGCTTCTAAATTCTAGAACCCATGGAACCATGGGTTTGCAGAAGGCTATAATCTTCCGTTCTAATTGGAAGAGCACATTATCCACAGTTGAACAGCAAGAGCCCTGAATCCCCACCAAGATATACGGATGCCACCCGCTTTCAAGTTTTACTCCTTCTTCCAGATGGAATGACCAGACAAAGCTGAGGCACATCCCTCGAATAAACTCCAAGGTATCATAAAGCGAAAGGATCCAGGATAAAGTCATTTCTTTCCAAATGGGGGCAGGGAACGACTATAGCTGCCAAGTCCTGATGAATAGGTTCAATGGGGTTACCATCTTCCCTGCCCTCTTTCCTGAGTGACTTTCAGCTGTGAAAGCTAAATTGAGGGTCTCTTTGAATGAATGGTTGAGTAATTAAATAAAAAGGAATACATTTGGCACTGTTTTTTTCTTTCTGAGGCAAAAGAGTCGGAATATTTCCTAGAAGCACTTAAGTATTTATACCTCCAAGGTGCTCTGTGACTTCAAGAGCTGGAGTCCAAGTGAAGGGTGAGGGGAGGAACCAGAAAATGAAAGTCAACCTTTCTGAGAATGGATAATTTGAAAGAGATAATAAGTTAGCAAGGTATGTAGCATAATGGTCTATGAAATTCTTCTCATAATGGCCATTATCTGATGCTAATGGTACTCTATTTCTTCTTCTCTGTGCTTATTTAGAACACAATTACAAGTGCAGGGGAGGAAGGGGGAGAGGGAGTTGAGGATCGAGATAACCACAGGCTAAATTAATGCAGCTCCATGAAACTACAGTAGGTACTGGCCTTTGAGACACATTTATCATTTTGTTCTCTTACATGGAGTTAGTGCATTTCCCTGAAAAAAAGAGAAGGACTCTGATTTCACTCATATAACAATTCAGAGGAAAATAATGTAGAGAGACAAAACATTTCCTGAAAGTCTTTCTTTTACTTTAACCTGTTTCATGATATGATTTATAGATATATACATCTGTAGCTTTTCCTACAGTCTTTCATCCAGCTCATTGTTTCATTCTCATTGCTCAGGCAATCAACAAGCATTTATTAAACTTATTATATGCCAGAAATTGTGCAAAGCACTGAAGAGGCTTCCTCCATCCCACCGCCTCCAAAGTAGATGAAAACAGTCCCTACCCTCAAGGAGCTTACATCCTTATTTGTTATTTTTCCAGTGATTTACTTTTAGTGACGCCAAGTCATTTTTTCCTTCTAAACTAGAATGCATCCTATCTTGTATCCTAGAGGTGTCAAACATATAACCTATAACATTCCTGAGTGCTCCCAAACCAGACTAGAATATAACTGGGAAATGTTTAACAAAACAAAGATAACTCTGATAGAATGCAGATAATATTATTGTGTGGTTTTTCTAAGTCAATACGCTTCTACAGGGATTTGTATGTACAGTTTAGAAGCCCTGTTTCCATTTGAATTTGACACCAATGATAACTGTTTTGTTTTAGACTCTTTGTGACCCCATGGACCATATCACACTAATGCTGTCCTATGAGGTTCTCTTGACAAAGATACGGAGTGGTCTGCCATTTCCTTCTCCAGTGCATTAAGGCAAACAGGGGTTAAGTGATTTGCCCAGGGTCACATTAACTAGTGAGAATCTGAGGTTGGATTTGAACTCAGGACTTTCTGACTTCAGGCCTAGAAGTTTATCCACTGAGCCACCTAGCTGCCTTGAACCACCGCTGATATAGACAACTGTTATTATTAAAAGTAACAACAACAGAAGCTTACATTAATGCAGTGATAGGTAAAAAAGCATCTTCCTTGTAATAATCCTGAGGAGGATACAATAACAAGAATAATTTATATAACACTTTGAAGTTTGCAAAATGCTTTACAAATATTATTTCATTTAAGCCTCACAACAACTGAGGGGATTAGGTGCTGTTATCCCCATTCTACAGATGAGGAACGCAAGGCAGACAGGTAGCATATTAGCCAAAATTTTACAGAAAATGAAATGCAATCCTCAAACAGTATTAATTATGACAATGTGTCATAGTGGGAAAACCTCAATTCTTGAGTCAGAAAGATCTGGGTTTAAGCCCAGCCCCTGATCCACACAAACTGTATAACCTTTTAATCTCTCGGCATTCCCAGACTACTAAGAGTCTGAGTTATAGATGAATTGTCTGCTTGCTTTAGAGGAGGGTTATTCCACACTATTCCAAACAACAAATGGAAGGTAGAATTGCAGCTGTCACACTTACCTGGGCTTGAATCCCATCCCCATCGCATTTACTAACTCCATGACTCAGGACAGCTCACTGAATGTCTCCAAGCCTGATTTCTTATTTGTAAAATGGAGGCTATAATTTTTGCCCCATGTCCCTCAGGGTGGTTGAAAGGAAGTATTTTGAAATGTGTTATAGAACTTTGCAAATGTGAACTGTTATCATTACGATAATTTTACCCTCCTAATATTACTGGCAAGGGAGAGCTAGGTCATACAGTGGTTAGGGTAGGGGGCCTGGAGCCAGGAAGATCCCTCTTCCCGAGTTCAAATCTACCCTCAGACACTTACAAGCTGCTTTACTAGTCAAGTCACTTAACCTTGTTTGCTTCAGTTTCCTCATCTGTAAAATAAGATGGAAAAGGAAACAGCAAAACCTCATTAAAAAAAAAAACCCTAAATGGGGTCACAAAGAGTTGAGGATGACTGAAAAACAACTAAACAACAGCTTATCACTAGGCAACTGACATTGTGCCAATCCTTCTCAGAGTTCATTCAGAGATTTAGTGAGAGCTCCCCAGTCTCCAATGTTCTATGAGAATTATCTGCTACAAACTATTAACCCACTAAGCGAAATTTTAAAGAACACAGTGATAAGCTATAGAACAAGCACAAGTTTCCCTGCCTATTGGGTAATTTGGTGGATCTACAATACATTTTATCTAGGACAGATTACAATGATGGATGAATGAAAGGATGAGGCCAAGGTGAAGCCCTTATTCCTGCCACCTTCACATGCACACACACACATACACACACATGCAAGCACACACGCACACATACGAACATGCACACACTCTTCTCTGGAGCATCTACATTGGAACCAATTTGCTTCATCCTTCGTTGTTTTTCTTTTCAGGGCACCTCATGCCTTGGTCACTGCTACTGTTCCCCTCCACAACCTCCCCTACATTGGAGGGGATTGGGAGAAAAGCTCAGCAGCAACAAAGAAATGAATGGTGGTAAAGAACTGTTATTTTTCAGGAGGTCATACTTGATAGAAGACAGAACTCATTCCTTGAGTAGATGACCCTTGCAATGGCAATTCTGCAATTTTATGAGATCTTTTATCTTGGCCATTTTTTTACCCTAGTAGAAATATCATTTGATTTAATATTTTTCCCTTTGAGGCACCAATTAAAAAGCTCTGAAGGGAGCAAAAGAAAGCTCTCCTGGACCCCAGACTATGAAACTTGACTGTAGTATATCCTAGAGAACTGACCTTGGGGCCAGGAAGATGTGGGTTCAAGTTATGCATCTGACCCATACTCACTGTGTGAAAAATGACCATAACCCTCTAGGCAACTCTGTAAGACGACAAGTTACAGAGTAGTTGCTGACCTGCACTAGGAGAGAGTATCCTTACCTGGAATTCTCCATATCAAACTGACCACAAATCCACTCCCTACTCCAGTCCAAATTCTTCCCCTAAGACTAGCTACTGAAATGGGAAGCATTGATTTCACAGGCTTTTTAGGAAGCATGAAGTTTTTACACAGCAAGTCAATTCATTTTAGATAAGGGCAGATATGGAATTTTCATCCAAAAAAAACAGAGAGGAAATCAAGGGCACGTTGTCATCTACCTGGCCATGACTTATAGAGAAGTCAATGTGGTTTCCAGGGAAGGAAATTCAATTCAACAAAACAATAAACTTTTAAGTGCCCGCTTGAAGAGGTTTTACCAAAAAAACACAACCACACTCTCCTATTTCTTAACTTAATGACAAAGAAGAAGAAAACTTTATAGTTTCTTTCATAAATGATTAAAAACAGCAGTCAGTCAAACGTACCTTTCAATGAGAAACATAAGCTTGAAATGAAGGTTCTACCACATTAACTCCCTGAAAAGTGAAACAGAGCTCATTATCTTTCCCCTAAAATCTCTTCCTCCTCTCCACTTGCTTGTTTCTGTCAGTGGCATCACCCTTCTCCCTCTCATTCAAGGTCATGATGTAGAATGATCTGAGATTACTGTGTCTTCCTTAGCCCCACATTCAAACACTCTCCAACTCCTTCCTGTCTTTTCTTTCCCTGATGTTGTCTCTGCCACATCCCAGTATTCTCCTTTACTCTTTCCCTAGTATTACCATTATAAAGACCTTTCATCCAGACTATTCTCCTGTCCTACATCCTTGCCTCTCTTTCCTCACTTTATCCCATTGTTGCCAAATTAATCTGCCTAATGCACAGATCTAATAATTTCCCTTTCCAAAATCTTTAAATACACCTTATTGCCTACAGTGCTTTCCTCACAGTGCTTTTCCTTGGACTGCCTCAGATTGTAGACTGTCCAAGATGATCGTTCCATTTTTCCACATTCTCTGGAAATATCTCCATCATAGATAACAAATCTGCTGTCATCTTAAACCTTTTCTTTCCTTATTTCCATCATCTTCTTGCACTTTCTGAGACTTGGTTCCTCTTAATGACCCTTGCTGACCCTTTCCAGGGTGGCATCTTTTATTCATATTCCCAACACACTAGTCATGGTGGGGAAGTTGGATTACCTCTTGCTCCCCATTGTCACTTCAAGATTCTCCCTTTGCCACCATCACTCTCTTCCTTTGAGGTTCATTCAATTCATAATTATTACCCAGTCAAGATTCTAGTAACTGTTATCTACAGGCCAGGAAACTCCCCTTCTGTCTTCAATGAATTCAGTGTCTGGCTCACAATCTTTCTCTCCTTTCCAACTCCTGCCTTCACACTGGGGAGCTTCAACATACATATTGATACTCCCTCAAATACTTTAATCTCCCAATTCCTCATATTTTCTACGAATAAGTCATTTTCCAAGATCTACTCCTCCACCCCACCTCAGATATCCACAGAGATGGTAATACCCCTGATCTTGTCATCTCCCACATGTTCCACATCCATATTCATGAACTCTGCAATTCCTTTATCTGATCATAATCTACTGTCATTCCACCTTTTATTTTTTCCCCCAGACCATCACCCTTAAACTGGCTACCTTCTTTTTCCTTCCTCGTCTTGATCCCTTGGTGAACTAATTTGGCTCTACATTGTCTCCTTCTCTTATGTCTTTTGCCCCTCTATCCTATTGAAAATCACACCCTATCAAACCCAGCCTTGGATTACTCCCACCATCTGCATGTCTCCTACCCATCTGCTACTGAACAAAACAGGAAAAAATCACAAAACTGTCCTGAGTCCACTACAAAATTAAGAGATTGTGTTACATAATCTCAGCTGGACCCTCACTGTGGCAAGGTAATTCCTTGTACTCACCCCATAGGTTTTTCTAGAACTTTTCATCCCTTGCCTTCCCTTCCACCTGAGAACATTGCCTTATATTTCACAAAACCACTTACGTAGATACCACTTTCCCCCCGTTTCTCATTTCACCTTACATGCATAACTTCTACCAACTCTTCTTCCTTCACTCCTGCTTCACCTGAAGAGTTAGTCTTTCTCCTTGAAGCATACAATGGATCTCATCCTATCTTATCTTCTTCAGCAGATCATCCCATCTGTCATTACATCTCTCTCATTAATCTTCAGTGTCTCCTTGTCTACTGGTTGCTTCCCTACTGCTGATAAACATATCCACATCTTGATCCTCCAAAAACCCTCATTTGATTCATCCATCCCCCATCTACTTTTTGTGGCTAAATTCCTTTATCTATACAATAGATGCCTCCACCTCCTTTCATCTCACTCTCTTCTTATTTTTCTGCAGTTCTACTCCATCATTCAAATGAAAGTGCTCTCTCCAAAGTTACTATTGATCTCGTTACTGTTAAATCTAATGGCTGTTTCTCAATCCTCATGCTTCTTAACCTCTTTGCAGCTTTTGATTTCCCCCTTTTCCATAATACTTTCTTCTCTTTTGGTTTTTATGACACTATTCCAGCCTCATTCTTCTTCTACGTATTTGATTACTTCTCCATGTCATTTACTGGAACATCATCCAGGTCATAACCACTAACTATGAGTGTACCCAAAGGTTATGTCCTTGGCCCTCTTCTTGTCCCTTTCTATAATATTTCACTTGTTGATCTCATCAATTCCAATGGATTCAATTATCATCACTATGGTGCTGTTTCTCTGACCTCTAGCCCTAACCTCTCTCCTGACTTTTACTCTCCTATCTCCAACTATCTATTAGATATCTCAAACTGGATGACCTGTAATCATCTTAAATTCAACATGTCCAAAACTGAACTCATTATCTTTCCCTAATTTTCTTTTCCTGAAACCCTTCCTCTTCCTAACATGTCTATTACTGTCAAGTACACTATCATCTTCCCAGTCACCTTGTCACCCAGACTCAAAATCTAGTTTGCATCCTAGGTTCCTCACTATCTCTTACCTGTCACATCCAATCTTTTGTCCATTTCTTATGTTTCTATCTTGCTAACATTTCTCTTATAAGCCCTTCTTCTCTCCTCTGACACAGCTGCTGCAGGTCTGCATCATCATGTCTTAACTATTGCAATAGCCTTCTGATTGATTTCTGTACCTCAAGTCTCTCCCCACTTCAATCCATCCTCCATTCCTAAGCCAATTTGATCTTAAAAATGTAAGTTTGATCCTACCTTCTTTCAAGTACTAACTTTGGCAAGAAGCCTTTCCCAAGCCTCCTTAATTTTAGTACGTTCCCTTTGAGACAACCTCTAGTTTTACACACACACACACACACACACACACACACGCACACACACATACACACACACATATATTGGTACACACACCTATTGGATGTTTATCTCAATTTATTGCACATATTATACGTATAACATATGCAATGTATATCATATGTGATACAGAAATATAAAGATTTAGATAAAATGTTGTTTAATTGAATTGATTCTCCATGTCCCAACTAGTAAATGGACGAATTGAGAGATTCAAATCTGATTTACAAATATATCTTATTTGTACATTGTTATTTTTATGTTGTCTCCATCATTAGACTGAACTCAGACTAAGAGGAAAGACTCCTTGAGAACAAAGACAGTTATTTACCTCTGTTTTAGACCCAGATTTAGAACAGTGCCTGCCACATAGTAGGTGCTTAATAAATGCTCGTTGACTGATTGGTATAAAGAAACAAACGCTTACCACGGTATCTAGCACATAGTAGGTACTTATTGACTAATTGATGCTTTGAGAAGTTGTGATTTTCTAATACTCCTTTGGAGTAATTGGAGTATTGGAGAAATCAGAGGGAAATTATAACAGGGAATTCATTGGCTACAACTTTCTGTCCAAGAAGCTTGCTTTTCTCCTTGAAAAAAAAACAGAATGGATTGACCATTGTTTTAATCACTTCTGTAAGAAGCTATAAAGTTTTTTTCTTCTTTATCACAAATTTAAGAAATAGGAGAATATGGACGGAGTTAAACCTCTTCAGGGAACCACAATGGAATTGAATCTCCATGTCCCAAATAGTAAATGGCCACGCTGGGAGATTCACATCTGTTCCTCTGAATACAAGTCTAGGAAATCTACATCATACTCCTGACCTCAAAGTACTTTTCCATCTTTAGCATACATTGTTCCCCTATGTACCTATTTCTCCAGACAACTTGGGCTGTTTAACCATTCTCTGGTTAAACATCCATCACCTTTCCATCTTCACTCTCACTTTCTCTCTGAGTGATCTCTGGCCTTTAAAAGACTACTCCCCTCATCCTATGAGGCTCCTGTCGAAAGTCATGCCCTCCATGAAGCCCCTCTCTAACTCCTTAGTCACAAGTGATCTAGACCTTTCTGCTGAATCCTTTGAGACCTGGGCTTCTGATTATCCTATGCACTTGTGTGACCTTGGGCAAATCACTGCACCTTTTCACGACTCCATTTTCTGATCTATAAAATGAGAACTTTGGGGTAGAATGCTTTTGAGGCTCCTTACAGATCTCATCAAAGATCTTCTGATACTACTTTCTATCAGTCAGTCAATAAATAATTAAGTGCCTACTATGTGCTGAGCACTGCTAAATGCTGGGAATAGAAAGAAAGGAAAAAAATCGACCCCACTCTCAAGGAGCTCACAGTTTAAATGGAGCATACAATCTGTAAGCAACCATGTCAAACAAGATCTATAGAGGATAAATTGGAAATAATTGACAGAGCAAAAGTACTAGGACTAAGAGTGATTGGAAAGGTTTCCTATCAGATGTAAGATTTTAGCTGAGACTTGAAGGAAGCTGTAACACCAATCACAGCAGCACAGCTGAGGAATGCTGCTGTGAATAATTCTCAGGGTCTAATCGCATAGTATAAAGACCTCTCTATTCAGCAATCAACTAAACATTGCTCAGTAAAGTACAGCATAAAATTCATAGCAACATCCTTAAGAAATACATATCATCTAATGCATATTTGTATCTCATAACACTCAATGTGTCATATGGCACATAGCATAAATCATTGCATCCCCAAAGTCAAGAGGTCCCAGCCTAGGGTCTTCCCTATCATGATGCTTCCTTAAAGGGTAGCAGAAAATACCACACCATCCACCCCTAAATCACTGCAAGAACAATCTTCTTAATCAATACACAGTGTCCAAGTAAAGTCCTGTCTCATCTTGACTGGAGGCTGACTTCCAAACCCCACGGCTCCTCCTCCCTGGGCCAGTCACTCCCAGGTCTTGCTCAGGCAAGTTCACACTTGGGAAGCTCATAGGGGACTGTTCCACTGCAAACTCTTCCTGCTTCTGCCTGACAGCAGGCTCCAGGAGCTCCTGCCCATAGCTTCTGGTTCTAGGCAAACAAAATTCAACAGAACTCTAGCAATATTTATACACATTATCAGCACCAAGAAGACAGGACCTCTGTCTGAGAAATTAACACAGACCAACAGAGAAGATTTCCATTTGAAAAATCAATACAGATCAACATACCGGGCTTCTATCTGAGAAATTAGCACAGAGCTAATTAAGAGAAATTAGCGCAGAGACAGGGCTCCCTACATCACAAACATTCTTTCTGTTAGGTCTCCCCACACACTAGTTTCCCTAGCTCTGCTCACTTCTCTATCTACTCTCTTCAATATATATACTGTTTTCAATCAAAGACTCTTTATTCAAACAAAGACTCTTGATTCAATCAAAGGCAAGACTCAATCAAAGGCACTTGATTGGCTAAAACTCAATCCAGAAAACAGCAAAAAAATCCTACTTTGCTTGCTGTTGCAGAAACCAGTTAGCAGAGGTAAGGAAGGAGAGCATTCCTTGTATGGGGAGCAGCCAGGGAACACACATAGAGTCCAGAGATTGGATTGTCTTGTTTGAAGAACAATAAGAAAGTCCATGACAGTAGATTATACATTATATTATGGGGTGTAAAATGTAAGAAGACTGGACAGATTGGGAAAGGAGCAGATTAGAAAGTGCTTTGAATGCCCAAGGATTTTATATTTGATCATAGAACTGAGGGAGAACCCCAGTTTATTGAATAAGTCAGATCTATACTGTAGGGAAATCACTTTGACAGCTGAAGACAGACTGAAATAAGGAAAGATTTATGGCAAGCAAATCAGTCAGCCATCTACTGCAATACATTATACTTGTATATGGTATATACACTATGCTATAAAATATACACAATACTCTACAGTGGTGTTTAAGTGATATAAAATGATAAAGTTTCTTATATATTGCCTCTGTTGTTCATAGTTTCCTAAAAGAAATATTTGTGTATAAAAGATTCTTCCATGAGAAATACTAGGAATTGTATTTGGTCTTGTTGTGACCAAGTTGGTTTTAAAGGCAAAATAAATTAAAATAAAAAGAAATCAAGTGATAGGGGGCTGCACTATACAAAGGTATCTTCATTATTTTTGTCCATGTCAACTCCTCTAATAAGTTCCCTGAAGATCAATCCTGTCTCACTTACCTTCTTCAGACTCTAACATACATCCTGGTACACCATAAGTATATGATAGATGTTTGTTGAAGGAAATATATGGGTACAGAACATTGAGCACTGTCTTGGGATTCCAGTGACCCCTCTGGTGCTTACTACCTGGGAGATTGGACTAGATGACATCTCTCTTCTAGATCTAGTTCTAAGATCTAACAAATGAAAAGTGTGTTATCAGGGGTAAAGATGGAAGCCAGACTATAAAGGGGTGATAAAAGAGTGCATAGTCAAGCAAGTGGAAGCATGGATCCTAGACTTTTGCAAAAGTTGTGCAATGAAATGAGAGAGGGAGATATCGACCTCCAGAGTTCAGTCTAAGGAAGACAAATAGAATTAGGTTATATGCATGTATATTTCTCTCAAGCAGGTAGGCATGGATGCAGGGCTGCAGACAGAACTGAGCTGACTAAAGGGTTAGGTGAGGGGGCTTATAAAACCATGAAGCAAGGAAGTACCCCTGACTCAGGATGTCAACCAAGATTATAGTTTCTAATAAGCAAAGGAGAACCCCTGACTCAGGATGTTTGTCCTTTTGTCAGCCAAGATTACAGTGTCCCTGACTCAGGATGTCTTTGCAAGCTTAATTCCATCTTGTGATTGCTGACACAGCAGGAGGAATTCGAGTTCACTCAGAAAGCATCGCAAAGGACCTCTGGTATGTCAAGGTCAAGGGATGCTCAATCTGCCTCCTGATTGGCTGATTCTGATTCTCAGGTCAATCCAGCCTCCTTTGTATAGTAAGGGAAGCTCAAGTCAATCGAGGTGGTTAGTAAAGTCATTAATCATTCCATTTTCACAGAGATAAGATGATAGCTGGAGAGAATAAAGCTTCAAATGAAGGATTGGAGGAAGAGACTTGTAGGCATCTGGAAGGAGTCATTAGAGAGGGAGGAACTGAAGATCCCTGGGAGGGTGTGAGGGAGGGGTGGAAAGCTGATTGCTGGAACAAGGTCTTAGAGGAGCTGGGAAGAAATGGGTCTAATCAGTTGTGCAGGTAAAGGAATGAGCTTTATGCTTGAATGAACTAAAGAATGATTCAAGAGTTTGTTAAGGGAAAAGGGAGAAAGAAGAGTATGGGCTATGTAGTAAAGCCCCCAGGGAAGAATCTTTCTAGCATTTCGTGAAAGGTTTTGTTTGAAGAGGTTAGTATTACAGAGATGAGGAGTTAATGAGTCATCAGTATCTTCAGTTGTGTTAGAGGAATGACAAATGTATGTACAACTCTCTGTTCTACTGATACATTAGCTTTTTCCTTAAGCAAAAGCAAACAAATGAATAAAAAAGCCAATTATTGTAGTAAAAAGGGAAGAACCCTCAGGAGAATTGTGCTGGGACTTCTAGCATCTTCTCTAGGTTCAACTAGGGTTCTGTGTCCTTCAGCCTCTCAGTAGGCTTTTAGCTTGAGGGTTTTTTTAGCTGGTTGGTTAAGTTTTGTTTTGTTTTTAATTTTATTGTTGTTGAGAACCAAGACATTCTTTCTATGGCAGGAAAATCTTGAATAAGTCATCTTGAGTGTGGGAAGTAAGCTGCCTCACCTTGCTGCTTTCTTCAAACCGTCTCAGCGCATGCCTGGTCTCTCTTCAGATTACAAAAGCTACCAGACTCTTAGACCTTATTAGAGCCACCACCCCAACCCTCCAGCTCTTATACTGCCTTGCACTATCAATTAGACAGAGATAGAGTACCTGGGCTGGAGTCATGAAGACATGAAGTCCTGAAATCAAATGTGACCTCAGACATTTAAGCCTGTTTGCCTCAGTTTTCCCATTTACAAAATGAACTGGAGACCACTACTGCATCTTTGCCACAAAAACTCCAAATTGGGTCCTAAAGAGTCAGATTGGCCAGAAATAACCAAACAACAACAGAAAGGTCTCCACCCTCTATTCCATCCTACTCACCCCTAATCTAGCACCAGTTTTCAAAGAAGACAATAGAGTGGGAATGAATTTGCCTGAGGCTCTGATTCTTACACTTTCAATCTCTTCTAATCTGTGTCCACTGACACTTTAGCCTAAGGGAGAAAACCTTACTAGGCTTCACTCTGTTTTGCAATGTTTTACTGGATATCAAGGGTTTTGACTGGCACATTGGATCTAGGATCGAATCACTGTGCTATATTTGTGTATCTATATCCATAAACTATTCAATGGTACCTTACTCTTTGCTTTCTGTTATAGGGACCATCTCAAGTCGTCTGATCTATTATCTTGCCACTGGACCCAGATGGCTTCAGAGGAGAAAGTGAGGCAGGTGCCCTTGCAGAGCCCTCCTTCGCTTAAATCCAGTTCATGTGTAAGTCATGGCATCACCTTCCTGATGTCACAGTCCTTTTAGAGACAAGCAGCAACAACAATAAATCATACAACCAAAAACAGGAGAGTAGACATTTCATCTAAGCAATGGATTCAAGCTAATTCCTTAAACAGAAATCATAAAAGTAACTTAAAAGAAGAGAGATAAGCTTACCAACACCTTTTGCTGCTATGCTGAAAGTATAAAATATGACAGCAGCATCTTTCTAGATCTGAACAGGAACAGTTCAGCAGTGCCCCAGTCCAATCCAGTCAGTCAATAAGCATTTATTAAGAACCTACTATTGTATATGCCAGGCACTATGCTGGGGACACAAAGAAAGGTGAAAGATGACTCTAGCCCAGAGGAGCTCACGATCTAAAAGGAGGGACCACAAACAAGCTAAAGACAGGATAAACAGAAAATAATTAACAGGGAAAGCACTAGAATTAGCAGGGATTGGGAAAGACTTCTTATAGAAGGTGAGAAGAAGCTGGTCAGGTCTTTTAAAATGGTAGTGATGATGATGGTGATGGTGGTGATGATGGTGATGATGATGGTGATGATGATGATGATGATGATGGTGGTGGTGCTGATGGTGGTGGTGGTGGTGGTGATGATGATGATGTTGATGATGATATTGATGATGATGATGATGATGATGATGGTGGTGGTGGTGGTGGTGATGATGATGATGATGATGGTGATGATGATGATGGTAGTGGTGGTGGTGGTAGTGGTGATGGTGAAGATGACGATGATGGTAACTAGCACGTAGGCAGCATCCTAAGGTTTGTCAAGCACTTTAGAAATACTATTTCATCAAATTCTCACAACAACCCTAGGAGGTAGATGCTATTATTATCTGCATTTTACAGATGAGGACAAGGACACAGGTAGAGTTTATGTGACTTGCCCAGAGTCACACATCTAGGCAGTGTTCGAAGTCTGGGCTGCAGCAGCACTGACCTTGCCCCAGAGCCTCACCCAACACAGGCTACTACAGCCTCTGCCCCTCCCCCAGTCTTCCTGGACCCCCTCCAAGAAACCAACTTCCCAACAGGGGCTTTAGTACACCCCTGGAGGCCTGGGAGCCAGCTCTGAGCTGGAGAGAGATGACAATCATAACACCCTCAGTTCACAGGCCTACTCTCCTAAGGTGAAGCACAGACAGAAGGAAATGGAGGCAAGTCACCTCAATATGGATGAGTCTTTTTTGCATCTCCTTATTCCTGCTCCTTCACTCCACTCAAACCTTGCTCTGAGAGTGTCTCTCTCCCTCCCTCCCTCCCCCTCTCCCTCTCTCTGTCTCTTTCTGTCTGTCTCTCTGTCTCACTCTGTCTGTGTCTGTCTCTCTGTCTCTGTCTCTCTGTATCTCTCTGTATGTGTGTGTCTCTCTGGCTCTGGCTCTACCTCTCTGTCTCTCTCTATCTCTCTGTGTGTCTTTCTGTGTCTCTCCCTCTTCTCTCCCTCTCTCTCTCCCCCCCCCCTTTCTCTCTCTCTGTCTCACTCTGTCTCTGTCTCTGTCTCTGTCTCTGTCTCTGTCTCTGTCTCTCTCTCTCTCTCTCTCTCTCTCTCTCTCTCTCTCTCTCTCTCTCTCTCTCTCTCTCATACACACACAGAACTCCCAATAGTCTCATACATATGTAGTTTTCCCTCTTAGGAAGTATCTTCTTACCAAGCACATGCTTAAACTCTCCAGCTTCCTCCAAGCCTCTACTATGTGAAGCTTTTATTGATTTCCTCTACACGTCAGTATTCTCTTCTGCCTCAAATTATACCACATTCATTTATGTATTAAACGATGTATTATCATAATAGAATATAAACTCCTTGAAGGTAAGATCTGTTTTTGCTTCTGGACTTTATAACCTTCTACTATGTACTTTGCCTCTAGAGTTTAATTAATACTTATTGGATTAAACTAAATCCAGCGAACAGAACAAAGGTCTCCTCAAAGCGGCAATGAGGACTCAGGCAGGAAAGAATTCACACTTTGCCTGGAGAATTCAGATCTTGTCCACATGGTATTTTAGGCTTTTCTGCTAAACAAATAGTAAAAAAACAAACTGCCAGGCCTAATTACAAAGTATAAGCAATCTAATATGTAGCTTCTCCAAAGAATAACGCATGTTGTTGTTAAGACATTTCAGTCATGTCTAACTTTTCATGACCTCATTTTGGTATTTTCCTGCAAAGACACTGGAGTAGTTTGTCATTTTCTTCTCCAGCTCATTTTACAGATGAGGAGACTGAGGCAAACAGGGTTAAGTGACTTGCCCAAGGTAATACCACTAGTAAGTGTCTGAGGCCAGATATGAACTCAGGAGGAAGAGTCTTCCTGAATCCCATCCCACATTCTATCCAATATCCACCTAGCTATCCCTATATCTATTTTTCCCTTAATCTATTTTGAATGGACCACATTGAGACAGCAATGCTTACTTCAAAGGTGTGAGTCACAAATAGTATCACATCTAATGTTATCATAAACAACACCTAGAGAGCATTGTATAGAGTTCAGATTCAATCCAGAAATGGTACGCACTTCCCTAGTCAGACCAGATCTGGAGTATTGGGCTAATTCTCAGCTATACCCTTTACAAAGGGCAAATTATATCATAGAACTCTACTAGGTCACAGACTTAGGAGCTTTTTTATCCCAGAACTTCCCCCACAGCTAGAACCACCTCCAATTTTCCTCCAAGTTCTACAACAAACACCCTGAGTCCCCTTCCCCTCACTCAGGATTTCCAAGCCCCTGTGAAGGGTAGAGAATCTTTTGGTTTCTCCTAAGAAATATTTGAAGCAATAGCATCTCCTTCCCTCTCTCCACCTAATCATCTTCCCAGCTTGGAGCAGTGTACTAAAAAACTAGTAAAGCTAAGTCTAGATCCCCATGAATAGTGAATTCCCATGCGGTGGTCTTGTGTATTCAAATACACATTATTTGAAGTTATAATTATGTAAAATATGATTTTTGCTTGCTGACCAGTGGAAACATGCAGCACAAATTTGAATAACACAACCATTTCAGAGAATTCATTATTCACAATGACTGGGTATCACTAGTATACAAACAAAAGAATGCTTTTGCAAATATACATTCCTTTGGGTAAACCTCACTTGAAGCAAAACCTAGGTAGGGAGAAAACACAGAGCAGCAGCTAAGGCTCTCTTTTCCAGATATCAGGCTCTACAAAGACAATCTAAACAAGCTTGAAGAAAAGGAATGCTCTCTAGGAACAAAACTGAAGAACCACAGGAAGAGGAGAAAGCCGGTGAAGCTGTGGCCCCAAGGCCCGAGTCTAATGAGGACCTCTTTCATTCCTTTAATAATGATTTCAGAAAAGAGAAGCAAAATATGAAATGTAACCACAGGTAACACATAAGCTGTAGGAGGTTAGTATTGTATTTTGGTCAAAGACAGGAAAAGATAACCTGAAAATAGGGGGTCATGTTGCTAATGGACACCAATGGGAGAAGAGGGATAGGTAAATAAGAAAGCCCCCAACATAGGGTCTGGAAAAGGAGAACAATTAGAATAGAAGCTGTGATGGGGAGGCTGGTTCTGGGATCCCTTGTGGAATTCCTTCTCAACCTGACTGTTGCTGCTTGTCCTTTGTTCTCAAAAACATCAGGAAGGTGATGCCATGACTTACAAGTGAATTGGATTTAAGTGAGGCAGAGCTGTGCAAAGTCACCAACCCCACTTTGTCCTCCTGAGCCATCTGGGCCCAGTGGCAAGATGTAGATGAGAATGATTGAAGATGGCTGCCTTCCAACTCCGTAGGAGCAATGGGCAAGGTCTTTAAAGTCAGAGCATAGAGCCCCAAATTGGGAGACTAAATCCCTACCATGGGTTTCTGAAGCATCCCTTGCTTCTCTTTGGAGTTTTCAAAGAACACAGCAAACCACATCCTTTTCATCTGCTTCCCCAGGAAAGGGGAATTTTTCCATCAGGAGTTTGGCCATACTAGGGCCTAGATTTGGACAGTGTTTATTTTGGGTCAGCTGGAGCCTGAACGATACTCAGAGTCACCCTGCTAGGAGCTATGCTAATGTTCACTTAAGAAGAATCACAACTACTATGGCTATTGCTGGCCTCCCTCCTATGGCTCATCTATTCACATTCTGCTCTTGGCTTAGACAACATGATGTCTATTGACTCTGCTTGTATTCATCCCTGTCTTTTATTTTATTATGATGATTGTGCTTTGGAACATGAGTCTCCATCCATAACTCCAGTTAAATTCTTTCAACACAGTGCATACACTGAAGTGCATAGTTTATCCTAAAGCTGAGTTTGTTGAAATTCACATCCATTATCTCCTATCTCTGTCTACCAGGACTACTGCAATGTTCTCTAACAAGGAAGCGAGAGACAATTTTTCACATGAGTAAACTTTGTAACTCAGTCTACCTTTAAAAATGACATGATAGAAGTTGGGAGTTCTAGGAAAGAACCAGGGACTACTAAAGACAACTTTTATATTTGAATGCTATTTGAAGCGCTCTTCAGCTTGCCTTGAATTGGTGACCCCCAAATTCAAAAGTCTCATTTCTTTAGGATTCCACTGTATTTATAAGTAAGTGAGTCCCTCAGGAAGTAAACGATTAGCAGGGACCAGTGTGATTTCACCTGGATATATAGCCCCAAAGCTCTGAACTGGCACTAGAAATAACTGCTGGGGAGGTTAGTGAATGGTTTCCACAAGTGAGAGAACAAACAGGGGTGTGTGTGTGTGTGTGTGTGTGTGTGTGTGTGTGTGTGTGTGTGTCCATCTGGAAAGCTGGGAATTGGAAATCAGAGCTGGGAGAGGAGGGAGGACGGTTGGTAGGTACTACTTTTGTGGATGCTGGTCAGTCATTTTCAGTCACATCTGTCTCTTTGTGACCCCATTTTGGGGTTTTCTTGGCAAGGACACTGGAGTGACTTGCCATTTCCTTCTCCAACTCATTTTACAGATGAGGAAACTGAGGCAGACAAGATTAAATGCCTTGCCCAGGGTCACAAAGCTAATAAGTGTCTCAGACCAGATTCAAATTTAAGAAGATTAGTCTTTCTGATTCCAAGGCCAGTCCTCTAACCACTGTATCACCTGGCTGCCAATGGTTGCTACTTAGTGGAAGGCAAAATGGAGCTAGGAGCAAGAGCAGCAACCATAGCATTATTAAACAAGGTAATGAACAGTTTTCCAGCCAGGGCAATTTAGAAATGGATACAGTCAAGGAAAAAAGAGACCTGGAGGTCAAGATTACCATAGAGTAGAAGTTGTTACCCTGAATAGAGAGTTGGCTGTGAATTATGACAGAAGAGAAGGATGATGAGGTACCAGGAGAATGGCCAAAGCAATTTTGCTCATATACTAAGTGTAATTGGTTTGGAGCAGTTTCATCAGGGTAGAGATTTCCTAGAGAGGAAAGATCTCAGGCTCAGCAGCTCTTCAACTGAATGTCTCACCTGGGCCCTCCAGGGCTGATTGACTTGCCCAGGGTCACACAGCCATGATGTACCAGAGCTGGCATTTGAATGTGTGTTTTCTGGACTCTAACCCAGAGTTGGTCTTTTTCTTCCTCCCATTATATTTGCTCTCTCAATATTCATGTGTGTAAAAGTTCCATAAGAGATCAAACTTCATGCTAGAAAGCTAAAACAGGTAAGAAGTCATAGATCTGAGAAAAAATATTATTTTTTATTATATCAATAACCAATTATTAAATTAGGATTGAGGTTTTTTTCTTTCTATTTCCTCATTCAGGCACTAACCCCTTCAGGTTAGTCAGTCAGTCTCTGAAGGACACTGCTGATAGATGAGATTGCCCAAATGCTCCCAGTATATGTTCTGGGAGCTTGGGCAGGACCCCACCCAACTAGAAGACCTTAAAAACAGAGTCTAATCTAGGTGAATTCTCATCCTTAGGGAAAAAACGCTCCTGTCCTTGGAACGCTTCATTAGGATTTAAGGTGACCCAGCGTACAAAGGAGAAAACCAATCAAAATGGTCTGGGTAGAGATGGATTTTTTTGTCCAACTTGTTGGAGACAGCTGAGTTGCATGATCAAGTCATATTCTCAGCAAGAGGAACTGAAGACTTTTAGCCCACCTCTTCAATAATATGTCTAACCCCTTGTTAATTGTTCACCAATCACCTGTCAAAGACACCTCCTTTTCAAAAGGTGTTTAAGCATCCAGGGATCTCCATGGTTTTATCTAGAGAGAGACCACTGGCCATCAATTTATTATTTGCTGGCCTAATTAATAAATTTATTACTAACTACTCAGAAATGCTGTCTCTCAGACTTTTCATTCATCTCAAAACAAAGAGAATACAGGTGACTAATCAGGTGCACTGTGCGTGGACAGAACACTGGACTTGCAGGAGAGAGAGTTTGACTTACCTTCTGGGTTTGAATTCTGTCTCTGACACTTCCTAATTGGGAAATGAATTAGTCACCCCCCTCTGACCCTCTGTTTCCCTGTCTATAAAATGAGAAACCTATAGTACCTATATCATGGAGTTATTGTGGGGCTTAACTGAGACTATATATAATGCTTTGTAAACATTAAACTAGGCAGGTTGGTGGCATAGTGAAATGAGTGCCAGGCCTGGAGTTAAGAAGACTCTTCTTTCTGAATTCCACTCAGGCCTCCAACATTACTAGCTGTGTGACCCTGAGTAAGTCACTTAACTCTGTTTGTCTGTTTCCTGTAAAACGAGCTGGAGAAGGAAATGACAAACCACTCTAGTATATTTGCCAAAAAAAAAAAAAACAAACCACTTCAAATGGGGTCCCAAGGAGTCAGATACACCTGCAAAACACCTAAACCACCACAAAAAAACCATACTAAACTAAAGTATAAGCGTCAATTATGGTTATGCAGTAAGGTTCACAAGAACTGACGCAAGCTGAATATGAGGAGGCAGGAGAATGAGGTAGAATGAATGTTGAGTCTACAGGTACGGGATTTGGATTTCGAGACTTTATGGGAATGACCACGTCTAGCAGTGTGCTGGTAAATATTTAATGATAAACTCTCAGAAAAATGGACTCAAGATGCCCTTTCAAGTTTAACCTAAATTATCATTTCTCGCCCACAATGTTAAGTCTAGACAGTCAACAAAACAATAGGTCAAGGCCTGATATATAGCATTTCCTGTTTTCCAAGAGATAAATGCTCACACTGAAAATTTAAGGGCTCTCATGAGCTAAACTGACTTCAGCTCACCTTTGTCTACACTCCTGTGGGCCTCATTTCCTTCATTTGTAAAATAGGGATGTTGACTTCTAAGGTTCCTTCCAGCTCATACAACTAGGATCATCTCTGTGACCTCCAAGAATAATGATTATATTGGGGAAGGAAAGAAAGAATAGGGATTGGATTTGTGATTTCATTGGTGTGGGGGGAAAGGAATAATCATAAAACATCTACTACACGCTAGGCACTGTGCTAAGTGATTTAGAAATATCTTCTTTGACTCTTTACAACAACCACACAAAGTAGGTGCTGTTATTATCGCTATTTTACAGTGAGGAAACAGTAGTTACAGGAATTGCCTGAGATTACATAGATGGAAAGTTTCTGAGGTCAGATTTGAACTCAGATCTTCATGACTCCAGGCCCAACACTACCTGGTTGGCTAGAGAATTCTCCTGTGAAAAAATTCTCTCTATCAACACAGATTGGCACCTTGTCTTCAACTTACAGTCTTAGAGTTGCCTACAGTACTCAAGAAGTCAAAGGGCATGGCCAGGATCACACATCTTATATGTGCCAGAAGCTATATTTGAATGCTTCCTGACATTTATATACTACCCCCTACAGTCCAGGTGCTTTGCAAATATTATCTCTTTAGATCCTCATAGCAATCCCTAGGAGGTAGGTGCTATTGAGCAGTTAATTGACTTGGCCAGGGCCATACTGCTAGGAAATGTTTGAGGCTCAAGTCTTCCTGACTTCAGGTTCAGTACTCTATCCATCACACAACTCAGCTGCCCCTTTATTGATTGATTGATTGATTTCCTTCTTACAACAATGGGAATTAGTTGCTACCACCACCCATCCATTCCCATCTAACAGATAAGGATAATAAGTCAAGTAGAGATCAAGTGACTTACCCTGGTCCTATACCACACTGCCTTTGATGAAACAAGAGGGCGTTATAACCTATCTTTATGTTATCTTAATAATACTGAATTGAAATGTCAAAACACATGAACAAGCCTAACAAACAGTGTGCTTTCTTGCATTTTGCAGAATTAAGAGGAAGACTGAAAATGACATGGAAGCCATTATCACAGAGAGGAAGAAAGTAGAGTGACAAGCCTGCCACCGACACCTATGAACAATCTCACAGTAACTTGTATTTATCGAACTTGAAGACTTTCAAGTAATATGCTGCCGCTGCAGGATAAAGAGATGTTAATGGTAAGAAGGCTATTTATTCAATATACTGCATAGAGGAGCTGCAAAGACAATGGCTTCAAAGGTCTCCTGTCTCTATGTTTTGACAGTTGTGTGCTGGGCTAGTGCTCTTTGGTACCTAAGTATTACTCGTCCAACTTCTTCCTACTCTGGCTCTCGGCCATTTACTAACGTTGCTGCATCCAGGAAGAATGTTACCTTTGGTAATATAAGAACTCGACCTATAAACCCTCATGCATTTGAGTTTCTCATAAATGAGCCCAAGAAATGTGAGAAAAGCACCCCCTTCCTTGTCATCCTCATTAGTACCACACACAAGGAATTTGATGCCCGACAAGCTATCCGAGAGACGTGGGGAGACGAAAACAACTTTAAGGGGATCAAAATCGCCACTCTCTTTCTCCTAGGGAAGAATGCTGATCCTGTTCTGAATCAGATGGTGGAACAAGAAAGCCAAATCTTCCATGACATCATCGTAGAAGACTTCATAGACTCGTACCATAACCTCACCCTCAAAACTTTAATGGGGATGAGATGGGTTGCCACTTTCTGCTCAAAAGCCAAGTACGTCATGAAAACAGACAGTGACATTTTTGTAAACATGGATAATCTCATCTATAAACTACTAAAACCCAACACCAAACCAAGGAGAAGATACTTCACCGGCTATGTCATCAATGGAGGACCAATTCGGGATGTCCGCAGTAAGTGGTACATGCCCAGAGATTTGTACCCAGACAGCAATTACCCACCGTTCTGCTCAGGGACTGGCTATATCTTTTCAGCCGATGTGGCAGAACTCATTTACAAGACCTCACTCCACACCAGACTGCTTCACCTTGAAGATGTGTATGTGGGACTGTGTCTTCGGAAGCTGGGCATTCACCCTTTCCAAAACAGTGGCTTTAATCACTGGAAAATGGCCTACAGCTTGTGCAGATATCGCCGAGTCATTACTGTGCATCAGATCACACCAGAAGAAATGCACAGAATCTGGAATGACATGTCAAGCAAGAAACATCTCCGGTGTTAAGATTTTTACAGATGTAAATATCTTTTATTTTCTCTTCCTTTTTTCTTCCTTTCTTCCTTCCTCCTTTTGTTCTTTTTAATTTGGGAGCCTATATTATTCGTAGTTTACAGATGTTACTATGGGAAACGAATTGTGAAGGAGTTTGCAAAAAGTAATTTTCCCCTGCCCCCCTCATGTCTTAGTTCCTTTCTTTGATCACCAATTTACAAATATTACATTCTCATTATACAAATCCTACACAAGCTAAAAGTGTCAGATGCCAATCTCAGGCCAATAGGGTATTGCCATTTATCTCAAAAAGCAGCTCTCAAACCTGTGCCCCCAAAAGGAGAAACTGGCTGAATGCTACCCAGCTAGCTACTGAGATGAAAATCTGGTTCTGAGAGAAGGAAAAAATCACCTCACAATAATGCCTTCGTCTCGTCTCTTCAGGGAGAAAATATCTTCATTTAGAAATCCATTTAGGAATAGACAGAGTCAAGACACAGTGAGTGGGAGTATTTCTGTTGTGTGTGATACTTACGTTGGTTTTTTCCCCGTATTGGCCTGTAAAA
Organism: Notamacropus eugenii; assembly: GCF_028372415.1. Classification (NCBI taxonomy): domain Eukaryota; kingdom Metazoa; phylum Chordata; class Mammalia; order Diprotodontia; family Macropodidae; genus Notamacropus; species Notamacropus eugenii. Next base: position 229,099,659 of record NC_092876.1, read on the forward strand.
TGTGTCATACGTACAATTCCACCCCCATAAAGAACTTAGTTCTGGCAGGAAGAAGGGCACTGGATGAGGGAATTTGGACTTCAGAATCAGATGTTCTATAAGATCAGGAAAGAACTTTATTACTCATCCAAGAATTAAACACTTGCTGGGCAGCAGGTGGAATACATATAGAATGCAAAATAAATAACAAAATAAATAGATTTATTCTTAGTTCTTTCAGAACAAACATAAAATTGTGCCTCCAAGAAAAATTGCCAAATGTAACTTTACCTGCTTCCAAGCAGGATGCAATGTCACTGAGTACACTTGGAGTGTGTGGGGTCGTGTGGGCACATGGTTCCCAAAGAAAAAACACAAAGCTAATATGTGGCCAAGAGGAATGCTACATCACAGTGCAACGAGAGCAGATTCTGAAAGCAGGAAAAGAATTAGAGCCCTAGGAATGAGGTAAGGGGCACCAAATCTGGCACACCCAGTGTGTGCCATGTGCACTGTAGCACAGTGGAATGTCAGCAAGGTTCCCAGTATTCCATGCAATTGCATTAGCATTGAGGTCTTCTCAGGGTCAGGTACAAGTGATTTGCAGCTATGGTAGGGAAGCTTAGGTTCCATTCCTTTCTCTGCCGCAAGACTCATAGTGTCAAAGGAGCAAATGATGGAAACCTCAGTGTGCCTCAATTTACTCATTTGCAAAATGGCAATTATTTAAAAAAATAAATAACCTACCTCCCGGAAGCTGTGAATTTTAATTCATGTTTGCCAAGTACCTTGAAATCCTCAGCTGAAAGGTGCTATGTATGTGCAAAGTATTATTATTGTATTATTAATATTATTACTATTATTGCTGTAGTACCAGTAATCAGTAAGTGAGCGAGAGGCAGTGGAGGCATGGTGTCTAGAGAGCTGGCCTTGAAATTAGGAAGACCTGGGTTCCTGTTCCACCTCTAACACTGTGGGTAAATCTCTCAACCTCTCAGTACCTCAGGCATTCTAACTCTACCGTGTCTGATTTGTATTGGTGAAAAGAATTTCTACACTGAGAACTTCTTACACAAATTAAAATCATGGGCTCAGTTTCCACACCTCTCCCCTCCCTCCCTCCCTGCCCCCAGAAAAAGCAAACTAGTAATTATTACCAGTAATATACCACATATGTTAATATAAAATTCACCACAATTAATCTTGACTATAGATCATCATGGATCAGAAATCACTAAAAACATTCATTTCTCTCTAGTCTAATTTAGATTGGAGTTCTTAACCTAGTCTTAACCTAGAATCCATGAACTTTCTTTTTTTTAATATTGATAACTATATTTCAACATAATTGGTTTCCTTTGTATTCTTTATATTTTATTTTATGTCTTTAATAACACTCTTATGAGAAGGGATCTTCTATAGCACACAAACAAAGGGGTCTACAAAGCACCTTTGGGAAGCTTCATTAACTATTTGTGCTCCCCTTGGCACCACTTAATGAATTATTTCCATTCACTGAATGCACCCCTCTGTGCTGAAGAATAAGGTGTCTTCCAAAGGTTCAGGGCATAAGGTATATTTCGTGGCAGAATCTTCTGCTTTTTTGAATATTGAAATAGGCTTCATTGCTTGGAGAAATATGCAACTTGAAATCTCCCCAGTCATTTGAATTAAGGCCTCTCTGGGATTTGGAGAATGGGGAAAATTAATTCACTTTACCATTCACCTTTCCAGAAGGAAGAATAAACACAGAAAAAATTAATAACAAACCAAATATTGATGATAACACAACATCCATTTGGCAAGTTTCCTGTCCTTTGGAAAGCCCAAGCCTGCTTACGATTGATGAGAAAGCCCCCATGATATGAAGATAGTACCTTGTTTTTGTAGTACCTGTTTTGATTTGTTGGATTGTTCTGGTCCTTAAAAAGTAGCCCTGGAGAAAGTTCTTTATGTCTCACATCCTGAGAAATGTGAAACCTAGTTAGTCATTCCTTCTCTTAACAAATGCACATGCACACACACATATATACACACACACGTGTAGACAGATAGCTTATTTCAGTTAGGACAATACAAGAAAAAACACTAGAAAAGTTGGGGAGAAATTGGGCCCCATAAGATCAGTCAGCTCCCTTATCCAGTAATTATTGCCGGTTCTCAAACTCAATGATTTCTTCCTGGTCATTCAAAACATCTACTATCCAATCGTTAAACAGTTCAACTGGGCTCTTGCCCAAATCATTTTGCTCTGCACCTGTCTCATGCCCAGCCAACAATTCTTAATATCAAGAAACTACACATTATGAGCATGATATATGTATACTTCTTATGTATATGTTATAAATATATACATATTATGGATAGACCTCCCTAGTCTAAAATGGAACAAAAAAAACAGTGATCATTATTATTTTGGAAACTCCTTTAAATTTCCTAATTTTAAAAAAATGGTCTATAGTGCACAGAGGACAAACATGTAAATATCCATCAAAGATCATGTGTATATATTTTAAAGGAATCATCTCTCTTCAACTGTACATGTAGAGGTAGGAGCCTGCCTGCTGGGTAACATTTGGCTCTGCATGGGGCTTGTTTGAGCAACACTTTTTGTCCCGCGGTCCTGTAGCCTTAATTAAAGCATGTTTGCCCTCCATTTTTGAATGTTCAAAATTTATTTGTTTGCTTTTTTTAATGTTAGGTGATCAAGGAAAGCCTTTAACTTACTATTTCTGTTAGTTTTCTGATGCTGTCCAAAACAAAACTCCAATCACTTGGGCAGTCATGAGAAAGATTTTTGTGTCCTTTCTCTGATTTAAGGCGCAATGGATAGAGATCTGGCCTCACATTCAGGAACACAAGGGTTGAAGGCCTGCCTTTGACACATACTGCCTTGCAAACCCAGTCACTTCTCGCTGTCCAAGGCAACACGAAGACTTAGGTTTCAGTAAAAGTTCTGACCTGTGTTAGTAGCAGGCCTTTCTTCACCAAGGGGTTCCCCTCTACCAGTACAATCACAGATGTCTGTCCCTATCTTACCCCCTATCCCTATGCCATCCTTATCCCCACCCCATCCTTATCCCTATTTTAACCCTTTTTTCAGATTTAAAGCATAATCGCAGGCAGCAGCCTCAATGGGGGTCATACAGTCAGTTTATGTCTGATAATCTACTTATCATACCTCCCATCAACAGTGTTATTTTTGCACAGGATGATGTTAAGTATCCAAGCTCATTGTCTTCATTCTTAATGTTCCTTTTTTAAAATGAGCCTTTCACTTTTCTTTAGGTATAAGATTGCAAGGTTTTCTGTTTTTTTCCTATATCATGGCAAATACCAATTTGAATATAACACTGGAGTCAGAATAGGAGGAAGCACCTGTTTACTTTGTATGGAATTTCAACCAACCTAGCCTATCAAATGGATATGTTATGGGGGTGGGGGAGTGGGGTTGAAGGGAAGTACCCCTTTGCGGAGGGATGAGGGGAGGACTTTTTCAATAAAATTTTTCCTATCAAAGGACAATGGAGTATTTAACCCAAAGCACCTGGGATTGATTTTCTATCTTTCATAAAATGTGATTTCAGTGGAGGAATTGACTCTAATTTCTGCTGTAAAGCGGAACTGGTTTTTATAAACAAAAAGCAACTTGTGAATGAAAGAAGCAATTTACTAGAGAAGCTTGTTAATAAAAATTGACATTTAGGTGTATCATTATATATGAATGGATGTATTTATGTATTTATTTGTCAAAATTGTATATATTGTTTCATCAAAAGTAAGTGTCTGTAAAAGTGCACTCTTTGGGTTTGAAGTATTATTTAGGTTCATGTGGGGTTGCTAGTTGAGCTGCTAATCAGAATACTATTTTTTGTATTAATGTCAGAAAACAAACAAAAAAAGACAAATGGAAACTGAAGGTGTGTGTACAGTTGGTTTCTTCACCTTCTTGAAATGTAACCTCTCTGTTGACTGGAAAGCACGATGCTAATGTATAGGCCCATCTGTCATGAGGAAGATTATTGTTCCACAAAAGCTGATTTTTTTAACCATTGGGGAAAAAAATAAACAGAAGGAGAACATATTTTTCACTTTATCTGCTTCTTTTCTGAGTCTCCTCTATGAAATATCAGCACTTTCCAGTGTTAAAATAAACAAATGTTCTGCAATTTACCATTGACCTCTCCCAACAACCAACCTCAATATATCTTGGAACAGCTCAGAAACCAAAAGGAGCCACCACATTGTTCACTGCTCCTGAAAATTTCAATACGACCTCAGCACATTCAGGGAAAATTAACTTCAAGAGCATTTGGTCCAGTGAACCAAATGTTGGTCTACAGTAGACAGAAAACCTGAGTCTTTTTTACCAGCCCTCTTTAGCCTTTGATGAAAGCAGTACCTCTCCAAGGCTAGAAACAGGGACAATCATTTTTTTTTCTATTCTCTTTAGAGAATATCAAGTTCATAAAATGATTAGAGAGCTTGGACTCTATAAATAGGGGGACATATCAGGTGAAGTTGGTCCTTCTTGTGTTTCACTCACCTAATATCTATAATGCTGCACTGTGATTAGAAGTTTGAATTGACATTCGTAATTGTGCTCAAGAAAGTGCTGGTGCCTTTCCTTCTGGGCAGAGAGTTGATAAGTACTTAAGAGAAGGGCCCTTTGTCCCTGCCCTTTGGGTCATTGCTGGGTGCCCTTGTTTCTTATTGGAAATGGAACCATGAATCCTAACTACCTCTACACTGGGAAAAGATATTCCAGACACAAAGATCTCTCCAGTGTGGTCAAATACTTGCAATGATACCTTTCAGAACTGCCATGATCTTTTTAAAATTTCATTTGGACTTCTTTAAAAAGGTGAGGAAATGGGGCTATGCCCCTAACAGCATCAATAAATGTACTGGTATCATCTCTTTGTTGCCAGGGAAAAGACAACGTAAAAATTAAAATGAATTGTATTTAAAAAAAAACCTGACAGCTGAATACATTTTAGAGACATTGCCTTTTCCTCTCAGAGAACACTTTAAAAAATATAAAAGCCTGATCCTAATTGTAACAATTACCCAGGGCTTAATTAATATATTGCTCAAAGATGTGTGGGCATTAGAACAGGGAGGGTGGGTTTCATATAGTTTGATTATCATAATTACAAGCATTCTATTTTCTCATTTACTTAATTGATTGTCATAGATTTCCAGATGAATTCACACTACTGGAAGAGAATTAAATACATTTCTGGAGCAGGATAAAGAAAAAAAAAAAGGAACCTGGACTATTTAGAAAAGCAGTATGTCCCAGAATGTGAGCATGAAAAATTGCCCTGGATAATATCTGCTTACCTCTCTCGGTTAAAATGGGTATTTTGTGTGTGTGTGAAATGAAAAAGAAACGAATGAAAAAGCTTTATTGATTCAGCTACATCTATAATGACATTGGCTCCACTGTCTCTGTGGCTAGAGGTGCCGAGTACACAAGAAAAATCTTCCATTTAGTTTTCCTTATAGAATCTATTAGTTTGGTACATTATGCCAGCTATTTGTTATGCCTCTTGAAATGACCTCAGCCCTCACCTGAAGGGATCACAGCACGAGAGGTGATTTATTCTCCCTGTGAAGTTTATTCCAGAGCATTTACTCAGCAGAGGCTGCCTTCTATGTCAAGTTGGGCAGAGTTACATGTGCTAGTTATATGATGAAGATTAGTTTTCAGTGGGACAAAGATGACATCATCATCAAATAAGAGTTCTGCTAAAAGAGATCAGAAACCATCTCCCGGGTCTTTAAAGACTTGGATTTCCAGCTTTAAGATGCGAAAATTTTAAAGATGTTCCTCTTTTGCTGTACTCATCACATGATACCTGCAATATTGAGAAAATGGTTCTGATGAGTCCATTATGTCAATGTCATATGAAGGCAGGAGGAAACAAATATTCTTTTTAAAAAAAAGAAGAGAGAAAAAAATATGTTACATGAATGTTACAAAAACAATTAAGAATGGATGTAAAGGCAACAGGAAGATCATGCAACTGAAAGATAATGGGAATTTAGAAACAAATTGCCATTGATCTGATCATTTCTAAGCTTTATAAATTCATATTAATGAGACAAAGCAAGTCGGAAATCTATAACCCCATTCACCCAGCATCTAGTTCAGGTCACTAGAAACTTTAATAAAGTTTGACTACCTCAGAGCTCACATCCAGTTCTGAGGAGTGCAGAGAACAATCTATAACTTTCAATTATATATTTTTCCTCTTGGAAGGAAAGGATTCTCTAGAGGACAATCCATCACTTACAGGCTCATTAAAAAGTCAGGCTCTCTCTGCATCCAAGGATTTTTATTCACACCTGTCCCTGACCACAATCTACTTCAGCCAGTTTGGCTAACTCTGGTTGACTTTTCCACATGCTTCTTTTTAATAGTTTTCCCACAATTGCTCATTTAGAATTCCTTCAACAAAAGATAACTCCATGAACACAAATCTCTCTTCAAGGCTGTCAGAAAGGAGAGTCTAGGCTGATACCAATGACGTATTCTCCAGCAGGATACTCAGCTTCTGTCAGCAAAAGGAGCACAGACAGGACAAAAATGGGGAAATGGTATGGCAGAACTGAGGCAGCCTTGAGAGCACATGATGGGGGATCATGTGAACTAGTGAGGTCTTAGGCAGAAATCAAAGGTGCGAATAGGGAGTAGATCAGGATTCCAGATAGGCAGCCAAGGCTTAAAGAATTAGTCAGGTTTTAAAGATTAACACGGGCAATAGATCTGGAATCCAGGGGAAAAAAATTGAGAGGCCAAGCAACAAGGATGAGGATTTAGAAGCCCACAAAGAAAAATCAAGGCAATAGAGTAACAACCAGCTAGTCAACAAGCATTTCTTTTTTAAAATTCCAATCATTTTCCTTGCTTTTAAAGCTATTTATTTATTTTTCATTTTTAACATTCACTTTTATAAGATTTTGAGTTCTAAAATCTTCCCCCTTCCTCCACTCCCCCTCCCCAAGACAGCAATGCAATCTGGTATAGACTATACATGTACAATCATATTAAACATATCTCTACATTAATCATGTTGTGAAAGAAGGAACAAAACAAAAGGGGAAAATCATAAGAAAGAAAAAAGAGAGAGAGAAAATAGTATGCTTCAGTCTGCATAGTTTGAACTTCATAGTTCTTTCTCTGGATGTGGATAGGATTTTCCATCATGAGTCCTTTGGTATCATCTTAGATCATTGTTGCTAAGAGCTAAGTCTATTATTAAAGTTGGTCATCAAAAATGTTGCTGTTACTGTATACAGTGTTCTCCTGGTTCTGCTCACCTCACTCAGCATCAGTTCATGTAAGTCTTTCCAGGTTCTTCTGAAAGCTGCCCGCTCATCATTTCTTATGGAACAATAAGTATTCCATTACATTCATATACCACAGCTCATTGCCATTCCACAATTGATGGATATCCCCTCAGTTTCCGATTCTTTGCCACCACACAAAGAGCTGATATAAATATTTTTGTAACATGTGGGTCCTTTTCCTTTTTTTATAATTTCTTTAGGATATAGTGTATCAAAGGATATAGTTTTATAGGCCTTTGGACATATCAACGAGCATTTCTTAAATATTTATTATGTACCAAACAGACTTCTAAGCATCAGGAATATAAAGTAAGTCAGAATTCATTCAAGGAGTCTGATGATGGATACTGAGTCAAACCTTTGTATTGTCTAGGAAGATTGTATATCCTTGTGATGGTCACAGTTAACACTTTGTTATAACAGATAAGTATGTGTGTTTGGTGATAAGAGGTGGTGATAAATAGATCTGATGAAACTCATGCCCACCATGTGACTACAGACAATACATAGAACTAGGAAATATTTCATGGGTAAACTAGGAAATACCTCTCTGTAATAGCCCAGCTGTTCTCACTTTCACTTACCAATTCTCTCCCAGGAAACTAATTACCAGCTCAGGAATTAAATGCCTACCAAAGAGGCTACCTACTCTTTTGCTGTTGACCTGCTGATTGAAGAAGGTCACTTCCCATAGCCTAGTAGGAGGGAAATTATTTGTACCGTGGTTGTCATACCTCAGGTAAGCACATCAAGTGTGGCCCTGGAGAGTTTTGGGGGAGTTTCTTTCTTGCCTAGCCATTTATGTAAACTTTATATGACTCCTTAATGGTCCATAGCCGTATTAAAGACACTGTGCTCTATGAACAAAGCAGAATTACAGTAACTCAAAAGAAATGTGAGATGTACAAATTTAGAGACATCTCTACTCCAGATGTTCATATGGACTATTTGTGCCCAGCCTATGGTAGAGACTTCCAAGTTCATGTTGGTCTGATCAGCCGCAGTCAGACACACTGTACCTTGACCACAATATGGTAATATCATTTCAGTACTCTTCAAGAACGAAGGACAACCAACCAATGGTCCGTAATATTGCATCAAATAGACTTAAGGCATCTTTGTATGTGTAAATTGGAAAAATACAATTCTTATACTTTAGACTTCTTTGGACTGTGTTTATTTGTGACTAGTAGGCATAGCCAGCAATTTCCTCTGCTTGCCCCTCCTTCTCCAAGAATTGTCCATGATCCAGGTGAGGCAAATATAGACTGTTCTGGTGAGTCTAAGAACCAATCCCTCTGTTTAGCTAGCTGGCCACCTTCAAGATAGCTGGCCACCTTCAAGAGAAGGTCAGCTATAAATCAACAAAGTGGTTTAGGAGACAGAATGCTGGGTTTGGAATCAGGAAGACCTGGGGGGTGTGTGTTGTGTGACTTTAATAGTTGTGTGGCCCTGGGCAGATCATTTCATCTTTTTGTCTTACTTTCTTATCTTTAAAAAAAGGATAATAAAAAGCATTGGCATTATTGGGTTTCTGTGACATTCAAATGACATAACACATAAGTACTTTGCAAAACTTGAAAGGCTGCATAAATTCCAGTGGTTATTATTAGGTCAATGAGAACATCGGGCAGGAATTGGAGGACATCTGCTGGCACTAATTTCCTGATAAAAGCAGATATTGCCAAGACTTACTGCTTTTTGTTTCTTTTAAAGTAATAATTTTTATTTCCACTTAAGTCCTACCATGATGCATTTCAATGTGGAGAAGACAATACATTCTCAATGGCTATGTTCATGTGGCAGAACATCAGCAGGTTATACTAGACTGGAAAGGGTCTTCAATGCTTACCAAAATAGATTGTCCTCCCAGTACTACCCCCTAATTCGGTTTGGGAAATATCACCAGAAGGGTGGCCACCAGGTAATGACTTTTTTTTCTGCCATCCTCTGCTCATGCTTCTGTCCTCTCAAAATGTGAAGAGCTGCAGCCTCCCCCTGGTGCACAAATGGCTCAAATCACAGATCTTTTGAAATGTTAAAAAAAAAAAAATGTTTCCAGTGCAAAAACAAGAGATTTCAGAGCTGCTTAACAACAACAATAAAACTTTACTGAGGTCTTTTAATTATTAAACCACATTTTACTTTTTTTCTGAGATGCCTTCACCCACCATCACCTTTTTATCCTCCAAATGAAACATTCTCCCCAATAACAGAGGAAAGAAAAAATACAGAATGCCATATAAACTTTCCTGACATACTCATGCAGGGACCTTGCTAAACTCAGTTCCATTCCAATTTTAGTAAATGTGTTGCCAGAGCAAGCACATCTGGTTTGTTTTTAATAGGGAGAGATTTGCTGAGGAGTCTCTGTTGATTCCTCCAAGGGAAAATGTTTTCATCTTTTCAGCCTCCTTCCTCCACAGACCCCAAAGAACTTCTCAAATTCCCCCTTTATCCTCCCATTGGTTCAATTTAATACTTAATATTGAAATCCTTTCACAGAAATGAACCAATTTGTAGATATAGCTTCAGAAACATCATCTTCCTCACCAGTAAATTTTTAACCTTCTTTACACTGAATTGGGTTGTCTTTAGTCTACTAAATAATCAAACGAGGTCTCTGTCCCTGCCTGGGAATCAAGATACAACTGACATTTTGCAGCATGCTTCACATGCATCAACTTATTCGGTCCTCACAACAAGGCTGTAAGGTTGGTATTACAAGTACTATTATTCCTGTATTACATATGAGGAAACTGAGGTTCAGTGAGGTTCAGTGGTTTACTCCTGTTCACGCAGCAATCAATTTCAAAGGCAGAATTCAAATCCAAGTCTCTCCTGATTGGTAACTATGCGCTTTTTCTGCCATACCATCCTATTCCTCAGATGTTACCAGAGATATAATATTCATCTCTCAATGAGAGAACATATAATTGGTGTCAGAGATGTTGTCATAAAGATCTTTACACATTAAAAAAAAATGTGGGGATTTAGACTGAGAGACAACTTTAAGAAAGTCAAAGCAGAAAGTAGAAAGCAGATGGAGAGTGCAATTATCTAAGGAAATAAGCTAAGAGTGATAAAGGAGAGTTATTTGAAAGAGAAAGACAGGAGAGGGAAGATCAACAGTAAAGAATGAGACAGGAAGATGAATTGAGGCTAGAAATGTTTTGATTCACTTTTCCCCAATATTTTTTCTGGATTTTTGCCATTGAGTAAGGGGTCCAAGTCAACTCTGTGAAGTTTTATCCTATTTCTAATTATTTCAGACTTGGCTCTAATTTCCATCAAATTCTCTTAAAGGAAGACAATGAAAATCTGGCTCCTAAAACACATTTTATTGTAGATTCACACAATAGTTTGCAATGACAAGATGTTTTTTCAATTTAAATTTTCTGATAGATTGCTTTGCATTTTGCTCTTCTAGTCCTTATCCTCATACCAAGTACTAAATTCTTTGTAGATAAGTTTTGCAGGATTGTGAGAAGTTACCCAACCCACTGGGGTGTGTGTGTGTGTGTGTGTGTGTGTGTGTGTGTGTGTGTGTGTGTGTGTGTGTGTGTGTGTGTGTGTGTAGGGTGCAGATGAGATCAAACCATAGGAGAAAACTACTATGGATTAAAGAGTGCACTGGAAAAATTATCCCTAGGATCCAAGTTCTCCTTTGTTAAAAAGGGCAGAGTTCTCTTTTTTTCCCTCTAACTCCAGAGGGAAAATTGTTATCTCCATCAGATTCTAAAACAAAAAATGTACTTTGAATTTCATCATAAGATCCATAATAGATATCTGATGAACTTTAAGAATCAATTTCAAAAGGGAAGATTACAATGTTGATTTCTCTTAGTTACACTTGGTAGAATTTAAGAATTTTTCAGTTAAAGGTCATTGAAGGATGTTGTAAGAAGGTTCCCCTTTCTCTGTGCCCCCTCCTCCCCAGTAAGGGTTAAGCTAGTTTTTCCCTGAAAAGGCAGGGACTTGATTAGTCCAGGGGCCAAGGTACAAGTTGTGCCTTCCTTTCAGTAGCTTCCTAGTAGCCTCTAGTTGAATCAATGTGACTTCCTGGTCACCTAAGGACGTAAAAAGATATACCCACATAGAGTTGGGGAACTTTGACAATGGGAATAGTCCAAGAAATCTCTTGGCCTCACAACATGAGTGACACTCTCCACCTCCCACCCCCCAACCCTGGCCTTCTAACCAATCTTGTTTCCATATAGAGATAAAAGAAAACCATGTTTACCCAAGTTGAAGGCGAGAGTATCATTGTTGAGTAGCCTTTCTATGCTATAACTAACCAAACCTTCTTTTAGCTGTTGAATAACCCACGATAACCTCATTTCATCCCAATGTTGAACCTAAACTAACAGGGTCCCTACCTGAGTTAGGTCACCCTTATTAGTCAGACTATTACAAACATTCATTTAGTCAACAAATATCAACAATAATCTGTTATGTGAAAGGAACAGTGCCAAGCACAGTGTTGAGTGCCCCAAGTGAGAAGGGAAGGGAACAAACATTTATGAAGTACCTACTACATGCTGGATGCTGGGCTAAATACTTAATCAATATCATCTCATTCAGTCCTAAAGTGTCCATTGTTACCCTTTTCAGAGCTCAAATGTCTTTTTTTATACCATAAGAAATGGTGGTACCCACCCCAGAATTATAAATGTGCTGGATGCTAAGGTTAATGTGAGGCTGCTTTATTAGGACACGTTATAAGCAGAGAAAACCTCGATTGTTTACCTCCTATTCCTCAAACTCAGCATTTCTACACTTGGATGAATAAATCTAATAGACTGAAATATGGACTCTATTAATTCCTATCAGCAAGAGAGGAAACTGGATAGAGCACTGGATTTAGGGTCAGGAAGACAAGTTCAAATCTTGCCCTGGATACTTACTAGCTGTGAAACCCTAGGCAAGTCACTTAACTTCTGTTGGCCTCAGTTTTCTTGTTTGTAAAATAGAAATAATCATTGAGCCTACCTCAGAGAGCTGTGAGGATCATATGACATTTTATATGTAAAGTAGTCTACAAACTTTAAAGTACTCTAAAAATGTTAACTTTATTTTATTATTGCTATCTCCTAAATACAGAATCCCTTTTCATTGTGAATGAAATTGTTTTGAAAGTCTAGCTTGGCAAAGAGTAGGTTGGATCATTTGTATTCAGTCCTTACCAGCCATATTCCAGTGCAGGGAGGGTTGGAGAAGGTTGAAATGTGCCTAGGGCAAGCAGCATAAAGCTACTGGGATACAGTCACTGGTTGTCATTTAGTTGGTACAGCATAAAATGTGATCTCAAACCAACTTTTAAATGGAGAGTATAGGAATAGAACAGACCAGTGCAGAGCAAAGTTAATTCACTTGGATGCTTCAGCTGGGGAGCTGAGAGAGGTAACTGGTAGCTTCCTATTTCAACAGATTGTTCTAATTACGTGCTAAACTCAGGATTTTTTTATGTTTACTAAAGTCATTCCTACTTCCCACCTTGAAACATAAATACAATCAAACAAAACAAATTAACACAATGTTCATGTCTGCAAATGTATGCCTCGTTCATCACCTGTGGCATGCCATCTCTCTGCCAGTCACTTTGTCATCGATACCCCAACTTGATGGTTAAGTACTGCATTGATCAACTTGCCAAAGTCTTTCGAAGCTGTTTTTTTCTTGATACTATTATGATCTTCCCGAGTTATTTCCCGCCCCACCCCCCATGCTGTTTACTCCCCTCAGTTCAGTTATTTTATACCTTGGAGTACAAGTAACTACCAATGCCCTGTGGCACCCAGCCCATGCCCCTGCCACTTCCCTGCCCTAAAATTCTGTGTTTGGTCTTCTCTAAAGTCCTTGTTACTTAAGACAAATGGAGGAGTCAACTTTCTGTATTTCAATGGGTTTGGTTATTTGGGAGTTGGGATTTGGAGAGAAATAATTAAGTGCAATAAATTATATAATGGACAAAAGAAATTTGTCTAAAGATTGCTTGAGAGAGAACTGTTAAAGGTGTTTCTCTTGACTGAGATAGCAACTGTTCAATCTGCTTTCCTTCCTGTGAGTGTGACGTTCAATTTGAGCATGGCTGCTCAGATTCAGAATATCAGAGAGTCCCCATTATTAGCTTTGGTCTTGCATAGAGATGCTGCAGAGTTATAGGCACATTGTGATGCTCAATTGATAATGTGCTAAATAGAATTTAGTCATAAACTCAAAAGCCAGACATCTACTGCGTGTAAAACACAAAAGGCTAATCCATAACATTAAACCTAGATCACTGAAATACCCTACCTCTCTATCTCTTCTACAAGCATAAAAGAGTCTACCAAAATACAACAAAAGGTGCCCAACAAAAGAAACCTCAAGGAATGTATCCAGGTATGGGAAGGGAACGTGTCCTAAGTCCTTTTCAAAATCCATGTATTGTCTCTGAATTTCAGATTTCTTATAATGTAAAATAGGAACTGTGATCCTTCTGACCTGCAGAAACAGAAAAGAACATTGAGAATTGCTTGAATCCTTTTCTTTTAAGTACGAAGTGCTAGGGGGTCCCTTTAGTTGGAACCACCCTAGAGTACAGGTATCAAACCTGAGGCCTATAGGGCCCTCCCAAGTAGTGCCCGAAGCAGGTTAAAATGTAATTGGGAAATACTTAACACAATAAATGAAAATATAAGAAAACATAGACGATGTTAATATGTGGTATTCTCAGTCAATACATGGGACACATGAATCCTTATGTAAGATTTAGTGGTCCCTACTCTGTTTGAGTTTGACTTCACTGCTTTAGGGCTCTGTTGGCCAGTCCTAGTTTTCAAAAACAACCAAAGGGTTATCACCAAGGAGATTCAGTCAGTCCACCGGAATTCATTAACTCCCTGCTTGGTGCCAGACACTGTGCTAAGCACAAAAAAAGGAAAAACCAGTCCCTATTCTCAGGGAGCTCGTAGTCTAATGGAGGAGAACATATAAAAACAATTCTATACAAACAAGATATTTACAAGATAAATTCAGAGTAGTCTCAGGAGAAAGACAGTAAGATTAAGGAGGTCTGTGTGAGCAACACACTTATGGGGATCTCATATAAGGTCAGGTAGTTAGCCTGGATGAGCTTCCCCTGTCCACTGCTTCCCTGGTAGCGTGCCCTCTGGAAGCGTGCCCATTCTTACTGAAAGAACTCAAATAGCATGGGTATTGATTACACTTCTCCCAAGGAAGCTGCTGTGGTGCTCACTAGGAACACCCCACACTGATACGGAAGCCAGAGTAAGGTTAAATTGTCTTACCTTCCCTGCACAGTCAGGGTTGATCCAGACTCCTCAGGTCTATCATACTCTTCATTGTCCTACACTGCCCCTTTATGCAGGAGGTTAATTATTCAAGAGTAGTAGTGAGGATGCTTGTGAGTAAGGAATGACCCCTAGGGGCCTAGCCATTTGTCACATCTCCACCTTTCTAGTTTCCCCTGAAGCTAGGATGCACTTGACCATCATCCTTGCACAATAGGTTATGCGTGCTCAGCACAAGTTCCCATCAGTCTGAGAGCTCTATTATTTCTCAAGAATGTTTGCGGGAGCAAAACAAGACACAATAGTATTCATTCTTACAACTTGAAAAGGCTTCTTGTAGAAGATGGGACTTCAGCTGAGACTTGAAAGAAGTCACAGAAGCTAGAAGGCAGAGATGGAGAGAGAGAGACTTCAAGTCGATGAAGACCCTTTGAGAGGTGAGATGAAATGTCTCATATAAGGAAATGCAAGGATGCCAGTGTCCCAGAATCATAGAGGACAGGGAGGGGAAGAAGGTGTAAGAAGACTGGATAGGCAGGAAGGGGTCAGGTAATGAAGATCTTTCAAAGCCAGAGAATTTAACATTTGAACCTGGAGGTAATAGGAAGCTATTGGAGTTTGTAAAAGAGGGAGTTATATGATCAGACCTGCATTTTAAAAAGATCATTTTGACAACCAACTGAAGGACAGACTGGGACGGTGGTGGTACCTTCTACAGTAATAAGGTAGTTAGGAAGAAGGAAGGGACTGAAGACAAAGAAAGTTCAGTTTGAAACATCTGAGCTTAAAATGACTACAGACAATGTCGTTTGAAGATGTTTAACACTAGAAGGACCAAACATGTCAATTCATATAAACATATAATTTTAATTTGAAATAATAATTTTAATCCTACTATCTCTCTTTTCTTTGCCTCATCAATTTAAAAAAATGCAATGCATCAATTGGTACAGCTTAGTCCTTGGA
Source organism: Notamacropus eugenii (assembly GCF_028372415.1). NCBI lineage: Eukaryota > Metazoa > Chordata > Mammalia > Diprotodontia > Macropodidae > Notamacropus > Notamacropus eugenii. The sequence goes on from NC_092876.1 coordinate 229,115,258, forward strand.
GATATTGCTTAAATTAATAGACTGTTGGTGTTACAAGACTAGAGGTCAGGAGTTCAGGCCTTGACAAGTAGAAGTGAGAGGTAGAATTGCATAGATGATGATCACTGGAGCCAAGAGTGATGAGTTTATGGAGTGAGATAGTATTAGAGGGAGAAGAGAGGAGTCCCCAGAACACAGACTTGGAGGACACCCATGATTATCGGGCACGATGTGGATGAAGATCCAGCAAAGAGATAGAAATAGAAAAGAAATCTCAAATTCTCAAGACAAAACAAATTTTCTTTTAAAAAAAAAAAAAGTTAGATTTTAAGACTTTATAGAAGAAAATATATTTCATTTAGCATTTTAATTAGAATAGAATCACCAAAAAGCAAACTAACAATAATTTTGCATCTCAAAATCAAAAGGCTCAGAATTTCCAGCCTAAAAAAATGTCAGAAGAAATTATTTATCTCTTCTCCCTCCTTAGAGAATAGGGTTACCTCCAGCTAAATATCAAAACCTACATGGTCCCTAAAGGCCTTTGAGTAAACAAGAGGCTCCATAAGGATTGTGAAAACCTGGGTTCTCATCCTGATGCTTACTACTTTAATCACTGTATTCTTCATCAGTTGTTGTGGCGATGATGACGATGGTATCTGTGTGACTGCTTGCTAACTGCCTACTGAGGCACTGAGCTGTGTGCTAAGGCTATAGCCCCTACCCTGCCAGAATTTACAATTAAATAAAGGGATTAAATAAATTAATTGAATTTTTAAATGAATAAATTGAATTAATTTATTAATTAAATAAAATGTATACAAATAAGTTTAATACAAATAGGGACAAAAAAAGAAAATCATCTAAAATACTCTAGGAAAACTTGAGGAAGGAAAGCATCACGTTCAGATGAGGGTTTCAAGGAAGGTTTGAGAAAGAAAGCATGCCCTGAGGCGAATCTTGGAGAAGGTAGGAGCTTTAACAGATGGAAATGAGGCAGGAAGACTGGCTTAGCCAAATGTGCAGCGCAGAAGAGGGCAGGACAGGGTAGGGAGGCACACCAATTTGACAACACTATAGAAGGCATGAAGGGGAGAAGAATGAAACAGGACGGGAAAGAATAGGCTGGGACAAACTCTGGATGATCTTAAATGCCCGGGTTTGATATCTATTACTTTCCCTTATTGGGGTTTGATATCTATACTTTCCCTTATGGGAGTAACATTTCTAAACTCTGGGCTTTGGATAAGATATCTCCAAGTTAGCATTCCTAGGATCCTAAGAAAGACACACCCTGTGGTTGCTCTGACTGGAGTCGTTTTTCTACAAAGTTAAGTTTGCCTCCCTTGCTGTTCAGTTGTTTTAGTTGTATCCAACTCTTTGTAACTCCAATTGGGGCTTTCTTGGCAGAGATACTGGAGTGGTTTGCCATTTCCTTTTCCTGCTCATTTTACAGATGAGGAAACTGAGGCAAATAAGATTAAGTGACTTACCCAAGTTTCCTGACTCCAGGCCCAGTGCTCTGGCCCCCCAGTGCTAGTATTCCTTTGTCCTTTGGCCATGATGTCAATCCCTCTGGCACTTAGTTTTAGTGTTGCTAGGACCCAGGAAATGTGCTGCCCTTAGTTACTTCTCTAGCGTTAGAGGTTGTATCTGAATGGGCTTTCACTGAATCCCAGTTCAATTCTATCCTCCTTCAAACACCAAGTAAAAAGGTCCCTTCTATCTGCCTCTCTTCCTACCAAGCTTGGCCTCATCCTTAGGGACTCAGGTAAGCTTTCATTTCTGACAAAGAAACTTAATTTCACCTGAATATTTATATAGACCTCGTTGCCCCAGGCATCTCCATTTTTTTTCTTATTCCCAGGAAAACAAACTGACTAGGTGGAATGTGAATCCAGAGCATGTGGTACACAAAACATCCTCTTTACAAGCAAAGCTGCCCCCAGTGGGGGAGAAACTTCATGTCACTCACAGCTCATCCACAGGGAAAACAACTAAAACAAGAACTTCCATGCCCCCCTCTCTGCTTCCCCCTACACACACACACACACACACACACACACACACACACACACACACACACAGTGGCAGATTCAGAAGTGATAGAGTGATCAAAATGCATCAGCAGCCACACTTGGTAGATAATTAACATGCTTCTCCCCATCACCAATAGCAGGCTCCATAGAGATTTTCAATGTCCCTCAACAATTTTCACTTCTCATTATGTGAGAAGCAAACAAGGAAAAGCAAGCAAGACCCTAGGATTTCAACCTGATGTGGATACACAAGAGCATACTGAGGATTCAGGTCCATAATCTAGTCTAATCCCCTCAATTTACAAAGGAGGAAATTAAGGCCCACAGATTAGAAGTGATTAGCCAAAGGTCACACAGAAAGTAAATAGGAGAGGTAGAATTTGAACCCAGATCATTTCATTCTTGATTCAGTGCAACCACCCCACCCCCAACTCCATTACCCTCTGAGTTTACCTTCCATCTAATCTGTATATATCTAGTTTTTGTATATTATCTCCCTATTAGAATCTGAGTTTTTTGAGGATAAAGGCAAGGACCCTGTATTTCCAATGTTTTGTATTCCCAGTGGCTGACACATAGTTGTGTTTGTCCTTCGTTTTCCAAGAGGATCATGACATCAGGAAAATAAAGGTCACCAGCCTCACATTCTCCTCCTAAGCTATCTAGATCCAGTGACCAGATATTCATCAGGATGACTGGAGATAGCCCAGGATGCAATGGGAGACCTTGGCCTTTTAGGCTAAGGCCTTTTCAGGTACTCACTAAAAACTAGGTAAAGCCCGTTCAGTGAAAAGGCCTCTTTAGAAAGTAGTCAGGGGGTTGGCCCCTTTAATAGAAAACAAAAAAATAAATAGATAAATCACACTGGGAGTGGCAGGAGCCTCAGGGTTATTGTCTGAAAGAGAAACTGTTACTATTAACATTCACTCTAACCAAGAAGGGTCCAAAAACAACCACTGAGTGGAGGTTGGGCAGGGACCCATTGTTCAATCCATGTGCTTTGGAGGGCACTGGGTATAAGGTATAAGAAAGAAAGGAAAGGAAAGGAAAAGGAATGTAGCCAAAGAACTACAAGTTAACTGGCCAGCTTCTGGCTATCAAAATTTACCTTCCTTTGGAAAGGAGAAGGTAAAGAAGAGAATTAGATTGAGAGAGAGAGAGAGTGAGTTGAGTTGCCCAGTTAACTTGATCCCCATTTAGGCAGCTCGGTCTACTCACAGGTTGCATTTGTCTTTCACTTTCAAAGAGGACCATGACATCAGAGAAATGATGACAGGACTTGCATATAGTAGGCATATTGACCCATTTCCTGTATTTCCTGTATTTCACCTCACACAGAGTACAAAAAACACAAAGGACTCTCAGGAGTCACAAAATAGTAGTATGATGTTTAAAAAAGTTCCAAGAGATAGAGTTTCTGGACAATTTAATCATTTTGTTAATAAGGGCATCATGTTTATTAATAAAAGAATGGTCATCTGGCTGTCTCTCCCTTTGACCAAAAACCACCCATGGTGGTGGGCTCAATTTATGTGCCCTTCAAAGAGTAGATGTTCCTGAAGGTGGCAACGAACTCTCATTGGTTAACACTTAATGAGAAAATGAAGATCACAATGAGAGGCTGGACTATATTGCAATGAGGGTCTTGACTTGGGGTACATGACTTGGATCACCCAAGTCTTGGTCAAAGAGACTTATCAATTTCCGTATCACTTGTCTGAAAAAAGGGAGGATCCACATTTTCTCAGAACTGTCCCAGCAAACACAATGAGCAGGTATGCTCATTAGCCCAAACTGAATTTCTTTTACTGTCTTTGATTAGATCTTGACCTGGGCACATCTTAGAGAGATATTTCCCAAACTGGTTGATTTCTGGATGAAGAAGTAAAAAAGAGGAAAAACCTTGGTCCTAATACAATACCAGACAGAAATAATTAATTCTCCCAGTAGATCCCTCTCCTCTCTCTCTAATAAGTCATGCTTACCTTATAGTCCTTCAGACCTAGAGGACCACCTTATGATTGAAGCTCCTCTAAAAGGGAAGCATTTAAGGCAATAGAAAGATGACTCATCTTCTAGTGACTCCAAGTTCACACAAGGACCAATTTATAGTGTTAGCTTAAGATTAGAGCTCCCCCCCCTCAAAGGAAATAGGAAATTCTGATAAGAATTGTTGAATACAAATACCTGAACTAGCAGGTCAAATTGAGATGGATGGCTCAGAGGATCCTATCTATCTATGATACACTATGTATCATAGAAGAAACAGCTGGAAAAGTGGTAGGGTTCCGATTCTCCTATAAAGATGAGAATGATTACTTCCCCACAATCATGTCAGTGAGGCCCAGGAAGCTCAGAAACATAAGGAAGATGAGTTGACTACTTCTCCCAAGGGGAAAAAGTGTCTGATCAAGGAGAACAGGTTGGGAATGAAAACCAATAGCTTTCCAAATCTCTAGTCAATTAAATATAGACAGATTGTTTCTGCTTATGGAAATCTAGTATTTGAAATATTGAGCAGACTGAGAACCTGGGGCTTTGATTCAGCGCATGTTGGAAGTGGTGGCAGTCCTGAAGCCCCAGAGGGTGGTTTCAGGCCAGATCCTGAAGAGAGCCTGGCATCAGGGAGAATATGAAAGGTATTCTTGTCAAACCAAGCAAACACATGCACTCTAGGTGGGAGACAGGGATTTTTATTCTGAAGGGACAGGCTCCCTGAGAGTGGAATGGAAGCTAATATATTCATTTTTCAAGTTAGCTTGGGGGTCTGGCTTCTAGAGTAATGTAATCTGAGATGAATGAGGAGATTAGATAAGACAGTTGGTGGGGGGCTGAGGATAGGAGGAAGGAGGAATAATCTGCAGCTTTAAAGACTCTGTAGGATATATTTCATACTCTGAATCCTAAAAATCAGGCTTGAGCCTGCTTGTCTCTCCCATCTTTCCTTCATGTTCTGTTCTCCCATCACTGAGCACACCAGAAGATGAGGAAATGAATGCTCTGTATTGAAAAGGGATACACAGTAATGAAAAAACAACTTTAAAAACACTTCAGCACGGAGGTTCTCGGCTCCATTACTAACTCTGGCTTACAAGTTTATTTTTGTTTGCAGTGATGCAGAGCCACACAATCTGGGCTCAGTTTGATGAAGCATCTGTGGGGTGTCCAACTGCATAGGGACATGGTGTGACAGCCAGGAAGAGCTCTGTGCCCAAATACTCGAATCTTCACCATGGCCTGACAACAAAAAGGCAAAACTTTCTTTTCCCTCTGTTTGTTCCAAGTGTGTCATTCTGAGAAAGCTGAAGACATGGTAGAAATGTTACCTTAAAAACTGGGACTATTTCCCAGATCCAAATGTACTAATCACCCTTTGAACAAGAGCTGGACAAAGCCAGACGATGAGTAATATTAGAGTGCCAAAGCTATTCCTCATTTAGACAGAGGCAAATGAGAGGTGGCTTGGAACAGTGGAAAGAGGGTGAGCCTCCACGTCCTTATGATTCTCACCTATGTCACTTAATGTGGAATTCTCTTTTATTTATTCATTTCTTTGTTTTTAGTTTTTGACATTCATTTCCATAAAATTTTGAGTTCCAATTTTTCTCCCCATCTCTCCCCCTCCCTCCAGCCTTGCATTCTGATTACCTCTTCCCTCAATGTATCCTCCCTTCTATCGCACCCCACCCTTCCCTTATCCCCATCTTCTCTCTTTTCTTGTAGGCAAGATAAACTTCTATACCCCATTACCTGTATTTCTTATTTTCCAGTTATATGCAATAATAATTCTCAACATTCATTTCTAATACTTTGAATTCCAACTTCTCTCTCTCCCTCTCTCCCTATCTATCTGCACTGAGAAGGCAAGCAATTCAATACAGGCTATATATGTGTCATTTTGTAAAAGACTTCCATAATGGTCATGTTGTGTAAGACTAACTATATTGCCCTCCATCCTACCCTGTCTCTCCTTTTTTTTCTATTCTCTGATTTGACCTTGTCCATTCCCAAAAGTGTTTACTTCTAGTTGCTCCCTTCTCTCATTTGCCCTCCCTTTTACCATCTCCCTCACCCCACTTGTCCCCTTCTCCCCTACTTTCCTGTAGTGCAAGATAGATTTTCATACCAAATTGAGTGAGCATATTATTCCCTCCTCCAGCCATATGTGAAGAGAGTAAGTTTCACTTTTCCCCTCTCATCTCCTCCCTTTTCTCCTCCATTGAACAAGATTTTTCTTATCTTTTTTTATGAGTGAGAGCCTGCCCCATTTCATTTCTCTCTTTCTCCTCCCAATATTTTCCTCTCTCACCCCTTAATTTTAATTAATTTTTTTTATGGATAGCATCTCTTCTGATTCAACTCAACCTGTACTCTGTCTATGTGTGTGTGTATGTGTGTGTGTGTGTATGTGTGTGTGTGTGTATGCATGCGTGTGTGTATAATTCTTCCATCTACCCCAAATACTGAGAAAAGTCTCAAGAGTTACAATTATTATCTTTCCATGTAGGAATGTAAACAGTTCAGCTTTTGGAAGTCCTTTATGATTTCTCTTTCCTGTTTACCTTTTCATGCTTCTCTTGATTCTTATGTTTAAAAGTCAAATTTTCTATTCAGTTCTGTTCTTTTCATCATGAATGCTTGAAAATCCTCATTATCATTGAATCATCATTTATTCCCTTGAAGTATTATATCCAGTTTTGCTGGGTAGGTGATTCTTGGTTTTAATCCCAGTTCCTTTGACTTCTAGAATATCCTATTCCATGCCCTTTGATCCCTTAATGTAGAAGCTGCCAGATCCTATGCGATCCTGATTATATTTCCACAATATTTGAATTGTTTATTTCTAGCTGCTTTTCTCCTTGACCTGAGAACTCTGAAATTTGGCCACAATATTCCTTGGAATTTCTTTCTTTGAGTGTCTTTCAGGAGGAGATCAGTGGATTCTTTCAATATTTATTTTGCCCTCTGGTTCTAGAATATGAGGGCAATTTTCCTTGATAATTTCATGGAAGATAATTTCTAGGCTCTTTTTTTGATCATGGCTTTCAGGTAGTCCCATAATTTTTAAATTGTCTCTCCTGGATCTATTTTCTAGGTCAGTTGTTTTTCCAATGAGATGTTTCACATTATCTTCTGTTTTTTCAGTCTTTTGGTTATGTTTTTTAACTTCTTGGTTTATCTCATAGTCATTAGCTTCCCTGAACTTGATTCTCTCTTTTAAAGAACTATTTTTTTCAGTGAGCTTTTAAAAACTTTCTTTTCCATTTGGCTAATTCTGCTTTTTAAAGCCTCCTTCTCCTCATTGGCTTTTTGGACCTCTTTTTCCAATTGAGTTAGCCTATTTTTAAAGGTGTTATTTTCCTCAGCAATATTTTGTTTCTCCTTCAGCAAGTTGCTGACATGCTTTTCAAGCTTTTCTATGGCTTGAACCCATTTCATATTCATATTGGAGGTACTGGAGGCAGAAGCCTTGACTTCCTCTGACAGTATGCCATGTTCTTCCTCATCTGAAAAGATGGAATGAGACACCAAGAAAGTAACCTTCTATGGTCTTATTTTTTTTCCTCTTTTTTGGACATTTTTCCAGCCAGTTACTTGACATCTGAATCCTTTGTTAGGAGAAGGGTCCTAGTGCTCCTCCTCACCCCAGTACTGTGCTCACGGATGAGGTTCAGATCAGCTGCTCAATTTCTCCAGAGGCTTTAAGCTGAGCTGCCTGGACAATGGACCCAGGTTGCTTCCCTGGCCACTGTAGCTGCCCACTGCCTGCTGCTCCTGCTGGCACCGCCTCTGCTGCTGCCTGGAGCCAATGCTGGGTAGACCCTGCTCCTTTCTCATGAAGCTGGGAAAGCCCTCCCACACTGACCTTTGGAGCTTTCTTTGTTGCTTGTGGGTTGAGGGATCTGGGACCTTCCCTGCTGAGAATACTGTCCTGGAGGTCTGTTCAGGTCCTGTTCCTCTCAGTGCCACATGGCCAGGGCTGGGCTCTGCTCTGCTCAGTGTCCTGTGAGATAGACCTTTCCAGTTTTCCTTCCAGGTTACCTTTGGCTGGAAACCTCTTTCACTCTGTTGTTCTGTGGCTTCTGCTGCTCTAGAATTTGTTGAGTCATTTTTTACAGGTATCTTGTGGGCTGTGGGGGAAACACTAGAGTATATATGTCTTTCTACTCTGCCATCTTGGCTCTGCCTCCTTAATGTATAATTCTCTAGGTTTATATGTAACAGGGGATTGAGAAGGTCAAGGTGGCCTTCATATAAATTGTTGTTGTTCAGTCATTTTCAGTCATATCTGACTCTTTGTTGACCCTATTTGAGGTTTCTTGGCAAAGATGCTGGAGTGAGTTGCCATTTCTTTCTCCAACTCATTTTACAGATGAGCAAACTGAGGCAAACAGGATTAAGTACACTTTCCCGGGGTCACAAAGCTATTGTCTGAGGCTGGGTTTGAACTCAGATCTTCCTGACTCCAGGCCCAGCACTCTATCCACTTTCACCACCTAGCTACATAAATAAACACAAAAACTTTTGTAAGATAGAGATTTAGGATGGGGAAGGGGGTAGGAGGCACAGGTCAGGAAAGATTCCCAAGAAAGACAGTGCTTGAACTACATCTTAAAGGAATAGAGAGACCCTATGAAGTGAAGGCAAGAAGACAGGAAATAGCAGAGGTGTGTGTGAGGAACAGAGGAAAGGGCAGTTTAGGTAGATCACAAAGTGTGGGACCAGGAATATTATCCTGTGAATTTGGAACTATAGGTTAGGTTCAAATAGTGAAAAACTGAATGAATAGAGGAATCATATGGTCAATCTTCACTTAAGGAAGATAACTTTGGCAGCAATGTATAGGAGGGACTGAACTGGTGAGAGAATTGAAGCAGTGAGACCAATTAGGAGACAGTTGTTATAATTGAGGTGAGAGGTGATGAGGACCTGAATGAAGGTCATCACTGTGACTGAAAAGGAGAGGTCAGATGGAGAGATCTGTAGAGAGAAACCATAAGACTTGGCAACTGATGGGATATGTGAGGTAAGAGCAGATGAGCTGAGAGCTGTGACTGTAAACCTGAGAGGCTGGAAGTCTGATTGTGCCTTCAAAAAAACAGGGAAGTTTGGGAGAGGGAGGCTTAGCTGGGAAGAATGAAAGGGTGAGTTCAGTTTTGGATGTGTTGAGCTTGAGACATTTCTGTGACATCCATTTTGAAATGTCTGATAGGCAGTTGTTGAGGAGGGACTAAAATTCAGGGAAGATACTGGGGCTGGAGATTATCTAGGCATGGTCTATCTAAATGAATTTGTAATGACTATTAGTGATAAATTCTTAGAAAGTAGAAATCAATGTCAAGTCTACTGGTCTATAGTTTGAATGATTGTTTGGATCATGACATCTCTTCTGTTCTCTAGTCTTTAAAGTTCATGAAGAGCAGCTCAGAAATCAGGTCTTCAAGTTTCCTCAGCATCCAGTATCATCTGACACAGTGAATTCATTAAGGGAAGAGTTAAGTGTGCTCTGCGCCATGTCTTAGGCTCTTAATAAATATTTATTGATTATTGATTGATTATCTTGGGTTTCCAGTCTGTCCTTCCCAGTTTGGAGACTATTCTCATTGATAAAGAATAAAAGCAATAAAAGAGTTGAGTTTAAAAATTTATTTTTATGGCAGAGCCAAGATAGCAGAGTGAGAGCAACTACTCACCTAAACTCTGAGACAAACTCCCTCAGATACCTCCAAAAAAGAGAATCTGAACAAGTTTTGGAGTGGCAGAATCCAATAGGAGACAGAGTGTAGCAGATTTCCAACCCAGGCCAGACTGGAAAGTTGACAGGAAGGATCTGTTGCATGGAGCTGGAGGAGCATACAATGCACAGTGCACAGGCTATACCAGCATGGACCCCACCACAGCAAAGTCCTGCAGGAAGCCCCAGGTGGTCAGAAGCAGCAGGCACACTGAAGAATCTCAGGCATATCTGCCCAGGACAGGAGTCTAGTGGAAGGAACTGAGGGAAAGAGAAGTGCAAAACCTCAGGTAACCACAGCAGCCACTCCTGAGACAATTAACCCACAGATTAAATGTCTGTAAGACACCTACTTGAACTTCCAGGAGCCAAGATAGTGGAGTGATTTGTAAATTCTCTACTCCTCCCCTTTTTGACTTTGAAAAACCCATAGAATATTTCCCTAGGAAAAATCTTGGAATAGTGCAATCATCTAAAGGGGCAAACAGTCTCTTAGCCCTTGAGGCTAGCAAAATTGCAAAGGTGGGGTCCCTCTTGCTGTGGCTGAAAAGGACCAGTGCAGGGCTGGAGCTGTCCCACCTCAGCAAACTGGGAGGATATCCTGAGTCCCAGGGTAAGTGGAGCCCTGCAGGACCCCAGACGTGCCTCAGCACCCCAGGGAAATCAGGAAGACATTAGTTCACCAACTGAGCCTGTCTGTGCGCAGGAGACCTCTGGTGGCCAGACCACCCCTCCCCTACATTTAATGCTAGCTCCAGGGAAATTCCAGGGAAACTAAGAAAGACTTACCTGTCTTCCTCTTTGACACATCAGCCAGCTCAACACCAGGTAAGCTACAGCATTCTAGCCTCTAGCTGAAAGAACCAGAGGCCACAATATACAAAGCCTCAAGTTCTAAACACAAAAACGATGGGACAGAGCCCCTCTGCCCCAGTAGCAGAGATCTGCTTTAAAAACCAGGAAAAAGGTGATCATCATGAGCAAGAAGCAAGCCAGACAAGATAAGACCATAGAATCTTTCTATGGGGACAGGGACCAAAACACAAATACCAAAGAGGGCAGCATTGAAACTGTGCTCTCATCTGAAACTTCAGAAGGGAATATGAACTAGTCTGAAGCCCAAAGAGAATTCTTCGAAGAGTTCAAGAAGGATTTTAAAAGCCAAATTAGGGAAGTAGAGGAAAAACTGGCCACACAGGGTAAAGGTAAAAGGTTGGAGCAGAATGTATTGTGCTTCAGCTGAAGTAAAAAAAAAAGAAGCAGGGGTAGCAATCCTAATCTCAGACAAAACAAAAGCAGAAAAAGATCTAATCAAAAGTGATAAGGAAGGAAACTATAATTGGCAAAAAGGCACCAGAGACAACAAAGCAATATTATTACTAAACATATATGTTCCAAGTGGTATAGAATCCAAATTCTTAGAGGAGAAGTTAAGGGAGTTACAGGAAGAAATAGACAGCAAAACTATACTATGGGGGGACCTCAACCTCCCCCTCTCTGAACTTGATAAATCTAGCCTCAAAATAAAAAAGAAAAGTTAAAGAGGTGACTAAAACTCTGGATAAGGTAGACATTATAGATCTCTGGAGAAAACTGAATGAAGATGGAAAGAAATATACCTTTTTCTCAGTGATACATGGTACGTAAATAAAAATTAATCATGTTCTAGAGCATAAAAACCTCACAATCCAGTGCAGAAAGGCAGAGATAGTCAATGCATCCTTCTCTGATCATAATGCAATAAAAATTATATGTAATAAAAGGCCATGGAAAGATAAACCTAAAATTAATTGGAAACTAAATAATCTAATCCTAAAGAATGAGTGGGTCAAATCACAAATCATAAAAACAATCAACAGCCTCATTCAAGAGAATGACAATAATGAGACAACCTACCAAAACTTATGAGATGCAGTGAAAGAAATTTTGAGGGGAAGTTTTACATCTTTGAATGCTTACATGAATAAAATAGAGAAAAAGGAGGTCAATGAACTGGGCATGCAGCTTAAAAAACCAGAAAAAGGTCAAATTGAAAATCCTCAAGTAAATACCAAATTAGAAATACTGAAAACCAAAGGAGAGATTCATATAATTGAAGTTAAGAAATCCATTGCACTAATAAGTAAAACTTAGAGTTGGTTTTATGAAAAAAAAAACAATAAAATTGATAAACCTTTGGTCAGTTTGATTAAAAAAGAAAGAAGAAAACCAAATTATCAATATCAAAAATGAAAAGGGTGAACTCACCTCCAACAAGGAGGAAATTAAAACAATAATTAGAAATTACTTTGCCCAACTGTATGCCCATAAATTCTACAATCTAAATGAGATGGATGGATAATTTAAAAAATATAAATTGCTCAGATTAACAGAAGAGGAAGTTGAATACTTAAGTAACCCCATATCAGAAAAAGGAATTGAACAAGCTATCAATGAACTTCCCAGGAAAAAATCTACAGGGCCAGATGTCTTTACAAGTGAATTCTCTCCATTTAAAGAACAGTTAATTCCAATATTATATAGACTATTTGGGAAAATTGGTGAAGAAGTAGTTCTACCAAATTCTTTTGATGATACAGATATGGTTGTGATACCTAAACCAGGAAGAGCCAAAACAGAGAAAGAAAATTATAGATCAATATCTCTAATGAATATAGATGCAAAGAATTTAAATAAGATATTAGCAAAAAAAAATATAGCAACTTATAATGAGAATAATACATTATGATCAGGTAGGATTTATACCAGTAATGCAGGGCTGGTTCAATAATAGGAAAGCTATCAACATAATTGATCATATCAACAACAAAACTAACAGAAACCGGGGGGCAGAGCCAAGATGGCGGAGTAGAAAGACGCACATACACATAGCTTCGAACCCACAACCCACAGAACGGCTAGAGGGGACCAACTCACGGTGAACTCTGCACCCAGAGGCCACGGAATATTGGAGCGAGGGAGATTTCTGTTCCGGAGAGACCTGCAAACCTCTCACGGGGGGTCCTTCGCGCTGTGGACTGGGCACCGGGACTGGGAGCAGAGGGCAGCCCTGCAGCGGCCGCGACACCACGAGGAAAAGATCCGAGCGGGCTATGGGGACGGGATCTCCAGAGGCCACGTGGGTCCCTCCACCCACGGAGGGACCTGCAAACCTCTCGCAAAAGGTCCGTCGCGCTGCAGACGCGGAGCCCAGCCCAGACCTGCAGGGGCCGAGGCTCCAAGAGGTACAGATCCGAGCAGGCTTCAGGGACGGGATCTCCAGTGGTGGCACAAGCCCCTCCACCCACAGGTGACGGGGGTCGGTGAGAGAGTCTCTTTGGCGGGTCGAGAGGGGAGTGGAGTGCCCCCATGGCTCGGGCCCCCCCAGGAGATAGAAGCTGAGATAGGGCTGCAGACAGGGGCTCCCCAAGCAGGCGGGAGCCTGGATCCATTGTGGAAGGTCTGTACATAAACCCCCTGAGGGAACTGAGCCTGAGAGGCAGCCCTGCCCTGACCTGACCACCTGAACTTAATCTCACACTGAATAGCAGCCCTGCCCCCACCAAAAGCCCTAAGGCGGGAAGCAGCATTTGAATCTCAGTCCCCAAACACTGGCTGGGAGGATCAGGAGGCGAGGTGGGTGTGAGGAGAATATTCAGAGGTCAAGTCACTGGCTGGGGAGAATGCCCACAAAAGGGAAAAGAAATAAAACTATTGAAGGCTACTTTCTTGGAGAACAGACATTTCCTCCCTTCCTTTCTGATGAGGAAGAACAATGCTTACCATCAGGCAAAGACACAGAAATCAAGGATTCTGTGTCCCAGCCCACCCAATGGGCTCAGGCCATGGAAGAGCTCAAAAAGAATTTTGAAAATCAAATTAGAGAGGTGGAGGAAAAACTGGGAAGAGAAATGAGAGGGATGAAAGAGAAGCATGAAAAGCAGATCAGCTCCCTGCTAAAGGAGAACCAAAAAAATGTTGAAGAAATTAACACCTTGAAAACTAGCCTAACTCAATTGGCAAAAGAGGTTCAAAAAGCCAATGAGGAGAAGAATGCTTTCAAAAGCAGAATTAGCCAAATGGAAAAGGAGATTCAAAAGCTCACTGAAGAAAATAGTTCTTTCAAAACTAGAATGGCACAGATGGATGCTAAGGACTTTGTGAGAAAGACAGATATCACAGAACATAGAGAGAAGACTGGAAAAATGGAAGATAATGTGAAATATCTTATTGGAAAAACAACTGACCTGGAAAATAGATTCAGGAGAGACAATGTAAAAATTCTGGGACTACCTGAAAACCATGATCAAAAGAAGAGCCTAGACATCATCTTCCATGAAATAATCAAGGAAAACTGCCCTGAGATTCTAGAAGCAGAGGGCAAAATAAATATTCAAGGAATCCACAGAACACTGTTTGAAAGAGATCCAAAAAGAGAAACTCCTAGGAATATTGTGGCCAAATTCCAGAATTCCCAGGTGAAAGAGAAAATATTGCAAGCAGCTAGAAAGAAACAATTCAAGTATTGTGGAAATACAATCAGGATAACACAAGATCTAGCAGCTTCTACATTAAGGGATCGAAGTTGAATGGAATAGGATATTCCAGAAGTCAAAGGAACTAGGACTAAAACCAAGAATCACCTACCCAGCAAAACTGAGTATAATACTTCAGGAGAAAAAATGGTCTTTCAACGAAATAGAGGATTTTCAAATTTTCTTGATGAAAAGACCAGAGCTGAAAAGAAAATTTGACTTTCAAACACAAGAATGAAGAGAAGCATGAAAAGGTGAACAGCAAAGAGAAGTCATAAGGGACTTACTAAAGTTGAACTGTTTACATTCCTACATGGAAAGACAATATTTGTAACTCTTGAAACATTTCAGTATCTGGGTACTGGGTGGGAGTACACACACACACATGCACACATACATAGAGACAGAGTGCACAGAGTGAATTGAAGAGGATGGGATCATATCTTAAAAAAAAATGAAATCAAGCAGTGAGAGAGAAATATTGGGAAGAGAAAGGGAGAAATGGAATGCGGCAAATTATCTCTCATAAAAGAGGCAAGCAAAAGACTTATTAGTGGAGGGATAAAGAGGGGAGGTGAGAGAAAAACATGAAGTCTACTCTCATCACATTCCACTAAAGGAAAGAATAAAATGCACACTCATTTTGATAGGAAAACCTATCTCACAATACAGGAGAGTGGGGGACAAGGGCACAAGCAGGGTGGGGGGGAGGATAGAGGGGAGGGCATGGGGAGGAGGGAGCAATTTGAGGTTGACACTCATGGGGAGGGAAAGGATCATAAGAGAATAGAAGTAATGGGGGACAGGATAGGATGGAGGGAAATATAGTTAGTCCTATACAACACAACTAGTATGGAAATCATTTGTAAAACTACACAGATTTGGCCTATATTGAATTGCTTGTCTTCCAAAGGGAAGGGGTGGAGAGGGAGGGAGCTAAAGAAGTTGGAACTCAAAGTGTTAGGATCAACTGTAATGTTCTTACCACTAGGAAATAAGAAATACAGGTTAAGGGGTAAAAAAGCTATCTGGCCCTATAGGACAAAAGAGAAGACGAAGACAAGGGCAGAGAGGGAGGATAGAAGAGAGAGCAGATTGGTCACAGGGGCAATTAGAATGCTTGGGGTTGGGGGGGAGGGGATAAAAGGGGAGAAAATTTGTAACCCAAAATTTTGTGAAAATAAATGTTAAAAAAAAAAACTAACAGAAACCACATGATTATTTCAATAGATGCGGAAAAAGCTTTTGACAAAATACAACACCCATTCCTATTGAAAACACTGGAGAGCATAGGAATAAATGGAACTTTCCATAAAATAATAAGCAGTATGTACCTAAAACCATGAGCAAGCACTATATACAATGGGGACAAACTACATGCATTTCCAATAAGATCAGGGTGAAATAGGGATTTCCATCATCACCACTGTTATTCAATATAGTTCTAGAAATGTTAGTTTAGCAATAAAAGAAAAAGAAATTTCAGGAATTAGAATATGTTGGGATTGGAAGCTCAATTCCGTGTGGACGGTCTCGGGTGGGTAAAAGTGGGACTTCTAAATCTTAGAGTCTTACGAGGCCCTCCATGAACAGCGGGGTTCGAGAAGGTCAGACTGAGCTAGCTCGGCTAGCTCGGGTATTTCCGCCTCTCCCCGGGAGATACGTGATGGGCGGAGTCTCCCTGCCCTCGAGATTGTCCCAGATTGGAGCACACCTAGTTACCTAACAGCACGGTATTGAGATGCAAACTGTGCGGCTGAAGGTTAAGTAGGATTGAGGAAGCCCAAAAAGCTCTCTTAGCACGTAAGGAGCCAAGAGGACAGTAGGCTCCGCTTCTCTCCTCTCCTCTCTCCCCTCCCCCTCTCTCCCCGCTTGTACTTCTACTTCCAATCCCTTAAGCTTAGCCTCCTTAGGAAATCTCCCCCTCTTCCTCCTAAGGAAGACCCCCCTGCACTTGTAACTAGACCCTGAAATAAAGCTCAACCCTTGTTCGACTCTGGAACGTCCTTTCTCTCATATGTGCATCCGGTTTTGGCCAACCGAAGACCTCGGAGGTGAGGTAAGAAAGACTCGGGTAGCCCACACAGGCCTCTAGGCCTGGCAAGAATAGGCAAAGAAGAAACTATGTCATCACTCTCTGCAGCTGATATGATGATATACTTAGAGAATCTCAGAGAATCAAGTAAAAAACTATTTGAAATAATAAACAACTTTGGCAAAGTTGCAGGTTACAAAATAAACCCAGACAAATCATCTGCATTTCTATATGTTATTAACAAAGCCAAAAAGCCAGAAATAGAAAAAAGAAATCCCATTTAAAGCAACGGTAAACACTATAAAATATCTGGGAGTCTACCTTCCAAAACAAATCCAGGGACTATATGAACACAATTATACAACACTTCTCACACAAATTAAGTCAGATCTCAGTAAGTGGAAAACCATCAGTTGTTTGTGAGTAGGTTGAGCCAATATAATAAAAATGACAATTCTACCTAAATTAATTTACTTATTCAGTGCCATACCAATCAAATTACCAGGTAATTATTTTCTAGAGGTAGAAAAAATATCAATATTCATCTGGAGGAATAAAAGTTTCAGAATACTCAGGGAACTAATGCAAAGAAATGCTGGGGAAGATGACCTAGCCCCACCAGATCTCAAATTGTATTATAAAACAGAAATCATCCAAACCACTTAGTACTTGGTAAGAAATAGAGAGGTACACCAGTGGAATAGCTTAGATACTCAAGACACAGTAGTCAATGAATATAGCAGTCTACTGCTTGATAAACCCAAGGATCCCAACTTCTGGGATAAGAACTCACTGTTTGATAAAATTCCTGGTAAAACTGAATAATAGTGTGGGAGAAACTGGGCAAAAACCAATGCCTGATACTGTACACAAGAATAAAGTCCAAATGGATACATGATCTAGGTATAAAGACTGATACTACAAACAAATTGGGGGAGCAAGGAATAGTGTATTTCTCAGATTTATAGAGAAACTTTTGACCAAACAAGAGATAGAGAACATTGTGAAGTGCAAAATGGATAATTTCAATTACATTAAATTGATAAGTTTTTTCACAAACAAACCCAATTCAGTGAAGATTAGGAGGGAAGCAGAAAACTGGGAAAGAATTTTTGCAACTAGTGTATGTGATAAAAGCCCCATTTCTAAAATATGTAGAGAACTGAGTCAAATTTACAAGAATACTAGTCATTACCCAGTCGATAAATGATCAAAGGATATGAACAGGCAGTTTTCAGAGGAAGAAATTAAAGCTATCAATAGTCATATGAAAAAATGCTCTAAATCACTAATGATTAGAGAGATGCAAATCAAAACAACTCTGAGGTACCACATCACATCTATCAGATTGACTAATATGACAAAATAGGAAGATGGTAAATGTTGGGGAAGAGGTGGGACAGTTGGAACACTAATTCATTGTTGGTGGAGCTGTGAGCTAATCCAATCATTCTGGAGAGCAATTTGGAACTATGCCAAAGGCCTACAAAAATGTTCATACCTTTTGACCCAGCAATATCACTTCTAGGGCTGTATCCCAAAGAGATTATAAAAATGGAAAAGGGTCCCATATACACAAAAGTATTTATAGCAGCTCTCTTTGTGGTGGCCAGGAACTGGAAATCAAGGGGATGCCTATCAATTGGGGAATGGCTGAACAAGTTGGGGTATATAAATGTAATATAACACTATTGTGCTATAAGAAATGATGAACAGGGAGACTTCAGAGAGACCTGGAAGGACTTATATGAACTGATGCTGAGAGAAAGGGGCAGAACCAGGAGAACTTTGTACACAGCAACAACCACAGTGTGCAAGGAATTTTTCTGGTCCTTCACAGCAATGCAAGGACCTAAAAAATTCCCAGTGGACTCCTGAGGTAAAACATCTTCCACATCCAGAGAAAGAACTATGGAACTGGAATGCAGAATAAAGCAGTCCATTTTCTCTTGTGTTATGTTTTGTTTTGTTTTATGGTTTCTCCCATTCATTTTAATTCTTCTATGCATCATGACTAAGGTGAAAAAATATTTACTAGGAATTTATGTGTAGAATCTATATAAGATTGCATGCCTTCTCAGGGAGGGGGGGGGAAAATCTAAGATATATGGAAGTATTTATAGAAAACTGAAAACAAATAAAATAATTTAAAACAAAAAAATTATTCTTATTACCCTTCATGGGCAACTTCAGCCTATCTTGAGCTTTCGGGCTCCTAAGAGGATTCTCATGATACTTTTGACTTCGATCTCACTTACTTGACCTCTTTTCTATCTTCTGTATAAATATTTTTAAAATATCAATTAGTTTGTGAGTTTTCTGTGTATACACATTGGCTTCTTTAGATAGAGTTTTCCTTTTTTTTCACCCTCATCAGAATCCTTTTTGTATCTTCACAATTTTATTCTAGAGATCCTGATTTCCTAAGTCAATTTCCCTTGTAGAATTTTAAGCCATGGGATAATCATCATCTTGCTTGTTTTTATGTAAGATAAAGAAAAAAATCTAGTTTCTTGCCACTGCTCTTCATATAACATTAACAGTAGTACCCCAGCCTTTAGGACAGTGCTTGCCACATAGTAGGTGCTTAATAAATACTGACTGACTGACCTACTTAAAGCCTTCCGTCATCCTCTTTGCCCTACTATGAACACTTCTTGTCAATGTCTTCACCAAATAGTGGCACTCAGAACTTCAGGTAACCCTCCAAATTAGTCTGGATGGGGCAGAGTATAGAAAGATTGCCACCTCCCCATGCCTGGAAGCTATCCCTCTCTCTCAGTAAAGCACAAGGCCACGCTAGCTTTTTTTTTTTTTTTTTTTGGTTTCTACATTACACAGTTAACTCATATTGAGTTTTCCATATTCTAAAATCCCCATATCTTTTCTACAGAAATTGATGTCTAGTCTGGCCTCTTCTACATTGTATTTATGAAGTCAATTTTCTGAACACAAGTGTATACTTTAACATTTTCCCCTACTGAATTAAATCTCCTTAGATTCAACCTAATGTTCTGGCCTGTTTGAATCTTTCTTGAATTTTAATTCTATCGTTCGATGTGTTAACCATTACTTCTGTCATTCTGTGACTTGAAAATTTGATAAACATTCCATCTTTGCTATTCAAGTCATGAATAAAATTCTTAAAGAGCATACAACCAAGAGTGGATCCCTGGGGCCCTCCTCTGGAGATTTCATGCCAAGTTGATGTTAAACCACTAATTACTACTCTTTGAGTCAACCATTCAACTAGCTCCAAATCTTTCCAGTTGTTTTATCATCTAGCCTCCAGCTCTCCACTTTTGTTCATATAAGAATAGGATGTTCTGCTTTATAAAATATTCTGCTAAAATCTAGGTAACCTATATCTATATCATTCTTCTGATTTGCTAAATAAATATCCCTTAGAAAAATGGAATAAGGTTAGTTTGGCATACCCATGTTGGTTCTTTCTCGGTGTAAATGTTCACTAACTATCTTTTTCATGACCCACCATAGAATTTTCCCAGGAATCTTTGATAAACTTACTGTTTTTCTCTAGTGTACACACTCAATTCTCTTCCCTTTCTTAAACATTGGACAACGTTTTCTCTTTTCCACTTCTGTAGCACCTTTCCCCCTTTCCTACCATCTTTCAAATCCTGATGGTGTTTCAGTCATGGAACAGTGAGCACTGAGTCAAGAAGACCTGAGTTCAAATTTGACCTCAGACACTTTCTAGTTGTATGACCTTGGTCAAGTTATTTAACCATTTTCTGCCTCCCTTTCCTCAACTGTAAAATGGGGGTAATAATAGCACCTGTTTCACAAAGTGAGATAAGTGAGAATATTTGTACAGAGCCTAGCACAATGCCGAGCACATAAGAGACACTATATAAATGCTTATTCCCTTCCACTTCCAAGTTCTTTCAGTCCATGAGAATGTAGTTCATCTGAGGCAAAGAATGTTAACTCATCAGGGGCCACCAGGGGCTGTCTTACTATTCCCTTACTGATGTTACATATCAACCACTTCTTAGTCATTTTATTCTCTCATTTCCAGTGCAAAGGTTATTCTCCCAGGCAGAGAAGACAAAAGCATAATAACAACTGAGCAACTTTACCTTTTCTCTATTGTCATCCTTTCTCCCATCCCAGCTGTGCCCCTGTCCCTTCTTCAAGTTTCCTCTTTTCCCATATTGCCAAAAAAGCCCCTTTTTGTCATCCTTAGCCTTCCTCACCAACCTCATCACGTCTTAGACAAAATTTGAATTCAGATTTTCTGATTCCAAATCCAGTGCTCTTTCCATTGTACCCCACTACCTGCTGAGAGTGAGATGGGATGATGGTGGGATGAGGATCCCATCTCATCCTTTACAAAGATTGTCCTATTAAGTGCTCTGTTCCAAACTCCATCTTTTATGCAGATGTTGCTCCTTCTTGAGATGGTCCACACCTAGGAGGTACAGCTCTAACTTCTAGAGGCTCTTTGGGTCCTCTAGTTACCCTAGGCAAGGATAAAACAAATCCCAATTCCCCTTAGTCCAGATGAAGCAAGTTTGGGATTTTTCTAAAGGAATTTTACATTAATGAACTAGTAAAAAATCCAAACAAAAGAAACTGAAGAAAACAGATGAATTTATAAAACATCAATTTCCTATTCTGAGGTTAACTGCAGTCTATCTGTACATTGATTTGGCAGACAAAGCCTGAGGGCCACTCAGGCTTTATTTGCAGTCCTCACTTAATCCCTGACTGAAGAATTCTACCTCAAAATCTTTTTTAAAAAATTCCCCAATTCTTCAGTGTTTTTCTCTCTAAGAGCTTCCCATGATCCTCTGTTCCTTCAAGGACACTCTCCCCACCTCCTGTCAACCTAATCTGTAGGATAATAAGTTATCAAGGCAGCTAGGTGGTGCAGTGCCCAGTCTGAAGTCCAAAAGACTCATCTTCTGGAGTTCAAATCTAGCCTCAGATACTTACTAGCTGCTAGGGCAAGTCACCTGTTTGCCTCAGTTTCCTCACCTTTAAAATGAGCTGGAGAAGGAAATGACAAACCACTCCAGTATCTTTGCGAAGAAAACCCCAAATGGGGGTCACAAAGAATTGGGTGCAACTGAAAAAACAACTCAACAACAAATCAGTTACCACAGGATTTAGAACTGGGAGGGACCTTATGGATTATCTATCTAGTCTAACTCCCTCATTCCACAGGTGAGGAAACTGAGGCCAGGAGAAGTTATTTGCTCCGAAGTGCATAGGTAGTAAGGAGCAGAGTTGGAATTTGAACTCAGGTCATGAGTCTAGATCTAGTGAGCCAAATTCTCTTCTCTCTTCTTCCTTGATATACTCTAGTTCTGAATACAGCCAACATTCTAGGTAGGTGAAGCAGGTAGCTATTCTGGTTGTGTTTTTTGGCTGGGCAGGCTTGCCTCCCACAAACTCCCTTGTCAACTAGTACCAGGAACAGTTTAATTAATTCAGATCTTGAAGGCTTTCCTGTCTTCAAGATTCCTATTAAAATGTCTTCCTATAAAAAATAGTCCTGAGAGGGATAATACATTAAATCCTTATCAACTTATACCTTATGGGATTAGTTGACAGCTAGCCAAGAGGAAGCTTGAGGGCAGAATGGAGAAGGGTCATCTCCAAAAGGGAAAGAAGCTGAAACAGTAGGTGACCCAGGGACTTACTTTGCCTATATCCCAGTGTCTCCAAGGGCTTAGCCCAGTTGTGACACAAGAAGTGGCTGTGTTTGGAGGGATTAGTCAAGCAGCAGTAGAGCTCAGTTTTGTTCTGCCTTAGCCTACTATGAGATTTGGCATAAAAACCAAATCAATAGAGTTGATGCTCTAAGAGCTCTCTGAAGGTTTGCATCCAGAATTTAAAGGGAGATGGAGCATCATAACACTTAGAAGAAAATGGTGGGCTTCGGCTTCATTACCTCAAGCCCAGCTTGTGCTGAGGACAGGTCAAAGGACTTGGGGGCTAGAATGAGATTTTGTTCTAAAGACAATTTCTTCCCCTGCTGATTAATCAGCAGTTGTCCCCAAATTTTAACAGTGACAACCAGATTTCTGAAAGCATTTGGTCAGCTAGAGTTTCTTTTTCCTCTTTTAACATTTATTTAGTATTTTATATTTCCCCAGTTACACATAAAAACAATTTTTAACATTTGTTTTTAAAACGTCGAGTTCCACATTCTCCCCCTTTCTCCCTCCTCAACCCCATTGAGAAGGTGAGCAATTCAGTATAGATTATGTATGTATAGTCATACAAAATATATTTCCATATTAATCATATTGTGAAAGAAAACACAGACAAAAAAAAAGATGGGTTTGTTTTGGGGGGAGTAAGGGGAGGCAGTCAGGGTTAAGTGACTTATCCAGGGTCACAGAGTATGGGTCTGAGGCTGGATTTGAACTCAGGTCCTCCTGTCTTCAGGCCCATGCTCTATCCACTATGCCCCCTAGCTGCTCCTAGAGATTCTTTCAAAGAAAGAAAAATTCCTTTCCTGCCTCCCTTTCAGCCTCAAAGCTGCCACTTATAGAATTGAAGTAACACCCTCAGATGGAAAATGAAAATCTTGGGAGTTGGGCATGGAGACTGTTTAAGAGAAATGGTTTCATTTCTTAAGAGGCCCTTGATAATAGTTTGTGTCCACACATCAACTGGTAAAAAGACAGGCAAAATATGGAGGAATTCTAATATAATCGACTGCACAAAAGCCTTAATGATGCAGTTAAATTACTCCATGATAGAGCAGAAAGACAAGACTGACAGGCTCTTAGGCTAAGAGAATTTGGGCATTTCCCAGGTAAACAAAGATGCTGAGTGTATGAACAGCAGCAAGAGAAAAGTGTTTCCTCCTCTTAGGTGAGAAACCTCCATGAGACAATCACAGGCATGAGCAGCCATGGAAATAAACACTGGCTTGAAAGAAATCAAGGTGGGCTTAGAGGAAATCCCACCAGGCTGTCAGAGGAGACCGAGCAGAGCCTGTCTCCTTCTGGTCCTCCTCCTCTATACCAGGTAAGTCCCTCCAGAGGAATAAGGCTGAGTTTATTTGCTTCAGATGAATGTTTCCTTAGCTTAGAGATGCAGGAAGGGAAAAAAATTGGATAGGGAGAGTAAGACTGATGCTGGATATGGTTGGGTACCAGAAGAAGAGATTTCACACATAGTCCAATTAGAGTATCTGCAGAGCCTCTGCAGGATCTGAGGACCTCTATTCTTCATTCCTTTGTCTCACTTAATATAGCCTGGATATTGTGGGTAAATTGGAGAGGGAAGGGGAGAAAACGTCAAAATGATAAGTGGAAAGTGTGTTGAATTTGAATTATGGGACACAAGTTCAGATCCTGGTGTTGCCACTGACTACCTGTGACCTTGGGCAAGTTACAGGCTCTTTAGTTTTCAGTTTTTTTCTTCTGTAAAATGAGAGGGTCAGAGCAGAATCTGTAAGGAATCTGTAAACCGCTAGAGGACCAGGGTTGCTATTGCATTCTCAAGGGTGTGATGATAAATGTTTAACAACCAGTACACAGAGGGGAAAAGCTATGTGTCAACACACTTTTCAGTTTAATCTGCATTATTAGCATTTTTCTCCATCACTTTCTTAAATCAAGGCAATCAGCAAAACAATAAATCAAGCCCTGGTTTGTAGCATTTGCTGATTTCAAGGTGTAAATGCTCACATCGAAAATTTATCAATTGAGCCAGTTCAAGCTGGCTCTAGCACACCCCTAAGAGCTATCATTTTTTAAAAAATCAATCAGAGAGGCCAGCAAATCATCATGAATCAATGGTAGTTCTTTAAGTCAGGAAAACCAGAGTTCAAGTCTTGCTTCTGATAAGATCCTGGCTACAGGAGCCTATGTGGACAAATGACTTAGCCTCTCAATAGCCCAGCCTCCCCTCTCTCTAAGACCATGCATAGCATGACAGAGAAGACACTGATTGATCAATACTGACTGGGTAAGTTTTCCCAGAATGTCCTTGGAGTTACTTAAATCAATAAAATCAAAGACAGGGTTTTTTTTAAAATTTGACATGTTTATTGAATACTTTTCGCTATGGAGAATACAAAGAAATCTGATAGCCCCTACCCTGCAATAGTTTACAATCCAATCGAGAAGTCATTGACATGGACATGATAGTATCTAACACTAAAGGGTAATCCATGCTAAGTGCTAAATAAATGATAAGAAATGAAGGCTATAGACAAGTCAAAGTAAGGGCTAAATGTGGCTGGAAACATGGCCAGTTGATTATGCTCCAAAAGTATTTCAGAGGAGATTAAAGACACAATGAGCCATCCTTATACAGTCAAGAAGTACCTCTAAGTTTAGAGATTTGGGTCCAGCATGATAATGGAGAGCAATAATGGATAGAGAGTCAGATCAAAGCCAGAAAGACCTAAACTCATGTCCTGCCCTCTGACACATATTGGCTGGGTGGCCCAGGGAATATCATTTAACCTCTTACTGCTCTAGGCAGCTAAGGCAATAATTGGACAGAAGGTGATGACTTGCACTGGCATAGGGAGTTTCCTCACCTGGTAGTTCCCTACACCAATGAAAACATAGATCCTGCATCTATCTCCTATCATTACTTTTGATAAAAGTTTAATGGAGATCTGAGACTTGACTTAACCTTAATTTTAGGATTTCATTAGGTACAGGGAAATGGGTGGGGTATTCTGGGAAGGTGTGAATAATGAATGAGAGGATAAATCGATGATTCATAGTGAAGACATAAAATTAGAAAACTGGTTAGAAGCAAATTGGATCTTAAATAGGAGGTGAAGAAATTTGGACTCCATCTTAAAAACAATGGAGAGCCACTGTAGATTCTAGAACAAGGAAATGACATAATGAAAATGGTATTTCAGGAAGATTAATCTTCCACAAGGGCGCAAAATGAATCAGAAAGAGACATTTGGAGTAGAGACAGGTTGACAGGGAGTCTTCTGCAATAGTCTAGTAGTCACTAGAGGTTAAGAACTTGAAATTATAGTAGTGAGAGTGGGAACTGAGAGAAAAAAAGGTGAGAGATATTAGGAAGGAAAACAATAGATTGGAATTGATAACTGATTGAGTCCTTCAACTTCCCTTTTCTTGGTATCCAAAGATAACTCTGAAATCACCTGAGTGACTGGGAGAAAGGCAGAATTATATTGCTGGCAAAAAATGTGGTTGTCCAGAGAGAAAATCACCAGGGGAAAAAGAGATAAATTCAATTTAAATCATGCTGTGTGTAACAGCCATGAAACATTCAAATCAAACTGCCCAAGAGGTAGTTGGAGATATAGGACTGAGACTCAGGTTAGAAGTTAATGGAGTCCAACCATTGGCAAAGACTTCAAAATGGATGAAGTCTATAAGGAAGATGATTTGGCACCACCCATATTTATGAAGGGTTCACACTTATATAGTACTTATAGTATTTTCCTCAAAAGAAGCCTATGAGGTAGAAAGAACAATTACTCTGATTTTACAGATGAAAATACTGAAGTTCATAATAATTAAATGTATTACCCAAGCTCACCAGCTTAAGTGACAGAGTCAAACCTGAGCCTAAGTTTTCTGATTCCAAGTTCAGTCCTCTTTCTACTATACATAGTAAGTCTATTTAGGGATTTAAAAGAAAAGATACTTCAATGACTCGCTTTTATTTTTTTCTCTTTTTTTTAATGCTACCCTTTCCTATCCCCTTTACTCTCCCCTCTCACCCCATTGGAATTTTTTTTAAAAATATAGGCCTTTTAAAAAATACACATAGTCAAAAACAAAATTTCTAAAATGTTTGTCTGAAAGTTTATTAAGCATCAACTACATGCTAGGTGATAAAGATAAGTCAACAAAAGGAAAGGCACACCTTCCTGCAAGCAGCTTACATTCTGTTGGTGTGCATATACAAGTATGAACAAAATATACGCCAGTGATTTGGGGAAGCAGATGGGCATACAGTTGGTGGGATAAGGAAAGGCTTCACATAGAAAGTGGTACTCATACTGCATCTTAAAGGAAATTAGGTTTCCTAAAAGGTAGAAATGAAGAGGAAATATATTCCAGGGAAGGAGGAGATCCAGTGCAATGATGTGGAGATGAGAAGTGAACTGCTGTGAATAAGGAACAGTAGTAGCAGATTAACTGGACCATGGAGCGCATGCAGGAAAATACAGTGAAATAAGACAGGAAAATTGGTTTGTGCCAGACCAAGACTTTCCACGCCAAACAGAATATATATTTATTCCTAGAGGTAAGAGGAAGCGGTACACTGGAGTTTATTGTGGAGGGAACTGACAATCAAACCTGTACTTTAGGAAAACCACTTTGGCAGCTCTTTGAAGGATGGATTGACGTGGGTGGAAGACTTGAGAGGTGGAGACCAATTAGAAGGCTGTTGTAACAATCCAGGCTTGAGGTGGTGAAAGCCTGAACGAACCATGTGGGTTGAGAGATGGATACCCAGAGATACAGAAGCTGAAACAACAGGATTTGACATTTGATGGGCTCCATGGGGTGAGTAACAGTGAGGAGTGAAGGCTTATACCAAGGATGCAAACCGAAATGACTGGAAGGATAATGATGCCCTCAATAAAATATGTATGTTTGGAATAGGGGTGGGTTTGAGGGGAAAAGAGAGTCAGTTCTGCTTTAGACATGTTAAGTTTAAGAAGCCTGCAGGACATCTGGTTTGAACTGAGAGAACTAAGAAAAGAATATGGGTTTAAAACAGGGTTCTTAACCTTTTTTGTGTGTTACAGTTGCCTTTGACAGTCTGGCAAACACTATGGACCCCTTCTCAGAATAAAGTTTCTAAAAAGACATAAAAGAAAATACATAGGATTACAAAAGAAACCAAGTATATTGAAATATGGCTATCAAAAGTATTTTTTTAAAAAACAAGTTCTTGGACCCCATGCAAAAACATCCCTGTTTGAAAAATTGAATTATTAGGTTTATTGAACATTGTGCTTTAGGCTGAATGTCAGTTATTGATCAATTAGAGATTTCAAGGGAGAAAGAAGGGATGGTGGGTAAAGAACAGAGAAAACCTGTACAAGTGACTTATTTAGGAAATTTGTTTATAAAAGCAAAGCAGAATCAGAGAACATAGTTAGTGTGCTCATGACAACATTGTAAAGGGGAGTAACTTTGAAAGGCTTAAGAATTATGATCATTGCAATGACCAGTCAGGGAATAAATGGTGAGACAAGTTTACCACCTCTTGGCTGATCAGAAGGGCAGGATGAAGTGTACGTTTTCAGACACAACCCAATACAACACACATTTGTGTTGTTTTGTTGTGCTTGTTCACGGCAAAGGAAGGTTTTTATTTCAGGCAGGTGGGATTGTGGTAGAGGGAAATGAGAGATGGTGAGAGCCATGCAGAAAAGAAGAATGTCAGTAAAATATTTAAAATACACAGAAGAAAGCAGAAGGAAGTTCAAAGGAGGATACAGATAGGATAGGCAACTGCGTTCAATTTAATGTGTCCTTAAAAAAATCTGTCGATTTTGGTAGATTCACAGTATCATATACGATCATCTTTTTCTGTCCTTCTTTCCTACCTGCAGAAGACCTGTATTTGTTTGAAAGCACCAAGAGGAAGGAAGATGCTGACTATTTCACAGAGAGAGGAGAGGGAGTGAGGCTGCATTTAAAAAATCACTTGATCGTCCTCTCCTTAAAACATTTTTTTTTTAAAAATAACTTGTGAACTTGGCAGTCATCAACAAACATAGCTACTTCCATGTACCAAGGACAGACAAAAAGAATTACACATGAAACAGTGAATCTGCCAAAACGTACAGATTTTTTAAGGAAACCTCAAATTTAACATGGTAGTCCCAACACTGCCTCTCTTGTCTGTAACTCTTGAACTTTCTTCTGTTCTCCTCTGTATGTTTTTTGGGTGAAGAGATAATATGTCTTAGAAAAGAGGGGAAATACCTTATCCTTTGAGATGGAAGGAAAGGACAAGAGAATAGATGGGGGAGGGGGAAGGAAGATACTTGAAGATATAGAGGAGGGGTGATGAGGAAGTTTGCACCCAATGCCCTCAGTGTACAAGCAGAGGGGAAAGGAATCTGCCAAAGGATAGGTGGGATTTGGGGGTTCCATAAACATTACAGAGATCATCTCAACAATCTCTTTTTCTAAGTTCCAGCTAAATGCTTGCTGATTGATTTTGTTGATTAAACGGCCGCTCACATGTTCACTCTTGTAGTGGTCCTGGGAGGAAAATAAGGAGAGGATTAACACTTCTACTTGCCATAGGGAGACACAAAGTCCAGAAGGATTGTGGGGTTTACTAGGGTCACAGAATAACATGCGTGAAGGAGATGGGGTTAGAAATGGGCTCTAAATGATTAAAAATCAAAGACAGAGAGAAATTGCTTTGCATCCATCCAGTCATTGGGACACTTAGTCCAGAGCTCTAATGAGGAAGCCAGCTTTCTGGCTGGTGAGATTTAGAGCTGAATGGGACCGTAGAGATTATCTAGTCTAACCTCTTTATTGCACAAATAAAAAAATACCTAAGACCCCCAAGAGGTAAAGTGATTTGCCTAAGCTCTCATTGGCAGAGCCAAGATTCATGCCCAGCTCTTTCAGCCCCAAATTCAGGGCCCTGTATACTTGTGCCTGTCTGGCCCTCAACCAGAAGACAAATTTGTTAGTTGACAGAATGCCATGCCTCAGAGATCACAGAATGCTATATTTCTGAGAGACATGCAGAATCATATTAGGGACTGTTTTAAGATTATTATTATGGATAGGATGCCTTCAGAACTATAGCTCTTTAGGTAAGAAAGAATACTTGGTGCTAGGGATTGAAGGTTTAGCTTAACTTTTTAGTTAACAAAAGCTAAGTATTTTCCTCTATAAAAAAGCATTTCAACAAAAGCCCATGTCTACTATAGGAATCCCACTAAATTTGGTGATTTAGTCACTTGATCCTGAGACAGTTTGGGGACAGTTCATTGTTAGGAAATGACCTAGTGGATACCAGTGGTCCTCTTTTACAGGGCATCTCCTGGCTAACCCTGACCGTGTCCTCTCCCTCCCCCAAGTCCTTGGCTTCAAACATCAATCCAGCAAGGGTAGAAGCTAGAATTTGTCCTATGGATCATTGAACCTGTGATCCCAGGGGAGAGTATAGATTTCAGAAACATGTGGTGGGGGAGAAGGAAGAAAAAAGGGAAGATGAAGATAAAATGCTCTGTGCCATGGCTAGTTATTCTGAGCTGCATCAAGGCTGCCAGACCATTAGGCTTTGCTTCAGTTTTTGCATCAATACCACTCAGGAGAAGGTTTATTTGTAAGAGGAGCAGGACTCCAGGATATGCATTCATTTGTAAAAGATGCCACAGCACCCATTCTGCGGTGAATACTGTGTTCATGAACTTTACCTGTGACTAAATACATTTCACTCCTCACACCTGAGCTCCAGTAATTGGTTTTTGCAACAATGAACACAACCACCAAAGGGAAGGAGAAAAAAAGACCAGCTCCCTTGTTGCATTTGAAATGGTTTGGCTGAAGAGGGGTGAAAAATATTGATCCCAGCTCTGAATTGGCTCTTGCTGAGGTCACATCTTGGATGACTGCCAGCTGGGAGCTGGGAAGGGAGTAGCAGGTGACAGGACAGTGAATGGTTGATGAGGAGAGGGAGGCAGTGGTCAGGGCTGAGGGGAATCTGGACCCCAGGCAACAGTCAGTCTCCACACAGCCGTGCCCGATGACACAGGCTACTGTTTCTCCCAGAGCATATCTGGTTAATGGAGGTTCTCCTGAAATGCTTAATCAGCCCCTAAATTATAGCTCATAATCACTTCCAGGCTAATCGACCTCTTGGGTCAGAAGAGCCATTATCTGGTATTACAATGCTTTTCCTGCAAAGGAAATCAGGTGAATGGATTATCTGGTGTCTCTAAGACTACGGGGAAATGTGAAGCCCAGTGAATGTGCTTGAAAAATGTAAATGTGAAACTTCATTAGTTTATTCTCCAGGGCCCCAGAATGCTTTCAGAAAACATGATGAGGTGGTCTACCCCATCACATCAACATGTAAACATCTCAGCTGCTAGAACACCTGGCTGCCCATAGCGAATCAGTACATTTCCTCAAACTCAATCTTGAAGGAAACTGGGAGGCAAACAAGGTTGCATTTATTCTCTGACTTTTTTCTTTCACTAATTGCACATCCCCTTACCTCTTTTCCCCCATCTCTTTGGCCTCAGGATCCCATGGTCCAACAACTACTCTGTGCTTCTGTTGTGTTTCACATATTTCCCAGAAGACTGAGCTTGAGAAAATATCCCATTTCCCTGGGCTTCTGTGTTGAGAAAGAGAGCTAATTAATGTTTTAGGTGTTAATGATTGATAATATACTGATGCATTAACTCTCCCAGGGAGATTGACTTTTTTCACAACTGCTTTCAGCTAATGATAATATTAGACAACAGGACTGCAGGAGAACATCTTGGGACGCACACCTCCAACAATGTTAGCTACTAGTATGATGAGCTGCACCTACTTTCCAAGTTCCTGAATTTAGGCATTGTAAACTCATGATAATCAATCTTTATGAGGCATCATAGGTCAAAGGCTGGGCTTTCCAGACAGGAAAACGTGGAGTCTTACCTGCTTCTTTATGATTTTCTTGTCAGATGAACAGTTTATTTCAATATTGATTGCCTGATTGAAGTTTTATTGATATGTTCTGCTTTTTCAAACATTTACAGATTGCTCTATTTTGTGAGAAGTTTCTGCTAACAAAATAAAACAGTTAAATGAAATTAATAACAGTGACCTCATCTCAAAAGTGCATTTAACATTTCACACTGGTAACAACTCCTGTTCCCCTATTTAAAAAAAAGTAAGAGAAATCTTTATCTTTTTCTCTCATCTACACTCTCACCAAATAAAAATTCTGTAATAAATAAGCCCAGTTAAAAAATAAAATGTTTCCACAAAATGGTTATATGTAAAAATATACATTCTTCTCTCTAAACCCATGACCTCTCAGTAACAGATAGCATGTTTCACCATCAGTCCTATGTAATCATTAAATGGTTGTTGAATTGATTATAGTGACAAGGTTCAGGGGTGCTGGTGACCCCAAAATACCAACATGCCAGGTTCTGCTCGAATGAATTTGACACAAGCCTTCTTAAAGCCAAAGAAAACAAAGTTTATTAAAGATTCGCCAAACTGGGTTGGCTCTTAAGGAGCCTAAGCATTTGCAACACTTGTATTCACAAGCAGACCAGATAGAATCCCAGCTAGACAGTCTGAGCTGGATCGAATCTGAGCGCTTTCATGGAGGCAAGATGGAACTTAAATACAGAAAAGAGTATAGGAGGGATCTGGGGGGTGGTCTGGTAATCTAGGGTGATGGGAGGAGGGGTTTAGGGAGGGTCTTGAGGAGAAGTCTAAGGGTTGGAAAGAGCGGGAGGCAATCAGGAGATATCAGACAATGGAGAGCTTGGTGGGAAGCAGGTGGGCAATCCAGAGATCTTGATAGGGGCGGTATGGGAATGAATACAGATCTTGATGGGAGTGGTCAGCAGCCTGGGGAATGGGGTTGTGATGGGATCAAGGGTGGGGGTGCAACAGAGACCTAAATTTGAGTGAAGTGGGAAGATTCAAAGGGAGCTCCAGGAGGCTCCCAGGGTCTGAACCCAATCAGCAGTACTTATAACTTTCCAATTTGTTTGTTTTTACAGTGATTTTCTGACTGTACAGATTATTCTCCTGATGGTTCTCATTTCATTCTTCATCAAATATATAAAGCCTTCAAAATGGTTCATTCTTATAATATTGATGTTATGGTATGGATTGTTGTCCTGCTTCTCCTTCCTTCTCTCTGCATCAGTTCATAAGTCTTTCCACATCTTTATGAGATCATCTATTTCTTCATTTCTTACAGCACAATAGTAAGAGTTCTATCAAGCTCACACACCATGACATATGCAGCCATTTCTCAATTGTTGGACATCCTCTTAGTTTTCAGTTCTTTTACCACCACACACACACACACACACACACATCTGCTAGAAGTATTTTTTTTTTACACGAAGGACCTTTTCTTCTTTCTGGGATCTCTTCTGGGTAAAGGGCAAGGCTATTTAACAACTTTTTTTGTGGATAATTCTGAACTGCTTTCTAGAATGATCATATTCATAGATCTATCAACAATCAATTAAATTCCTGCTCTGAGCACCAGAGTTGCTGAGCTCTGTTAGTATATGTTTTTTAAAGAAGGACTAAACAACAACAAAACCTTTCCCTTCCTTCACTCATACAGATCTACAACGCATCTAGAATTTGTAATTTTAGGGAGATGCCGGGGGCCTTAAGAAGTTAAAGTGATTTACCTAGGGTCACAGTCAGTATATGTCAGAAGCAATTCTGAAATTCTCCCTCACACCCTTCAGAAAGCCAATGAGGGCAAAAAAGGAAAATGAAAAATGTTAAAGGGGGCTGCAGGAAAACAAGCACATAGAAAACTCATAATTGTTGTTGTTTAGTTGTTTCTCAGTAGTTCAGAAACCCTTTTGAGGTTTCCTTGGCAAAGATACTAAAGTGGTTTGCCATTTCCTTCTCCAGCTCATTTTGCAGATGAGGAAACTGAGGCAAACAGGGTTCAGTGACTTGTCCAAGGTCCTACTACTCCTAAGTTTCTGAGACTGGAGTTGGACTTAGATCCTCCTTGATTACAGGCCTGGCAGCACCTAGCCATTTCAAAATCCCTGAAAAGGTCCTAAGATCATAGACCTAAAGTTGGAAGGGGCCTCAGAGGCCAAATTCCTCACTTTACAGATAAGAACACTGCAGCCCAGAAAGGTTGTGACTTTCCCACATTCATAAAGTTAATGTCAGAGGCTGTTTTTTTTTTTTAACCCAAACCTAACTTCACTGATTGGTGAGCCAGTGTTCTTTTCACTATAACTACTTCCAATTTGAATTCAGTCCTCTTCTATTCCAGGCACAACTAATATCTCAAACTTGGATAATCAGTCAAGGTTTTTTTGTTTTTTGTTGTCATGTGGTGAGAGGACAAGTGTGATAACCTAATGGGAAGATCTGAAATCCTAGGATGCTCTTTTTTAAATTGCTTTTTCCAGTCCATCACCTACAGTCAGACACCTACAGTCCAATCCTTCACCTTTCATCCTTTCCAGCTTTCACTGGAATGCTATCTCTATGGTTCTGTCACCTGTTGACAGTTCAGCCTACAGGAAGACACCTTAATGCCCAGGAACCCTCTTGTTCTGTTTCAGAAGATTAAGAATCTTTATGTTAACTTCTCACTCAGCTTACTGAGAGGACTGGCTTCTTTAGAATGATTAATGCTTCCTATATGGGTTAGAAATGGTTCTGGGAAAAAGGTTTCTTCTGTGTTATAAATTCCATGTGTAAAACTGAAAATGTAGTAAGATCGATAGGCTGTGGTGTTGGATACAGGGGCAGCTGAGAACAAGTATATTACCTGCCTTATATTTATATGCACTTATGTTTATTATTTTGCTTTTTATACCACTCCAAGCCAAGGGATAAATACAGGCATCAAGGATTTTTAAGTCCTTACATTTATTGTGCTGAATTCTATGACAGGTACACAATGCCTGGTGTATGCTAATATATTAGCAATTGACTACCGTATTTTTAAAAAATACCTGAGCTCTCTAAGAAAAAAAGTGTTGGACTCAGCATTGAAAGACCTAGGTTCCTAATCAATTTCTGATGTATTCTGCCTAACTGTGTGACTTTGGGTAAATTAACTAACATCTCTGGGCCTTAGTTTCCTCATCTGTAAAATGAGTGCAATAACACCTTGCCCTGCCTATACCATTCTGCTATTGTGAGGGTCAAATGACATATGGGAAAGAAATGAAAACTACCAAGTGTGAGAAATTAATATTTCTCTGTTGTATTTAATAACTAATCATTGTATTAGGACCAAAGATTTTCCCCTTTTCTACTTCCTCATCCAGAAACCAACCACTTTAGGAAATCTCTCTTAAATATTTACCCAGGCCAAGAACTAATCAGACAATAAAAGAAATTAAAAGTCTGGGCTAATAGGTGATTTCCTACTCATTTTATTTGCTCTGACAGGACAGGGAAAATGTTGATTCTCCCTGTCGTCATGACAAGTGATATGGAAATTGATGTCTCTTTGACCAAGACCCAAGTCACATACCCCAAGATCCCTATTTTAATACCCACGTCCTATCTGTTAACTAATCAACTTTGACTGGCACACCTCAGGAACACTTACTTTTTGGAAGGTGTATAAACTGTGAGTACACGACCATTAGGGGTCTTTGATCTAAGAGAGATGGCCAAATGACTACCCTTTTATTAACAACATGCTGGTCTTATTAATGAAATGATTAAATTACACAGATGAATTTTGATACTATTTTTTCTAGCTCTAGAAAATAATTATCTGGAAGGTTGGTATGGCACTGAATAAGTAAATTAGTTTAGATAGAATTGCCATTTTTATTATATTAACTTGGCCTAACTATGAACAATGATGTTTTTCCACTTAAGTAGATCAGACTTTATATGCTCATAAAGTATTGTGTAATTGTGTTATATAGTCCCTGGGTTTGTTTTGGAAGGTAGACTCCCAGATATTTTATAGTGTCTAGCGTAGCTTTAAATGGGATATCTCTTTCTATCTCTTGGTGTTGGGCTTTGTTAGTAATATATAGAAATGCAGATGATTTAACTGGGTTTATTTTGTAACCTGCAACTTTGCCAAAGTTGTTTATTATTTCAAGTAGTTTTTTACCTGAGTTTCTGGGATTCTCTAAGTATATCATCATATCATCAGCAAAGAGTGATAACTTAGTTTCATCTTTGCCTATTCTAATTCCTTCAATGTCCTTTTCTTCTCTTATTGCTACAGCTAACATTTCTAGTACCATATTGAATAACTGTGGTGATAATGGACATCCTTGTTTCACCCCTGATCTTATTGGAAATGCATCTAGCTTATCCCCATTGTGTATAACACTTGCTGATGGTTTTAGGTTGACACTGCTTATTTTTTTTTTTTTAGTTCACTTTGTATCTATAGCTCTTTATTTTTTTCCAAGTAGTAATGTTTATGCTCTTATCCGATAACATGCAATAACAATTTTAAGATTCATTTTTTGTAATTTTGAGTTCCTAATTACCTCATTCTCTCTGTCCCTCCCTGGCCCCTCCTTAAAAAAACATGCAGTGTGATAAAGAAAATACACATGTGCAGTCATACAAAACTTATTTCCATATTAGAAAAGTTGCAAAAGAAAACACAAAATAAAAAACACATACATATGTGCACACATACAAATAAGAGAAATAAAGTAAGTAAAAAAAAACAGGGTTTCATGTGTATTTGAACTCCATAGATTCTTTCTCTTTAGGTGGAAAGCATTTTTCATTCTAAGTCTTGGTTCATTGAATTGCTGAGGATTCCAAGTTGATCATCTCCTAATACTGTGGTTACTGTGTATAGTGGTTTCCTGGTTGTGCTGAGTTCACTTTGCAGCAATTTATAGGTCTGCCCAGGTTTTCCTTAAGCCATTCTGCTCATCATTTCTTGTACACAATAGTATAGCAAAACAATCATATACTACAATTGTTTAGCCATTCCCCAACTGGTGCTCATGCCCTAAATTTTCAATTCTTTCCCACCAGAAAAAAAAAAGTCCTGTTATAAATAACATCCTACATATTTACTTTCCCTTTAATTTTTTGAAATGTTAGGGTATAGACCTAGTAGTGCTGTTGCTGGGTCAAAGAGTTTTCACAGACTTAAAGACTTTTTGGCCTAGTTCCAAATCATTCTTTGGACTAGTAGGACTAGTTCAAAACTACACTAACAGTGCATTATGCTAATTTTTCTTTTTTTCTTTATTTCTTTATTTATTTTCAGTGTTCCACAATCACTACCATACAACCTAGATTTTTTCTTTCCCTCCCTCCCCCTCCCTCTTACATCCTCCCTCCTTCCCCAAGACAGCATACAATTTTATATAGGTTCTACACATACATTCCTATTAAATACATTTTTACCATAGTCATGTTGTATAGAAGAATTAAAATGAATGGGAGAAATCAAGTAACAAACCAAAATGTAATACAAAAAAAAATGATCTGCTACAACCTGCGACTGAATTTCATAATTCTTTCTCTGGATATGGAAGGCATTTTGCCCTAAAAGGCCATTGGAAATTTTTTAAGTCTTCACATTGCAATAAAGTTCTAAGTCTATCAGAAAAAGTCCTTGCACACTGTGGTGGTTGTTGTATACAAAGTTCTCCTGCTTCTGTTCCTTTCACTCAGCATCAGATCATGTAAGTCTTTCCAGGCCTTTCTAAAGTCTTCCTGTTCATCATTTTTTATAGCACAATAGCATTGCATTATATTCATATACCACAACTTGTTCAGCCATTCCCCAATTGATGGGCGTCCCCTTGATTTCCAGTTTTCGGCCACCACAAAGAGTGCTGCTATAAATATTTTTGTATATGTGGGACCTTTTCCCATTTTTATGATCTCTTGGGGATACAGTGCTAGAAGTGGTATTGCTAGATCAAAGAGTATGCATATTTTTGTAGCCCTTTGGGCATAGTTCCAAATTGCTCTCCAGAATGGTTAGATCAGCTCACAGCTCCACCAACAATGAATTAGTGTTCCAACTCTCCCACATCCTCTCCAACATTTATCATCATCCTGTCCTGTCATGTTAGCCAATCTGATAGGCATGATGGGGTATCTTAGAGTTGTTTGATTTGCATCTCTCTAATCAATAGTGATTTAGAGCATTTTTTCATATGACTATAGATATCTTTAATTTCTTCCTCTGAAAACTGCCTGTTCATATCCTTTGACTATTTATGAATTGAGGAATATTGCTTATTGTTTTATTTATTCCTATTCCACTTATTCCTAAGTTCTCCAGGATTTTCAATAAAATGGGTGTTGTATTTTGTCAATAGCTTTTTCTGTATCTATTGAGAAAATCATGTGGTTTCTGTTAGTTTTGTTGCTGATATGATCAATTATGGTTATAGTTTTCCTAATATTGTATCAGTCCTGCATTCCTGGTATAAATTAATTGTACCTGATATTGTTCCCATGATAAGTTGCTGTATTTTTTTTTGCTAATCTTATTTAAAATTTTTGCATCGATATTCATTAGAGAAATTGGTCTATAATTTTCTTTCTCTGTTTTGGCTCTTCCTGGTTTAGGTATCAGAACCATGTTTGTATCATCAAAAGAATTTGGTAGAACTCCTTCTTCACCAATTTTCTCAAATAGTCTATATAGTATTGGAATTAATTGTTTTTTAAACGTTTGATAGAATTCATTTGTAAATTCATCTGGCCCTGGAGATTTTTTCCTAGGGAGTTCACTGATGGTTTGTTCCATTTATTTTTCTGAGATAGGGTTATTTAAGTATTCAACTTCCTCTTCTGTTAATCTGGGCAATTTATACTTTTTAAAATATTCATCCATCTCTTTTAGATTGTCAAATTTATTGGCATACAGTTGGGCAAAGTAATTTCTAATTATCGTTTTAATTTCCTCCTCATTGGAGGTAAGTTCACACTTTTCATTTTTGATATTGGTAATTTGGTTTTCTTCTTTCTTTTTTTTTTTAAATCAAATTGACCAAAGGTTTATCAATTTTATTGGTCTCATAAAACCAACTCTTAGTTTTATTTATTAGTTCAATAGTTTTCTTAATTTCAATTTTATTGAAATATGG
Organism: Notamacropus eugenii; assembly: GCF_028372415.1. Classification (NCBI taxonomy): domain Eukaryota; kingdom Metazoa; phylum Chordata; class Mammalia; order Diprotodontia; family Macropodidae; genus Notamacropus; species Notamacropus eugenii. Next base: position 229,153,329 of record NC_092876.1, read on the forward strand.
TTTTCAGTATTTCTAACTTGGTATTTACTTGGGGATTCTCAATTTGTTCTTTTTCTAGCTTTTTCAGCTGCATGCCCAATTCATTGATCTCCTCTTTCTCTATTTTATTCAGGGAGGCATTTGATGATATAAAACTTCCCCTGAAAACTGCTTTTGCAGTATCCCATAAGTTTTGGTAGGTTATCTCATTATTGACATTCTTTTGAATGAAGTTATTGATTGTTTCTTTGATTTGTTGTTTAACCCACTCCTTCTTTAAAATTAGATTATGGAGTTTCCAATTAATTTTTGGTTTATCTTTCCATGGCCTTTTATTACATATAATTTTTATTGCATTATGCTCATAGGAGGATACATTGACTACCTTTGCCTTTCTGCACTGGATTGTGAGGTTTTTATGCCCTAGTACGTGGTCAGTTTTTGTACATGTGCCATGTACCACTGAGAAAAAGTATATTCCTTTCTATCCCCATTCAATTTTCTCCAGAGGGGGAACTAATGAAAAAAAATGCTAGGGAAGGTGGCCTAGCCCTACCAGATCTCAAATTGTATTATAAAGCAGAAATCATCCAAACCACTTAGTACTTGGTAAGAAATAGAGAGGTACACCAGTGGAATAGGTTAGATACTCAAGACACAGTAGTCAATGAATATAGCAGTCTACTGTTTGATAAACCCAAGGACCCCAGCTTCTGAGATAAGAACTCACTGTTTGACAAAAATTGCTGAGATAACTGGATAACAGTGTGGTGGAAACTGAGCATAGACCAATGTCTGACACTGTACATAAGAATAAAGTCCAAATGGATACATGATCTAGGTATAAAGACTGATACTACAAACAAATTAGGAGAGCAAGGAATAGTGTATTTGTCAGATGTATGGAGAGTGGAGAAACTTTTTACTAAATAACAGATAGAGAACATTATAAAGTGCAAAATGGATAATTTTGATTACATTAAACTGAAAAGTTTTTGCACAAACAAACTCAATGCAACCAAGATTAGGCAGGAAGCAGAAAACTATGAAAGAATTTTGCAACTAATGTCTGTGATAAAGGTCTCATTTCTAAAATATATGGAAAACTGAGTCAAATTTACAAGAATACAAGTAATTCCCCAATTGATAAATAGTCAAAAGATGTGAACAGGCAGTTTTCAGAGGAAGAAATGAAAACAATTTATAATTATATGAAATAATACTCTAAATCACTAATGATTAGAGAGATGCAAATCGGACAGCTCTGAGGCACCACATCGCACCTATCAGGTTGGCTAACATGACCAAATAGAAAGATGATAAATATTGGAAAAGATGTGGGACAGTCGGAACACTAATTCATTGTTGGTGGAGCTGTGAGCCAAGCCAACCATTCTGAAGAACAATTGTTGGATTTAAGTGAGGGAGAGCTGTGCAAAGTCACCAGCCTTACTCTCTCTTCCAGTGTCATCTGGGTCCAGTGGCAAGATAGAGATCAGGATGACTGGAGACAGCTTACTGACTGAGTGACACAACAAAGAAAAAGACAACATGATTTGGGTCTGCTAAGCAGGGATGGCAGGAACAATTAGCAAGAAAAGAAGTAATTATCTTCTTTAGAATGTGGTTTAGGAAAGAGAGTTCATGCCCTTGTTCTCAGGAAATTTGCCCTGGAATTCTGAACTAATGGCATCTTAATAGTTGATCTTACATTCACATTATCTCTTTTAAAAGAAATGGTTTTTCAATGGATCTTATTTCAGAAATTTCAGCAGCTTTTGTGACCTCTTTTGTGGTTGGTTGGCTCTGAGATATTTGTTTTGTTTTGCAAATGACAAAAATCAGTCCACAGTAACAGAGTAACATAAGTAGCAGTGAAGTAGAAGAGGGAGAATATAGAAAACACATTTAAGGAAGGAAGCCTCAAAAAAGCCCTGCTCATTTGGGGTTCCCAGAGAGGATTTCAGGGAAAGTCAATTTTCCCCCCTTATGTCTGATTATATGTTTTCTTACAAGAGTTCCAACTTGGCACCCTTCCTATGTATAAATGATTGAGCTACAGTGTCTAATGTCAAAGTATATCATCATTGATTTTTGAGAATACATTTAATACCATACTCTTCCCCAGAAAGCTCTGTCATATTAAGGTACATCGAAATTGTCACTGACAGTTCCTGTTCAATCATCTTAAGGACATTTTATGTCGGGCATTTTTTCCCCGATTTTCACTCCAATTATTAATTTCCACATCCCCTAAGGCATCTGGTAACTGGGAAATGTGATTTTTTAACCTATTATCCCATTTTAAAAGCATTTAAGGAAATAACATGAAATCCTCCAATCTCCAAATCAATGTTACCAGTCAAAGACACCAACTATCCTTTCTCCAACTTCAGAAAAGAGACAGGCTGGCTGGTTTTAAGAAAGATCCAGACTCGGTCTTTGTCTCATTTGCATTATTTTAATTCCCTACACTTCAAGGAGACTAACCCTTAATTGCAGGGGCAATGGCAAAGGAGGTAGCTAGAAGCTACAGAAATAGCACCTGCTCTGGGCATCCTGCAACATGCAAGCTGAGTGGAGATATTTAGTCCTGGCCAACCTACTTCAGGCTAAAACTTAAAGTCTTTTGTGTTTTTTTAAAGTTTTCTCATAGATGGCAATAGAATGAATTTCTGATGAATGGCAATTATTTCTCACATTGACACACCATTTTTTTCTTTTTTGTGATAAAGCTTTCTGAAAATGAAAGGATGAAGGGACTTATCATTCAAAAACTTTAAACTTCCTCTAAAAAGGAAGATAAAGAAATGGAGGGAATGTTGGTCTTGCCCCTCAAGAAGATCTGAATTCAAATTCTGCATGAGACAGTTATTAGATGTATGACCCTAGACAAGTCATTTGATTTCTCTAAGCTGTAAAAATGACAACAATAATAGTACCTACTCACCGGGTGGCTGAAAGACCCATATGAGATAAGATACATACTTTTAAATTCTATTTAAATGTTAGTTAGAATTATTATTAGAGAATAAATTCCTTAAATCTTCCTCTCTTTGTTTCTTCTGGGATTTTTTTGCTGTTGTTTCTCTCTGTCTCTGTGTCTCAGTCACTCTGTCTCTCTTTATGTCTCTCCCTGCTTTCCCTTCATTTTATCTATGGGAATAGTAAATGCTCCACAAGGACTTATAGAACTCTGTGACACATTTTCTCCTTTTCTTCCATCCTTTCTTCCTTTATTTTCCTTCCTTTCTTCTCTTTATTTTCTTTTTTCTTTTTTTTGGTGTGTGTTTTCAATTAACATTCTTGATTTTTTTTCAATTTATTTATTTTAGTTTTCAACATTCACTTCCACAATATTTTGAGTTCCAAATTTTCTCCCCATCTCTCTCCTCCCCCACCTTATGATAGTGTGCATTCTAACTATCCCTTCCTCCAATCTGCCCTCCCTTTTATTACCAACCCACTACCTTCTCCTATCCCCTTCCCCTTCTAGTTTCTTCCCTTTCGACCTACCCTCATTGAGAGGGCAAACAATTCGATATAAGTTATACATATGTAGTCATGCAAAACACTTCCATAATAGTCATGTTGTGAAATACTAACTATATTTCCCTCCATCCTATCCCCACACTGCCTTTATTCTCTCCTTTGACCCTGTGTTCCTCAAAAGTGCATGCTTCTGATTTCCTCTTCTCTTAATCTGCCCTCCCTTCTATCACCCCACCTTATCCCCTTCCCCTCTAGTTTCCAGTAAGGTAAGACAGATTTCCACACCCACTTGTGTATGTATGTCATTACCTCCTTAAGCCAAATTCAATTAGAACAAGGTTCACTCATTTCCTCTCACCTCACCCCTCTTCCCCTCCACTGTAAAATATTTTTCTTGTCTCTTTTATGTGAGATAATTTACCCATTCTACCTCTCCCTTTCTCCTTCTCCCAGTATATTCCTCTCCTACCCCTAAATTTTATTTTTTAGATACCATCCCTTCATATTCAATTTACACTGTGCCCTCTGTCTATATGTATTCCAACTACCCTAATAATGAGAAAGGTTTCATGAGTTACAAATATAATCTTTCCATGTAGGAATGTAAACAGTTCAATATTAATAAGTCCCTTATGTTTCTCTTTCCTGTTTACCTTTTCATGCTTCTCTTGAGTCTTGTATTTAAAAGACATTGTTTCTATTTAGCTCTGACTTCTCAAAAATGCATTAAATTCCTCTATGCCGCTGAATGTCAATTTCCCCCCTCATTGATTACACTCAATTTTGTTAGGTAAATAAATCTTCATTTTAATCCTAGCTCCTTTGATCTCCAGAATATTATATTCCAAGGTCTGTGATTCCTTAATGTAGAAACTGCTAAA